>NC_056703.1:21007528-21360683 GCF_018831695.1 Puntigrus tetrazona | reverse complement strand
AGATTGTTACAGTTTTCCTCAGTAGTCAGCTGTAGAGTCCAACGTTGACTAATGTCAACTCTGACTCCATAACTTCTGAGAACATATATTAAGTTTGCTTATGATTTACTTCTTATGTCGTCTTCCATTGAGTAAAATCTTTTGCTTTGTCCAATCAAATCACAGAGTAAAGTGTGTCTCATCCAACACCAGATCTCGGTTCTTCTCTGTCAGACCCTAGCTGATGTGACAGAATTTACTTTTCTGTATTAAGTATGGCATAAGAACTGACTAATATTTGTCTGGTGCGAGCATGACTCAGACGATGTCAGCCCACAGCAATTTTTGCAATATTTGTTTTCCTTTTCCAAAGCTAGTTAGACTCATAACTGTGACATTTAGATTAAATCATCTCCCAATGACACTCAGCTCACAGTGCTTTGCAATCATATACATGTGGGTGAATTGAGAAATATGGAAAATAGGAAGATATTTTACAGAGTTAAAAGTTTGAGATCTGACTCAGAGGCTAATCTAAATGTATTTTCATTTATGACAGTTGCATATGAATTGAAACTCTATTTTTCTTTAAAGATGCCCTCCATTCTGTTTTAAACCGTTTATTTTAATACATGTAATGCTGTAAGTGAGAAGTATTGCCATTGTTGCTATTATGGAAAGTCCTTGCAATATGTATATGTGTGTTATTATAGACAGACATCTGTCTATTATATACAGACATCTGTCTATTATAGACCGAGATAGAAAGTCACACAGTTTGATGATTAATCACACAATGTTGTCCCACTTGACCTTGAAAACTAATCCCAATACAAAGGCATACACACAGATGTCTACAGTACCTACTGTAATCATTTCTCAAATATTCTCAAATATTACTCTGGTCCTTTTCTTTTTGGGTTCAGTAAGATGACTGTACAGGAAATCAGTAACTCTATTGATCGAGAGGGGTTTATTCTGTGACTGACTGTGTGAAGGGCATCTTGAATATTAGTATGCAAGGGTCTGTGCTGAGATGTGCTGAGATGTAGTGATTGGATGTCACAATCTAAAGTGACTGTCCTGGGTTGCATCTCTCAAAAGCATTGTTAATCTGAGTAGCTCACTGGTGCCAATGCTTTTGAGAAATGAAGATCTGATTGGTTCCATCTTAGATCCAGTCAGCAGCGATTGGTCAGGATTTGTGAGGTAGAATGAGCTAAAATCCACTGACTAGGGTCTAGAATAAAACTGCATAGCTCCAGTGTAATTAAAACACTTACAGTATCCGTTCATTTAGTAAAACTGTCATCACAACACCTGCAACTACTTAACAAGACTGTAGCAACCACAAAGAACACTGTAGCATCTGCCTAACAAGCACCAGGACAACGGCACTGAACAGCATAACTTACAGTAACCACCTAGCAATGACCCTGAACACCATGATCCATAAATAGCTAGCAATGCTTTAGCAACCTCCAAGCATATTGTAACCCATAGCATCCATTTAGCAATGCCCTAGCAACCATTTAGCACACTGTAACATCCACACAGAACACCCTAACAACTACCTAGTGACTACTCAGATCACACCGTAACCCATAGCAACCACCTCCATAACTTGTAGCAACTGTCTGGTATTGTCCTAGCAACCAACTAGCAACTGCCCAGTGACTACACAGAACACCATAACTCAAAGCAACCAACTAGCAATGCCCTAGCAACGAACTATCAACATTGTAACAACCACAAAGAACACCCTAGCAGCTACCTAGTGACCACATAGAACACAATAACTCATAGCAAAGACCTAGCAATGCCCTAGCAACCATCACATTGTATCTACCACGAAGAACACCCTAGTAGTAACTGCCTACCAAACAGAACACCATAACTAATAGCAACTGACTATCAGCGCCCTAGCAACCAACCAATAACATCGCAAAGTGACTACAGAGAACTTCATGGTGACAATCCTTAACACTGTATCCCACAGCAACCGCCTAGCAGTGCTCCAGCAACCACAAATAATATTTCAACAACCACCCAGAACACTCAAAACGATTACACTCACTCAGGAGATCCAACAACCACCCAAACATTTCGGGGACACGTTTTGCACAGACAAGCAAAATTCCACAGATTTTGCACCAAAACTAACATAGAAAATGCTGATGAGGCCCCATGAATGCTAATGCAAATGAACACTGGCATGAGAGAGGCAAGACTGATCTTAATTGATAACTGGAGCTGTACTAGTTCAACTTGCTTCTGACTTCTGCTTTTCAAACCTTTCTTTCTCTCCACTGTAATCCATCAGCCTTGCAGAGGCTCGTGGGAAATATGCCCTGTCAGTGAGTTCTGCTCTGTTGCGATGTGATTCTGTAATTAGATGAATTGAGAGTGAGTAAGAAGGGACTGCTGGGAATTGTCGTCTGTTAGAGTGAAAGACAGCAGGATCACCATAGGACCCGTCGTAACCCTGTCAGCCGATGAAGACGTGAACGTGCAGAATTCTCCCACTAGTGCTGTCAGAGAAATGAGAGACAAAGCTCTTTCCTGAACACTGTTTCAGTATACTTTTCAAAATTGTGTGCAGCAGTGCTCCTTGTGTATACCTGGTACTTCTTGGAAGATGATAGTCCAACCTTGATCAGCTGCAAGCGCAGATATATTTACTTTTACTACATTAGTTAAGTGCAGAAATACTGCTTGAGTGAGGGATACAGCTTCAGGTGTGCATGGATCACGTTCAACTTTTTATCTGTTAAATGGCTAGCTCACCCAAAAATGAAAAATCTGTCTGTGGGGAAAAATTACTAGTAATGTGATTTACCAAAATTCTTCAAAATGTCTTTGTGTTTAAGACTTGTAATTTAAGTAAATGATTCCTCATTTTTGGATAAGCTGTCTCTTTAAATAAAAGCCCAAAACAAATTACTGTATTGCTCTAGATGTTAGCTACAGTAAACTGTGCAAAATCTCCTTTTGTAAAAACAGTAAATAATAATGTTTTCAATCTTGCTTATAAATACAACTATAGCCTTAGTCATATATATATATATATATATATATATATATATATATATATATATATATATATATATATATATATTTACAAAGATAATGTTGCATTTTTGTGTTTTTATGTAGGATCAGGTTAAGGCTGGGATATACAAAACTTTTGTCCATATTTTTACTAATGTTCTAATGTTCTGCTAACTATAAAGGCACAGCTGTCATAAAACCAAACAGAAAGGCTGCATGGCTATTATAATAAAATTGCCAGCTTAGTCTGACAGTTCACCTGCCTGGGGCCAGGTTAGTTTCCCAGCATGTTGCCACAGTCACTGAGCTTAATCTATGTTAAATTTTCTTAATATGGACCAAATCATTTGACATTGAGTCAGACTACCTGAAATAAGCCTGGCCTATTACATTGTATTGCATCAAATCTCATTGTGTTGAAATGAATCTGATTGAAAGCAGATCGTCATTTATCATTGTAATACTAATAACGTTAATCGTATCGCTGTTTCATACTCATCTTTAATGTATCATATTGTTGGCTATGCATTGAGATTGTCACATTGAACTTAGTTATGGAGATGCACATCCCTACTAGTTAGTAGTTTACCAATAGCAGCTAAAAGATTGGATAGCTTACTACTACATCGTAAAAATAGGGTGGATAAATGAAACCAAATAGCAAGAGCTTGGTGTGATTATATGGTATGAGGTATTCATGTCCCACTGCAGTGTTCAGAATCACAGATATGGCTAGAGGGAGGCCATGATACTGTGAGCTGACAGATACGCGTTTGCTTCTCTCAATCTGTCAGCTTATTGAGAGTGTGTGGATTTACAGAGAGCTCAGGACATAAACTGAGCCTCCTCTCAGTGTTTGTGTTCATTTGTCCTGGATGCTCATGTTTGTGAAGTGCTCAGAGATGATGCTATTATCCGTAGTGTCTGGCTGCTCAGTCAGCTGTGTAATAGAGTTCGGGAAAAGGTATTTCTTTTCTTTTCTTTTTTTTTTTGTTTGGAGCATTTGTATGATTGGAAGTATGCGTGTTTCTTTTTTTAGTTGAGATCTTTTACATCTCACTGTATAAAAGTGTATTTCTTAACTTATGATGACTATATATCATTCTTTAATGTTTATCTCTGCAGCTCTCCTCTACAAGCCTATTGACCGTGTCACTCGCAGCACTCTAGTCTTGCATGTGAGTTTCTCTCTCTAAATATATATATGTTTATTGATTTGCATGTGGTCAGGTTTAAATCTGTAAGGTCTCCTTTACTATGAGGCCAATACACTGGCTTTTATGTTTGTACTCTATTTATACTGGATGAGTCACTATATCATGTTAATCAAACTCAATAGTGATTTGGTCTTGTCAGTAATAATAATAATAATAATAAAAACACTTGATTTGTTTACTTGTTTTATCTGTGATGACATTTTGGCCTAATACAGATGCCGTAAAGAAGCACTCTGTCAAATTCTACTCTGTAAAGATCATGTGCTTGAAAATACCAGCATCAACATGTTAAACCTGCTTTTTTCATGGATCTTATGGTCATTTTCCAGATATATATTATCTTGTAGAACCTGCATGAGAGGAACCCTTAAAAAAATTGCATATATTCAAATAGAAAACACTTTTATTTTATGATATTGGTGTTTTAATGTATTGTATTCTAACATATATTTCAAATACATTTAATCTTAATAAGCATAAGAGACTTTTCTGAAAAAAAAAACCATTTTTTACTAACCCACTCTTTTCACTCTAGTGTAGGCTTTTATGTTTGTATTATCACTTGAAGAATAAACATACTGTAAATCTCAGATATGTTTTTTTTTGTTTGTTTTATTGATTTGTTTTTCAGGACTTATTGAAACACACTCCTAAGGATCATCCAGACTTCCCTCTGCTTCAGGATGCTCTGAGAATATCCCAGAACTTCCTGTCCAGCATCAATGAAGAGATCGACCCGCAGGACTGCCGTGACCACACCGAAGGGAGAGGTGTGTGACTCTGTGCGTTTACGTGACCGATGGAGAAGGAGAATACAACATCTTTTACATAAACAGTTCTCTGCTGTATATGCAAAATTGCATCAGTGCCTTTATAAGAACGTTTTCACACATACTTTATTAATAGCTTTTGAGTTGGCGTCCGGTATGGGTTTTTAGTTTCAGTTTTGTTGAGCTCATGCCCACTGCACCAGTTGCACTTGTACCCACAGCAAAACCATTAGTCCAAGACCACATCAGTTGAGTCTCACTTGATTAAAAAAAAAAAGATTTTGTATTACCTGACTATAAAATTAATGAAATAAATAATCAACAGATTAATCAATTACTAGATGCAGTCATTCAGGGCTGTGTCATGTATTCACATACCACTGTGTGATGCCACCTCTGCTAATCCCCTGCATTGTTGCCCATTTTTTTAAATTAATAACGATATATAGTACATTCTCCCAAAATGAAAGTCCTCAGTGCACAAATATTTCACCCAATCTTAACACTCTTGGCCACTTTTGGGGGCTTCTGTAGAGATGAGTTGGGCAACACTCCCCATTAAAGACCAAGGCATTTCATGAGTTCAAGACAGTTTGTCATGTACTTGTACATTTTGGGTCAGAGCAAATTGTGAAGGGCACACTGAGTGCTTGGAAAGTACTGGAAAAGAAATATGTAGTTTGAATTGCATGTTAACTTGCTTTTTGCTCATACACTCTCAGAAATAAAGGTACAAAAGCTGTCATTGGGTTGGTATCTTTTCAAAAGGTACATGGTTGTACCTAAAGGATTCATTTGGTATCTCAAAGGTACATATCCGTACTTAAAGCGTAAATATTTTAACCTAATAGGTGCAAAGGTTTACCTTTTGAAAAGGTATTGCCCCATTGTCACTTTTTTTAATCTAAGTCTGCATCGTACCAACAGGAAATTATTCTTATAACCACAGATGAAGAGCTGTAGTTATAGCTGCATGGCTTTGTATGCATCTCTAAAAAAATAAGACAACAGTTTGCTTACTTGACTTTCATTGGATTAACTTATGGTTCACTTTGGAATGTTTGGAACCAAGAAGCACTGGCACAATACCAGATTAGGCGGCCAAAGGTAAGGTATAATAATATATGTACAGAAGTTTTGGGAAAAAAGATGATGCTGTCAGTCAAATTCATCTGTCATTTTATTTAATATTCTTTACCAATCAGTCAAAGTCAACATGCTATTGTAAGGAGGCAGATTGAGAGTTTGTTAGCATTGTAAGCCACCTGCTCTTAGTGTTAGCCACATTAGTGGTGCTGCATTATTTATGATATTATGCAGTGTATGTAGTATTATCATTATTACCAGTAATCGTATATTGCCACACTCATAACTGTAATGGTTTACTTAACAAACTACAGATCTGGAAATGTTTAATTTCAACCTTAGATTGTTGAAATTCCCCTTTGTTTATTATTTATGTCCGTTTCCTATCATGAGCTACCAAGTGTGACCGCATGCTCATCATCCACATGGGAGTATGAATGGACATAATATCACTTTTCTTAATAATATCACACTTATTTCAAATAAATACTGTATTTAACGATTGAGTGTCAGCACAAGTAACTGCAGGCTGGTTCTTGACCTTTGTTGTCCCTCGGTTTTCAAGAAGTGTTTTTGCTCTGATGAATCCAAAGGAAGTAACAGTGGGTGTTTCGTGTCTCTGGCAGGTTCGTCAGCTGGTGAAGGACGGCTTCCTGGTGGAGGTGTCGGAGGGGACGCGCAAACTCCGTCATGTCTTTCTCTTCACAGACCTTCTGCTCTGTGCCAAGATGAAAAGACGGCAGTTGGGTAGGAACATATACAGTTACACACAAACTCACTTTCTCTCTCATGTTATGATCTACCCACTCGTGCATGTACAACACACTTCAGGCCGCTGTGTGTTTGGTGCCAGTAGATGAATTGTTTTGAATCACAAAGGGCCAACCTCATTTGTCACTCTGCTGTTGTCGTGGTTACAATGCCAAAGTCAGCGTAATATTGATTGATAGCTGCTGTTATCTTGATGTACCTCTTCCCAGAAGAATGGCACTCATATAATATATGTATACTAAACACCAGTCTACTTTAAACACGATCTTAATTTGGTACATGTAATCTGCTCTGGGACATTGATTTCTGGATTGTGTCCTCACCACCGACAGAGAAAGTATTCAGCATCTTAATCAGACTGAATTAGGCAGAAGATGATTTTAATTGGTTGCTTTGCATGATGATGAGCAGATTATATTTTGCTGCAAAGCCATGCTGGGCACCATAATCATTTGATAATAAGAGCTCATTATTAAGCATTTCAACTGTGGAAACACATTTTGATCCCTGAAGCGTGTTTGTGTGTGTGTATGTGTAGTCTACATAATAGAAAGTCTTCAGATTAATTAGTTACATCAGTCTCCACATAGGCATTTCCTGTCAGGACAGAGAGACATTATGAGGCATGTGTTTATGTGTATGTGAGCAGGAGCAAATTATACACATAATGCACTCAAATGATATACTTGATATAATTGTATATACTATGGTTGTCAATTTAAAAAGCTCCTATGAAATTTAAACATTTCTATGTGTGTGTGTCTGTGTGTGTGTGTGTGTGTGTGTGTGTTCAGGAGACATCAGCAGTACGAGTGTAAATGGTACATCCCTCTGGCTGATCTGAGCTTTCAGACTCTGGATGACTCGGATTCTCTCCCTCACGTTCAGACGCTTCCTGAGCATGAGATTGAGGAGATGAAGATCAAGATCTCCACCATCAAAAGCGAGATCCAGAAAGAGAAGGTAAAGTTTCTTTTATATATATATATATATATATATATATATATATATATATATATATATATATATACAAAATTCTATTTTTACAATTGTGTGTGTCTATGTCTAAAATTTTGAATGCTTCTTAAAGGTTTTTCATGTGAAAGTTTGTTCTAAAATGTTTTTTTATCGGCTTCTATTTTTATATATAGTTATTTTACTTTCATTGCAATAATTAGGCTAATGATGTCTGTACTCTCTCTCTCTCTCTGTATATATATATATATATATATATATATATATATATATATATATATATATATATATATATATATATATATATATATATATATATACACACACACAGTACTGTGCAAAAGTTTTAGGCAGGTGTGAAAAATGCTGTAAACAAATGCTTTCATAAATATATATATTGATTATTTATTTTTGTCAATTTACAAAATGCAAAGTGAGAGAACAAAATATTTGGTGTTACTACCTTTTGCCTTCAAACCAGCATTAATTTTTATAGTACCTAATTGCACAAAGTCAGGGATTTATAGGATTATAGTCAGGTGTATGATCAACCAATTACACCGAACAAGTGCTAATGATCATCAATGTCACACGTAGTTTGAAACCCAGTCATGAACTGAAACAGAAACGACTGTTTAGGAGGCTTAAAACTGGATGAGGAACAGCCAAACTCTGCTACCAAGGTGAGGTTGTGAAACACAGTTTCATGTCATGGGAAGATTGAGCACAGCAGCAAGACACAAGGTAGTTATACTGCATCAACAAGGCCTCTTCCAGACAAAGATTTCAAAGCAGACTGGGGTTTCAAGATGTGCTGTTCAAACTCTTTTCAAGAAGCACAAAGAAACGGGCAACGTTGAGGATCGTAGACACAGTGGTTGACCGATGAAGAGATGAAGTGCAGCAGATGAAAGACACATCAAGCTTGTTATCCTTCAAAATCAGAAGATGTCCAGTAGTGCCATCAGCTCAGAACTGAACACCCATCTACTGTCCAGAGAAGTCTGGTTAGAAGTGGTCTTCATTGAAGAATTGCAGCCAAAAGCCATACCTCCGACATGGGAACAAGTCTAAGCGATTCAAGTATGCATGAAAACATAGGAACTGGGGTGCAGAAAAATGGCAGCAGGTGCTCTGGACTGAGTCAAAATTTGAAATATTTGGCTGTAGCAGAAGGCAGTTTTTTCATCTAAGGTACAATGATGAGTGTCTGTAGGCAACAGTGAAACCTGGTGGAGGTTCCTTGAACGTTTGGGGCTGCAATGGAGTTGGAGATTTGGTCAGGATTAAGGGTGTTTTCAATGCTGAGGAATACAGGCAGATACTAATCCATCATGGCCATAAATTTATTCTGCAGCAAAACATACAGCCCCCAAACATGCAGCCAAAGTCATTAAGAACTTCAGCGTAAAGAAGAACAAGAAGTTCTGGAAGTGATGGCATGGCCCCACAGAGCCCTGATCACATCATCGAGTGTGATTACATGAAGAGACAGAAGGATGTGAGAAAGCCTACATCCACAGAAGATCTATGGTTAGTTCTCCAAGATGTCTGGAACAACCTACCAGCCGAGTCACTTCAAAACTGTACCTAGAAGTGTACCAAGAAGAATTGTTTTGAAGGCAAAGGGTGGTCACACAAGTGGTATTTCCACTTTTGAAAGCATTTTCTGTTTACAGTATTTTTCACACCTGCCTAAAACTATATATATATATATATATATATATATATATATATATATATATATATATATATATATATATATATATATATATTTTTTTTTTTTTTTTTAAGAGAACTTTTCAGACAACAGTGCTTAAGAGAATCATTTTCATAGATTAAAGATCATTTAAAAACATCTTAAGAGCCTCTTTCTACTACAAGGAACTTTGAGGTTCTTTACTTAATTATCAGTCTTTTCAATCTCAAGTCAAGCAAGACTCTCTGAAGCAGTGCTTTGTAGACCTCTGTTTGGAATTAGGAGAGAAGTGGATTTTGTGGTTTATTTACTCATGTTTGGCATTGCTGAAGCAGGTCACAGTTTACATTTAAACAGATATTAGACCGCCCGCTTCCATTGTTCAGCCGAGGTCAGCACAGGACACGCAGAGGAAAGGTGACACCCCAACTCTCAGCTTCGGCAACGTGGGTGACTGCTGTGTGAGAGGGTTTGTTTATGCTAGCTGACAGTAAGAGAATCAAATGAGTTCCACCTCTGAGAACACTCGCTCCTGGGATTGTCAGGGTGTCTCTTCTGGGAGTTCCTTCTGCTCAGAGCGATTACTGCACCACAGTCATGTAGCCCATTACATTGTCACGATATAACATTGACACACACACACACAAACGGACTGAGCAGTGGGACTTTGGAGCCTTTAATTAGCTTTGTAGGCCTGATAAGATCATTTCCAGTAAAGCTCATACACAATGAGAGGAGAACAGCATCGGCCGTAATGGAAACTCGCACAGACAAATAAATAGTGTTACAAGCATGAAGACCCAATTTCCTTTGAATTGCTTCACAAACAAACATTTCACAAAAATATTATGTTAACTGTTTTCAGCATCGACGTATAGGTAGTTGAGAAATAAAAATTGGATTGTGTCTTATGGTGTTACATAGCAAAAATGTAGGGGTAAACGTAACACAAATTAGACCAGATGATTTTTTTTTTTGGTTATCATGTCCAGATATGGAACATTTTGAGGCTTTTGGACCCTACCGTACATCGGCATAGAGTCAGCTGGGGAGTTCAGTTAGCGGTTTTGCTCCGATGAGCTTTTGGTTTCTTCATAAACTCCTTTCTGAGAGTAATAAGAGAGAATGAGAGGGAAAGAGATGGCTAATCAGAGCAGGAAGTTTCTCTGATTGAAATGCAGATTACTGATTACAGTCATGTCTCAGGCATTTTAAAAACATCACTAATATGAGACTGATTTGTGCGTGAACAGAAAGCACAGAAGGGTCAGAGTCGTAATGTGGATCGTCTGAGGAAGAAGATGAATGAGCAGGAGTCGTGTCTGCTGTTACACTCCCCCACCATCCCCTTCCGCATCCACAACAAACACGGCAAGGTACCGCATCGCATCGGATTTACTACATTATTCTGTGTGATGTTTATTTGACATGATCTCTTAGATATCTTGTTAGGTTGGGTGTTATTTCAAACATTTCCAGTTAAATGAGGTGTTTCTGCTGTTTATAGCGTTCCAGTAGAGGGAGCTATTGTTATTCTTACCTCACTTTCTCTCTCTCTCCAGAGCTACCTGTTCCTGCTGTCCTCAGATTACGAGCGGTCAGAATGGCGGGAGAGCATTCAGAAACTGCAGAAGAAAGGTTAGACATGTTGTTCTATTAAAACATCAGTTTATTATTCCATACAATATCACATCATCACTACAAATGACACAATCCATCATTCCTAAATTGGCCCACCTACTACTCCAGTACTGGGTCCACTAGCTTTGAGGTCCACTAGGGGGCCTCAGCAAACTTAGCAGAAGGCAAGCAAGCTGGTTTATTTATAATAATAATTTTTAAAAGTTATCTAAAAATATACAACTAAAATAGTAATCTCTCACTGTTCATTTATTTCCACCTGCTATTTTATTTTAGTATTTTTTTATTTTATGAATTTTACTTCCTGCTCCTGCAGTTTTTTCACATTTTGCACAAACAAAATAATCATGCAAGTGAGCTTAGATTTATTGTTGGACAGCAGACATGATGTTTCTTAAAAATGTCCTATAGTTCTGTGGACATCCTGAATGTTCAACACTGTGTATAGCAGTTTTATTTTAGTATTATGTATAGTTTTTATTGATGTTTAAAAATGTATTGCTGTGTATTATATTTTTAAATTTTTTAATTGTATTTTTTTGTGATTATTTTCCTTTTTATTTATTGTTGAACTATTTATTGATTTACATTTAATTTTTATTTATTTTATTATCTTTTAGTTTATTTCCTGTTAAGAATTTCAGTGATTTATATGGTTTTTCATCTAATGTTTATATTTTTGTTGTAGCGTTGATGTGTAGAGCTCACTATGCGCGTGTGTGTGTGTGTGTGTGTTTCAGACCTGCAGGCCTGTGTGTTGAGTTCAGTAGAGCTACAAGTGTTGACTGGCTCCTGCTTCAAACTTCGAACTGTCCACAACATCCCTGTCACCACCAACAAAGACGGTAAGAGACATACAGTTCTTGGCTCTCTGATTCGGTGCTTAATAGCTTCAGCTATAGATGCCCTCCATCACATGCAAATACTATCTGTATCTAAACAGTTGATGAGAGTAGGGCAAAGTGTCAGTGACGTCAGAAGTTTTATTTTAGGAGAGCTTCAGTAAAAACAGTACAGCTTATCCCTTGTTTCTTTCCTTTCTGTTTCCAGTTAAATTCCTGTAGCTTCTCATCACAATAGTTTTTATTTGTACTCACGAGCCCAGTTTCTTTGTTCCTCAATTTCTCTTTCCATCACAGGGAAGTCCAAATGGGTTTTTCAGAAATCTAGTTCACAATCTGGTTTTACTTTACTGATAACCCGTGCCATGTAGAGGCTGCTTTTATTCACTTCTGGGCAGGGCAGCGTTTCAGGACTTGGCTGTTTATTTTTTGTGCGGACCCTGAGATGTTTCGATTTGGATGACATTAAAGCCATCTGTCCATCACCTCCCACATGCAACCCCAGAGCTGGAGTTGGTCACTATCAAAAAGGCACCACTTCCATAGTGCTGCTGCTGCTGTACACACACTGCACACCTCCCCTGGTGAATTATGGGTGATATTAGTGCATTTTTCCTGTGATAAAATCACAGTAACACTCCTCAGGTCGATTTGATTAATTTAGTGCTTTTCACAATACAGAAGCTGCTTTAGAGAAAATCTCCAAAAATTAATAGTGGACTTTCACACTGCTGTTTGTTTACTTTGATTACTTGTGTATTATTGTGCTATTTTTATCAGCTGTTTGAGCTCTCAATATTTTGGCACCCATTCACTGCAGAGGGTTTTAACATTTTCAACAATACAGTAATCGAACAGTTGACGTATGCTCCACAGTATGTGTACTGCTCACATGTATTGTTGCTTTCAGTAAATAAGCACATTATTTTTATTAATCCCACTAATCACGCTACAAATGTACTCATTATTTATTTGTGTTAGCATTATTCTGACCAAACTGCAGCTTAAATTACTACATTTGTAAATAAATAACTGCACGTGACATATTGATTTGAGAATAAAATGCTGAACTGTGTAGTAAACATATTGTAGTTGTTATGTACTGGTGCCAATATTATTGAATAGTTTAATATCATTTAAACAATTAATGTAACTCGATCTGAGAAGCACAGACCGCAGTGGATCAGAGTTTTTCTGAGTGCTGCTGGCAGGACGTATCCCCCCAGAGGTCTTGAGTTTGACTTGTGGTGTATGTAGTAGGTGTGTTTACTGTATCTGTCTCTTGTAAGTGACACGCATAGAAAGACCCCCTCTGATCGTCCCCCGAACCCCACAACATCCCTCCTGCTACGAAATTTAAGATGCCGAGAATGAGGTGAAATGAGGAGCAGCTGGTGGAGGAATGTAACCCCTGCCACATACATCCCCCATGAACCCCACATACACACTCACAAATACCCTCTTTCCTCTGGACACCAGCAGTTTGAGCTGACAAATCAGGGCTGTAAGGAGCGTTTGTCTTCATTATGACAGAAACAGTCTGACATTGAGGGCTCTCAGATGGAGGGGAACAGTAATTAAATGACGGTCAGTTGCGGCTTCTTGCTCATTGGTGAAGTGAGAGCGTTAAGGTCCCTCTTCACGTGACTCGCATCAGAGTTTAAGCATCAAGCGCCGCTTTGACCTCCACATTGCAAATAGTGTTGTGGAAGGGTGGTGTTGCAAGAAGAAGTGGAAATGTTTAAACTCGTTTGAACTTAGAGCAGAAAAAAAGTCCTGGCAATTGCTTTGATGCATCAGAAAAAGAGCGGTTGAACATGGGTTCTCGAAGTGTTAGTGTTTCAAGGTGCTTGTGGTGAATTCAAATGAGTTTAGGAAATGGGAAACCAGCTAAGATATGAAGTATGAGGCTTTCAAGATGTCTTCATGCTTTGGACATTTCTTGTAGCTTTGTATTCCAAGTTTGTATAATATGTTGAATTTTAAGAACTGAATGCTTCAGTTTATTAGCTGAAAAAACTAAACCACATAGGAAGCTGAAATTAACTGTATGGTTCAGCGACTAATGATATTTTCGGCTAAATCGTAAAGAAATTTCAGTTCCGCTTTGTTTTAGATGTCCTTTTTGCAGTGTAATTATACATTTAACTACTGATTAATAATAATTAACTACATTACTTCCTATATGGATAGGGATAGTTCAAGAAATGACCTGGAATTTAAAACTGAATTCAAATTTAGGATTTTAAGTTTAAATTGAAGAACTAAAATTTTAATTCAACAGTTGTTTTGTAATATAAAAAGTTTATAAATTCAACTAAGAATGGCACGCATCCTTCTTGTATTCCTAAAAGATATCTTCAAAAAAGGCCAAAATGTGCACAACATGTCACTTTGTTAGTTTGAATGCATTGAGCCACATATGCAAAGTGCTAGTTTAAAGTGCTTCTGGACTATGTGATGACATGACATTTGATTCTTAGTGTTGGACTGGATTATGATCACATGTCCACAAACAGGCTCAGGTCTGTGATTGTTGACTTTCTCACGTATTGTTCTGATGAGGCAGTGTAGGTTGAAAGAGCTTCTCGGCTAGTTTACTTCCTGCTAAATAAACGTAGAGAAAGGAAGACTGCAACTTGAGCACTGCCACCCACTGCTTCTAATATTGATACAATAAGCCGCTCTGTGTGCGTGAGGGTCGGTCAAGGCCACCCTGAAGTCATGCCTGGTTCTGTGGGCCCAGAGACCCCTCTCATGGAGCAGGTTTCTTCTCAGGATGAGAGCCTTTAAGTTCAGAAGAATCCTCTTGTTTTCTCGGGTTTAACGAAAATGTTGTTTTCATGAATCATGTTTTTTTAACCCACTTCACATGATGTTAAACTTTTCAGTGTGGTTATCCAAACTCATGGTTTCAGTTAGGGCAGCTGTGGACTTTCAGTTATGTGACACTGTTTTCGTTTGCCCTGACATCTGCATTCTTTCCACCAGCACTAATTTAAAGAGTTCTTCATCAATGCTTTCAGAGCAGACCAGTTAAAATCAGGGGTCTGTGACACTTGGTTTTATCTGATCTGTATGTAATAGATCTTACAACTTGAGCAAAACCTGACATTTATATTGACATTAAGTTTTCTGATCAGCACTGACCTTTAGATTAATCAAATTCTGAGATAACTTGACTTTAGTATTACTACTTTACATTACAAACTGACTGATTTGGCTTTTTTAGTACTGATACCAGAGCTGCTGTCTAGACACTGACAAAACATTTTGGACATTTTTTTTAGTGTTCAGTACATTACATAAAAATTATATATATAACAAATTATTCATAAACTTCCTGTCCTCACTAATTGACATTTTGGCTGTTGGATGACTTATAGATGATTTAAACCATTGCTAATTTCAGCATGGAAGTCTGGCTATAAAGTTTGTTTGTAATCACATTCTAATCACAGTGTCTTATTTCATGTTGTAGAAGGAAATTTGAGTAGTGTGATGAGCATCAAGTCCTGTAATGGATCTGAACTATCCAAACACATACAATGACACTCAGATAGCCTGATGTTTATCACCAGTCCAGCACAGAAATGGACCACACAAACAAGAGATATCTGTAAGAATAACGCTGTTCACATTACAGCAGACGTGCACTCACCAGCTGCTCTCATACTTTCTGATGAGCACAGATAGAGAAACAGTGACGACTGAATACTGGTGCAGGTGTCTTCTTTCCCTCT
This sequence comes from Puntigrus tetrazona, assembly GCF_018831695.1. NCBI lineage: Eukaryota > Metazoa > Chordata > Actinopteri > Cypriniformes > Cyprinidae > Puntigrus > Puntigrus tetrazona. Next base: position 21,344,909 of record NC_056703.1, on the reverse strand, counting down.
TCCATTTACACACTCTTCAGAAAGCCTTGAACTTACTCTTGGGTGGTCTGGGCCATTTCTAAAATGTTAAGTTTAGCAGTAGGTCTGTGTTTTAGCAGCATGTGGGTGACTAGACACTTGCATACGTGTCTTTTATCTGATATCTGTCACTAATAGCCAGGAAAATGGAAGACTGTGGGTAGATTAAAGAGGGAGATGCTGAAAGATGACTAAAGCAGGAGTTCATAACACTTCATAAATGAATCTCTCACACGAACACTCACAATTACTGTTGTGTACTGAGTGTTTATTGTCTCTTCCAGATGAGGAATCTCCTGGTCTGTACGGCTTCCTGCATGTGATCGTCCATAAAGCCATGGGATTCAAAGAATCTGCCAGTAAGTGTCTTGTCTGGTTAACTTTTTATAAAATATTCAAATATACAAAACACATTTATCCTGCGTAATAAAGGATAATGGAAACAATTCGTTTGCATAAATCAGCATTTCTCAAAGTGTGGTCTGTGGCCCACTAAGTATTGCAGGGGAGCTGTAGCCCACACTTTGGGAAATGCTGATCTATACAGATGTATTGTTTTATTATGCCGAACACCAGAAATTGATCTCATATGTTGCGGAGAAAAGAAGAAGGTTGTTACTAAAAAAAAAACTACACTTTTCTTCTGAGTGTTCACCTAAGATGAACTCTCCGTCAGTTAGCTGTACACATTATTGTATATTACTGTAGCAGTTGTGCTTAAAGTAAGTTACATTGATTGTGTAGATGAGCGATTAGATGAAAGAAGCAATATGAAAGAAGTCACAAACAGTCTTTTCATACAATATAATATACAGTTTTGCTTATAAGTTGCAGAATACGCAAATGGTAATAATTGAAACTAAATAAGAGGGATCATAAAAATTGCATTTTATTTTATTTAGTACTGTCCCAAGTAAGCTATTTCACATAACAGATATTTACATATACAATGCAAAAGAACTGAATTTATTACAACATTCAAAAGTTTACATACCCTTGAATCTTAATATTGTGTCCCATTTCCTGGATGATTCACAACTGTTTTTCTGTGTTGTGATAGTGGTTCATGTGTCCTTCATTAGTTCTGCTGTTCTTCAGAAAACTTCAGCTTCAACACGTTCTTTGGTTTACCAGCATCTTCTGCATATTTGAACCCTTTTCAATAAGGAATGTATGTTACGATCCATATTTTTTTACAATGAGGACAACTGAGGGACTTATTACAAAACGGTTATTACAAAAGGTGGAAACATTTACTAATGCTCAATAAGGCAACACAAATTAATTTATAATTTTGTCTTGTGAAGAATATATAAATATCTGTTTACGTGAAATAGCTTATTCAGGACAGCATTAAATAAAAAAAAAATTAACATGCAATTTTCATGATCCTTTTATTTTGTTGAAATGATTAGCATTTTCCATATCCTTAAAAGGATATGTAAACTCATGAGCACTGCCTTTCACTGGATGCAGATTTCTGAATGTATTATAGGCACAACATTGTTCAAAATGAGCAGTATGCAACAGGCAAGAGGCAGTACCATGCAACATTTCAACAGAGTGCAGTTCAGTCCTGGAAGTAAATTAATGTGAAAAATATTTCCAAAAACAAGGCCACGGAAAATAGCTCTCAACCTTTTATTTGTGGAGTGATGAATGGAGTGATGAATCTTTATGCTGTATACTACGCTAGGTATTCGGAACATAGTATTTCCTGTTTTACAGAGAAATACATTTAATTGTTATCATGGTGTCATACTGCCTTTAAAACAAGCTGACACAAGCCGCTGCAAAGGATAAAATAAGTGCACTGGGAGTTGCACAACATTCATGCACATAGAAACTCCAGGTTACATAAGTTCCTTTTTAGCATAGATGAAAGTGGCGGAGGTGAATCGGTGTCTGGAAGTTGTCTCCCATTTCAAATCCACTTGGCTCCATCATGCAGGGCAAAATATGAAATGTATTCAGTGTTAAAAAAAAACTGTAACAAGAGTATGTCAGCAGTACTGTGTTCACCATGGCTGCCGGGTCATAACTGTATCATTTGTAAGAGCTTGTCCTGTGGGGGCTTCACTTATGAATATTTGCATATATATTTGCACATTATGATGTCAGGGCTCGAATGAAATACCCAAATCACGTTTATGTACAGTATGCTAATGGGAATTAGCATAACGGACGCATGTGGCCAGCGGACTCTTTAGATCAGCTCAGCTCTGATAACAGTGAGACCTCTCTTTTAAAGCCCTAATGAATCGCACAATATAGTTCTTCAAGGATCATTCAAAAGAGCCATTGTGTAAGGCTGTGGTTTTTTTGAATGCTTGTTTTCTTGGTTTGTTTTTTTTGTGTTTAGCTTGTCTGAAGTCGTTTGTCATGGAGTTTGTGGTGCCGTGGTCGTCTTGAATGTGGCGGTGAGAGCAAACATGTGTTCTGCATATGGATACGCAGGTGTTTGAATATCTTTTTATATCGGGGTGTACTTGCTCCATCTCAGCCACTGATTGAATCCTCCTCTCCAAGTCTTATTAAAAGCCTTGAACCACTCTGACAGGAAATGCATCCAAATCTTCGCTCTGGGCCATTAATGAAAACTGGGTCGTTGACATTGGCTTCCTGATAAAAAGAGTTTGAGGGAGAAAATACTGACCCAGAATACTAACCACAACTTTTGACACTTGAAGTAAATGATTTATCTTTACCTTTCTGCTAGTTTCCACACTCTAATGCTTTTGTTTTTATAGAGTTCCTGTCTTATCAGTTGCATATGGCTAGTTAAGCAGCAACAGATTTATTAGTCTTCTCAATAATTTGCAATATTTTTGGTGCATATTGAGTAAATATTTAGTAAAATATGTGTCCATTTCAGCAGTTTATTCAGATTATAATTTGCTATAGTAAACTGGATTATATACCAGCATCATATAAACCACAATGCTCTCTAGATATGTACATATATACATATTAAACATATTCATGGACTCTAAAAGAAAGTTCTTTTAAATTGTAAAAATATTTCACAATATGACCATTTTTATTGTGTTTTTAATCAAATAAATGCAGATAAGAGACACATCATATTAATTTTTTATAATACATAAAATAAATCTAAATATAAGAGCGTAGCACTTTCCCTGCATATTCCTGTATGAATGTTCTGTAAAAGAAACTCATCTGGACGTCTGCAGTCTATGTGTGTGAATGGACTGGTTGCCATATGGCTCTCATCACCATCTCGTTTCATCTGGGAACATCAGCCTGAGGATGCGGTTCCTCCTTCAGATGACGACACTGCCCATCCACCAAAGTTGTGGGGCAAGCATAAACATTTGGGTCAAATTTAAAACCCCAAACAATTACACGTTTTGTATAATGCAGAGCCATCAGTGGTTATTGTCTTTCTACATATGCACCAAAGTGCCAAACCTCCTAGTTTTATGTCTTTGAGCTTATTTATTCATGACTTTTTATATAATGGCACCTCTTCTCCTCTCAATGACCTCTGCTCACTGAGCTTTTTAGCACACAGCCCTCTCACGTCAAGTCAGAAGCATGGCCGAAGTCATGACAGAGCACTATATCAGTCTTTAAGAGCCCACTAAAGGTCTTTTCTTGCATCTGAAGCCTTTTGAAAACACGCTCCACGGAAGCACTGCTCTCACCGAGGGTCGATTTACAAACCTGAGCACCTTCCCTCGCCATCCTAGTCCACTCTATGTCCTGATTCATGCAGGATGTTTTTATAAATACATTTCCTGTTCTCTGAAGAACTAGGTTTCTGTGCCTGGTGCTACTAAAATCTAAAGCCTCCTCTGACCATGTGGAGAGATATAGCTGCCCTTGTTTTATGTTTTTAGTATTGAGAGCAAGGCCAATAGGGCCGCAGGAAATGGGGCATTTGTCGAGAAATCCTGACTGAGATGTTTGAAGTACAGCTCTGTAATAAAACATAAGGTCAGAAATTATAATTAAAGAGGAAGTTTAGCCAAAATGAAATTTTATCATCCTTTATCCAAACGCATGCAGTTTTAAACCTTCACAATTTTCTTTATCTAGTTAATTTAAACTTAATTTAGACAAATAGCTTTCTGTTGTTTAGGTTTAAATATTTTTTTATGTCCATTTTATGTTTATTTTAACTGAATTGCCATCAAATTGAAAAGCTGGCACCAAAGAAAATGGCAAAATTCCCACTGGTGACATTGTGTGTAATCTCATTAATATGATAATTTTGGCAGGAGTTGAAGATGTGTGTGCGCACGAATTCAGCTTCATTATAAAACAACACACCCAGCCCACATGTATTAACATACACATTACACACCACACTATCAATTACCAGTGGCCTGATTGACTGCATGCTCGTGTTAAAGCTACGCTCACAAGCCCCACAGTGTGTTTTGAAGCCGACCGCTCTTGTGTGACACCACTTCCATACTAATTGAACATCACCTCATTTCTCTCCTGTCTCAACAATACACTCCACGCATTACAGAGGTCAGAGGTCAAGGCGTGCCGTAATCCATCAAGCTGTCAGTTGGCCACACAAACTGTAGCAATGTAATAAAGTTAATTTGCTTTTAGAGAAGTGTGTGAGCGCGTGAGGCATGTTTCTGTAAGACACATAGACAGATAGATAAGACAAGTGCTCTGGTAGGTGTCCCGCCAACCTTGTGCTCCTGTTCTTTTGTGTTTGTGTTTGTGTGTGTGTGTGTGTGTGTGTGTGTGTGTGTGTGTGTGTGTGTGTGTGTGTGTGTGTGTGTAAGAATTCTGACCATCACTGTGTAACATTGGATAAATTTAAAAATAGATGGTAAACCAGCAGGGAATTATTTAAGGTTTAAAATGCTGTGTTAGAGCTAAGTTTATATGCCTTGATTAATTAACACAAAGAAATGAATCATACTGAGGCCACAATTGTCTTTAACTGCACTAAGCTCGAGTACTAAATTAATATAGACATTTATTAAAGCAATAAACCCTGAGATGCTTTACATTTCAATGATTGGTATTTAGTGTTTTTCATATTTTGAATTCCTAAAGCCCCCTTAACTGTGGTAAAACATTTATAGGATTTATAGGCCTTATTGCATGAAGCCACAGCTATTTACTGTAATAAAAGGTACAGTAACATAAAAAGGTTTGGGGTTGGTAAGATTTTTAAATGTTTTGAAAAAAACATTTAATCTTTTTTAATGATATAAATGTCTTTACTGTCTCTTCTGAAATATGCAATTCATTTTTTTTAGAAATGTATTTTTTCTTCTCATGAGGTTTTCTTACTGTGTGTTCTCTGTAGATCTGTACTGTACCCTGGAGGTGGACTCTTTTGGCTACTTCGTCAGTAAGGCCAAAACACGTGTGTTCAGAGACACTACAGAACCACAGTGGAATGAGGTTAGCTTTTTAAAAGTGCATCATTCTAATAAAGAAAAGTCACCATCATGTATCTGTCATTAATTTATTTGTCCTCTTATAGGAGTTCGAAATAGAGCTGGAGGGCTCTCAGTGTCTGCGGATCCTGTGCTACGAGAAGTGTTACGACAAATCAAAGCTCAATAAGGACGATAATGAGATTGTGGACAAGATCATGGGAAAGGGACAAGTACAGGTAGGAAGAATAGACAAGTACATTGCTAAAACCACACTACGTGCTCAATAAACAATAGACCCCACCAGACACGAAAGGTCAGACTTAATTTGCAGCGGTTTCCTGATGAGAGTCATTTTATTGTTGTCTGGTTTGAGCGTGTGCTCTGCAGATGGTGTTGTGGTGTTGTGTTTTTGACATGGGCTGTTTTAATGCCTGAGAACCTCTGGTTTGCATTTATTTCACTTCACATACGTGGGAAATACCCCAGTTAAACTGAAGTTGGAGTGTATGTGTTGAGATCAGTGTGTTTGCTGTATGTAGCTGACGTTAGAAACCGTTATCAAGACTTACATCAGCACAAGCTCAAAAATTCCCTTACAGAAATCATTTTTCAACAGACCCACTTAAAAAAGACCGTAAACATTTGTTATTTAACTGTGGTAAATCTTTCATTGATATTCTCTGTTAGCCGTTAATGCTGTCGTTATCAAGCCATTTTGTCTTGTTTTGCTAAGCTTTACACTAAAACCTTAAATTTGTTCTGAAAGTATTGCGTTATTTTTTTTTCTTTTAAATCTAGGGCAGCTTATGGGGGCTAAAAATGAGGTGGATTTAATTGCACTGGAGGTTTATTTCTCTTTTATGTTCGTCTTATTCTCTTGGGATTGTAACCAGAGGTAAATTAACAGTACAAGAGATAATTCTGTTTTCATGGATGTGTGTGTGTGTGTACACAGTACTCCTTCTACACACAAAAAGGGACTCATATTGATGGTCTTTTGGGAATAGAGATGTCTCAAAAACAGCCTTTAGGAAATGAGTGCATTTTAGTTTGAATAGTATGTGTTGCAGTGCATTACTTTTAAAAGTAAAGTTACAGTATTGCATAATTCAACAATATTCAGCATTATTCAGCTACATCTGTACTTTTTTGTGTGAAGTAATGTGTTAAAAAACTCTTGGCTGCAGTTTAATAGTCTTTTGCACTATATTTGACGTTTTACTATTTATTTAATAATTTTGCATAATGCACAAACTCCCACCTTCTAGTTGATTCTAAATATTTAATTGGATATTTCAAACACAGTGTTGAATGCCGACCTTAACCCTAACCCTAACCCTAACCCTAACCCCGCTCTAACCGACGCTGAAATCCTAACCCCTAATCTACCCCATAACTTCACCTCAGATAGTGTGGTAGCACAGCCTTAGAATTACAATTGGAAACATCAGTGATATTTCTGAATCCATGAAGTTTAACTGACAGCCGACTGCTTGATTGAATTTCATTTAATTGATTGCAGTTTGAGGCTTGCAACATATTTTGTGCCATGATATATAGGCTTTTACCGAAAAAAAAAAAAGGTGCAGAAACAATAGTTTTTGTTTCTGTTGCTTACTATAAATTCCACAAATATACATGGATTTTTTTGTTGGTCTGTATAGTAAAAGGCCATGCGCACATAATGTATTTTTGTGTTTAAAAAAAAAAACAAGATGTGTAATAATTACAAAAATGCCCTGACACCAGAAATCACAACATGAGCAAAATGTTCAAAGATGCAGCGCATGTTTACACATAAAAACACTACAAAAGCACCACTGTAGAATGTGAGAAACACATTTTGTGGGAACCTCTACAAGATGCTACAACGCTAAATAACTAAAGTTTTTAATAATTTGAAAAATCATTTTGTTTGTTTTTTGGTAAACATTTAAGTAATGTAACTCTATATTCCATTACTTAAAACTTTATGTATGACGAATCTGATTATTTACAATACAGTTTACTAATATTAAGATTTTTAAATGTATTACCTGTTTTAAAAAGGTGTATGTTAAAATTAAAGTTTGTTAAAATTTGCAGAAGGTTTCACAGTGTTTCACTGTATGCGTGTTCGTTGAGGGAAGCAGCACAATCTGCCAAACAACCATCTTGTATTCCCTCGTAATAGAAACCAAGTCTTCAAAGTGAGAAGGGCACAGCTGCTCTTATAGAGGTGCACTTCACACTCACCCGTTAGTATGTGTGACCTATGGCCCGTTTAACTCTCTCCTATGGTGTAAAGTATATTTTTAAGAGATATTTGGTTGCTTGGCCTTCTAGTTAATACCTTCCTTCCTGCACCAAAGACAAGCAGCTTCTGAAACTAAAGTCACTTCTTTCTGTGCATGTGAGAGACCTTGTCCGTGTTTAAGTGAACTTAAAGAGGGTGATGAGGAGAGACTTTGTGCAGCGTACAGGTCGATACTGAAGTGGATTTGGATTCATTTGAGGGTATTTATACAGGTTATTACTGAAACCTTCCATCATCCTTTTAGGTCTGTAATCAGTGTGTGAGCTTAAAATGTTCTGCGTTAGATTGGCTCAGGTTAGCACAAAAAGAAGCACATTTATAAAAGAACACTAGACGTGAATGTAGCTGTGGATGTAATGATGGCACATGCACACACAGTACAGTATGAGGGGGGTGATGAGTAGGCAGCTGTACTCTGGGAAAGATTTTCATGACTTCATCAGGTTTAATTAAAGTCATACAGCACCTGTCCGCTGGCCTTCTCTAAACCTCATCACAACCCTCTAATGTGATAATGGCTATGTGCTCAAGCAGCTGCTACAGAGAAACATGAGGATGTAATCGTGTATGGAAAGGTGGAGCAGTGAAATATACCACCATTATACAAGATTTGTAGTGTTTTCACTCATTAACTAGAAAGTGTCTTTACCATTAAGCAACTGCAAGTAGGATGTCACCATGGTTTCACCATGATGTATAGCGTAAGCTTTAGACTAAATCATATACCTTAGTATGTACTATGGAACGTCCATAAAGCAGTTGACCAGTACCAGTACCCATGAAGCAAACAAATTACATATTTTGAGCAGCTGCTACTCTGGATTGTTTAATGTCACATGATTAATAAGAAATGATTCTGATATGCTGAATTAATGCTTAAGAATAATTTATTATTGTTGTTATTACTATTGTTATATTTCACGATTCTTTGACTAGAAATATTAAAAAGAACAGCATTTATTTCATTTATTTATACACGTTCATATTTGATCAATTTAATGCATACCTGCTGAATTGAGGTATTCATTTCTTTCAAAAAAAAAAAATGTATTAGTTTTTTTGCAAATGAAAATGGGCTCATTCTCCAATTGCTGATCTCCGGGTCTAGAGAAAGCACTTCTAGCATAGCTTAGCAGTGATCTTTGAATCTGATTAGACCAGAAGCAGATACTTCTTTTCAAAAAAAAAAAAAAAAAAAAAAAAGTTGAGTTTTCCTTTAAATTTAGGTATTATGAAGATTAGGGATGTAGAATAAGGTCATGTAGAAAAGATATGTGCTTAATTACTGCTAATAAATGGCTAATATTCTAGTAATATGCATGCTAATAAGCAACTAGTTATAAGACCCTAAAACAAAGTGTTACCATTAATTGATTTGATTTAAAAAAAAAAAAAAAAAAAAAAAAAAAAAAAAAGTTAGGTAAATCAAGCATAACTAGCATGACATTTATGACAGCAAATATGAATCAACAATTAATCTTTCACACATTTATAAAATACAGTAAATAAATATTTGACTCAGTATTGCTGTCTGATGTGATTTGTGAAACTAAGACTTTATAATTTAAAAACTTTATCATTTAAAATACTATTCTGCAAAAAGCTGTCCAAAAGGAATGAAAATAAAGGTAGAATTACAGAGAACTAAATCATTGTCATTCGTGTGTTTAGGACAATATTCAGTACATGCCAGGCACTTTGTTACTTTATGCCGACTTGACTTTCCTGTGATCAGTGATTATTGAGGGCAAGGTCAACATCTGGACCATCTTATGCTCTAAAACACTCAATCCTCCAAACTAATCAGTCTCTGTCATTTCGATTATGTAATGCTGTGATTGTATTGCCATCATGAGTATCTGAGCATGATCTTCTGTTTAAATCTTTCCCTCTGAGCGTCTGTTTTCTTAACTTCTCTGGTTGAGGTGGACGGAGCCAAAATGTTCCCCTTCCCTCCCTGGAGAGATCCTGATTTATTTAACAACTTTCTGGCTCCTACATGCAAAAATCCTTAAATGGTCACATTGTAGCAACTCCCTTCTGCTTTTCATGGACCCTGGTACTAGAGTCATGTTTTATAAGGAGATGGGAAAGCTTCTATGCATCTATTCACATCCACAAAGCAACGTGATCATGATTCATGTCACTCTATGGGAGAAATAAGCCAAAGTCTGTTAATGAAGTGGTTAAAATAATGTACAGTATGTGCTGTTGGTCAGAGGATGATCACAGTCACTAAATCTTCATCTGCATTCCTCGCCGAATTTCTAGCGTTAAGTCGTTTTTCTGCCCACACTGAAACCACAATACTGTGCAAATCAACAAAATGACAGCCAATCAGGACGAGCAGTTCATCACAGCTCACTGAATGGCTTTGTTGCTGTTTCTGTAAAGCCTCCTTGGTGCTTGTCCTGCATGGTTAAGAAAGGCATAGTATTACTCAAAGCCCCAGGATCATCCTGACTGAGTCAGAAGCTGATGTGATCCATTAATATCACTCAGGCCTTTTATTTCAGCATATCTGCTTGACTCGGGACCACTGGGAGTTGATCTTTGATCACTGGGGGTTTCGTCTGTTATTGTCCATTAAAGAGCTTTTAAGTGCCGTTCCCCTTTTGTAAAAAAACTAATCAATATCTGTCACTACGTCAAATGCAAACACTCACAGATCCTGTCAAATGAAGCTTTAGGGAGCTTGATTGAAAAGATGTTGCTTAAAGTGATTAACATTGACTGTCATGCTGATGCTTTCCATTAACAAGGAGTAAAATATCTAGTTTCATCTTGTCAAATAAGTTAATGTAACATATTTAATAGTTCATCGGAGAAGAAGAAAAAAAAAAACGTTCTGCTTTTAATGCTTTATAAAAAGTTATTGGATTTTCTAATGTCCCAATTTGTAAGCTATTGCGAAGTACCAGAACTAGTATGAAAAACTGAAAACAAGTTCATCATCTAACTTTCTAAACACTTTCATCATACCAAACACAGTGACCTGAGAGTGTTACATCGATGTAGATAGCGATATGATGTTTTGCTTTTCTCTGTAGTGGCTTGTTATATAATGCCACAGATGACAACCACAGCATTTCACAGGCAGGAAGTGTGTAAGATTGCTTTTATGCTTTACTCCTCTCCTCACCAGCCTCCTTTTCCTCTCCCTCAGGGAGTCCTCTTTCTCCTCATGCCTTGCTTTATCTCTCCCCCTTTAGTCAGTATCTTATGGTCTTTTCATGTGTTTTCAGCTCTTTGGCTGTGAAGTGCTGTGTTGAATGTCCTTGTGGAAACTCTTTGAGTTATAATGATCTCTCTGGGTGGGGTTTTATCCCCCTCTACTCCCTGTAAGGCAACTAATACCATACTTTGTCAACACAATGCTCTCTTTCAAACATATATGGTTTAAAGGGAGTCATATCTTACTCTATAATAGCATTTTGTTATTCCCTTACATCATTTATTAATGTTAAAACATTAGAAACTTTTCTAATCAATGTTTAAAACTGTTGTGCTGCTTAACATTTTTGTGGAAACCGGTCATTTTAATGAGTCTGGGATGAATAAAAAGTTCAAAAGAAGAGCATTTATTTGAAATATAAGTCTTTTGATGCATTATGCTTTACATGGCTTTGTTTAATCCATTTAATGTTAATTGATGTTTATGTATATCATTTATAAATATTTTAATTTTAACTAATAGAATTAGTATCATCTACTTAAAATGTTTAGAAATCATGCAACAGTAAAAATAATATTAATTATTATTATTATTAATAGTAGTTGTTGTAGTAGCTGTTGTAGTAGTAGTAGTAGTAGTAATGATATTGTTATCACAATAGATTTATCCTTCCTCCTTTCTCATGGTGTCATTCCTACTAAGCATTGAGCTAAAATATTTATTTATTGAATGCTGAATAGAATAAATAATTTTTATTCATTGGTGAATGATTCAAATGATATGTCTGCACAGTGATTAGTGCACAGTAGGACTGGGCCAATTTTGACTTTTAATAGTATGTTGTAACAGCGCGGAAGAATCCATGCCTCTAAAGAAAAAGCCTCTACTCTCATTGTCCATGTGCTGGTGGAAAAAGGACATCATGTCCTCTTTGAGGCAATATTCTTATTCGCTGTAATTCGAACCGCAACAAACCCATTCAGAACAGAACTCCTCTAGAGCTCCCTACAGAGACAAACAACAGCCAGCAGCTCTCTCTCCTGGTCCCGTACCTCCCACCGACTTCTCATCGGGCTTTGAGGTTCCTCCACAAACCCACACCTTCTCGAAACATAAGTGTGTAAGAAAGGCTTTCTCGCAACCTGGTTCCAGATTGCATGTGTTATAATAGATTAAGCTCTGAGCTCGTTCGCAACACCTTTAACAAAAAGGTCATCAGCCGTGTAGCATCAGCATTTACACTTACATTATTTGTCTTTCTAGACAAATTGCGGTTAGCCACGGAGGTCTGGTGTAATTTTATATCCTGATCTGCTTTGTTACAAAACAATAATAAAAAAATAGTCTGTCATTCCTGATTTTTTGGGTTTTGGCATCTTCGGGTTGTCTTTGTGTGGATATGGTAGAGCATGCATCCATGCACTGTTATTGTTTTCCAGTGGCTGTGCATGCATGCATGGAGCATATTGTAATCTGAATACTATGGACAGTCATTAATCATAACCACTCCGTCCGTCAGGTTTTTTTGTAATATGTCATGTCACCTCTGTTTCTCCCGCTTTCCCTCAAACATCCTACAATCCCCAGAGGCCCCTGAATCCATCAGCCCTGACAGATGGGTGTTTTATGGCGCCTGCAGATACATACGCTCGCTCACACAAACTCGCTGTAGGGTGCACATACTAACAAATGATCGATTTGTTGCATGTAAATGGCATCACTTTGTCGGTCCAGCTGATGCTAGTGGCAGTCTATATGAAGCACTTTGTTTGTTTATTTTAAAAAACCGGCATCTTGGGCATCACTACTCAGTATTTTGTCCATTATCAAATCTTTAGGCCTTAACCTTTATTTTTGCTTCTCTGACAGTACCAATGTTCCATTGTTCCGCATTTTGTGTCACCAAACACATCGCTAATAGTCAAATCAGCAGTAATTACATTTATTCTCCTGCTATTATTTCTGTCCCGTATGTTTAAATCTCTGTTTAATCTGTTCTACGGTTCATTCATTATGTTTTCTGTAACCTGACCTCTTTTAGTTAACTAATTCCAGGTTTACCGATTACTGAAGGCTTTTCCTTCTAGATTCAAGTCTGCAGCGATCTGGCTATAAAAGCAGAATTTAGCAGCGAGCATCGGATATAATTGGGTCATGTTTAGACAGGAAGTGGAACACAAAGCCCCAGTGAAAACCTCTTAATTTAGCTGAAATTCACCAAAATTCACAAGCCTGCCAGCTTCTGTTGATCAGAGTCTTTCTTTGGAAAATCTAAACAGATTTAATGCTTATTGACTTAGTTTATACACTTAATTCTTGAGAAACAGAACAACGGGTCACTATAGGATGATTTCTTTCTGTGTTCTAGAAATATATTTCCTTTCTCTCAGTTTCTTTTTCAATCTCCTTCACAGCTCAAATATTCATCAGGGCTCCGAGAGCTCAAACAGTGATGCTCAAGAGCATTAAGGAGTAGAACAACATTCATTGAGTTCACTCTATTTTCCCAACTCTTATATCATCTCTACATCACTCAAAAGTTTCTGGGGGGTTTTTTGTCTAGGAGCTTCCAGTTAGCCTGTCTGATTAGCATTTTAAGGCAGAGTGATACATTAGGGTTAAGACATATTTTTTTGCTGTTGTTTATAAACATAAATATGTTACAATTCAAAAATGTAACACAAATTACAAGCGTTATATAATGCACACTCATATCAAGTAATGTCTTTGTGACCCAATTATTATTTACACGTTATGCCTTAATTTTGTTTTGTAGTAAAACAGGATTGCAAAGTGCTGCACACATTTTTTTTTTTGTTAATATTGTTGGATGGCAAGGAAAAAAAATTAACCAATCACAGTTTGAAAGCTATCTTTACACTGAAGCTAAATTTAATAAAGCATAACGCATCAGCGTCTCCTCGCATTCAAAGAGATGTTAACACAACTTCCTGTGGTGTGGAGTTACTTCATCTTCATCGCACATCATCTGTATGAAACATTACATAATCGTAAGTCTAGCTATGCAACCTCTCTAAGAAAGAACATGAACATGCTTTGTTGTTTTCGGCTTCATTCATTTGAAACTTTCACACAGCGGAAAAGTTAGATCTAAAATGCAGATTTCTTGGCATCTGTAGACTTTTTTTTTAGTGCACCATCCTGTCAGCGTATTGTCTTTTTGCTGTGGGGCAAAAATGAAGTACCTGAGCAAATTTATTCCTGAAGTCTATGACAGAAACAACAGTCAGAAAGAACGAACAGCAGCAGCGTTTGGGTGGAGAGTATTTAATCACAGATTACAGCTGGCAGTTTTTTTTCCTCAACAGAAAGCGCAAGAACATGAGAACAAAGAATGATGGCAGGTGGTCCAATAAAACAATATGTCAGCATGTTGAAAACATAAATCAGAGAGGGGCTATTTACCCTGCCCCCACGCGCTACTCTAGAGACCCCCGGGGAACCCACCTCATCTCATACACATCCTCCATCCACACAAAACCTTCTCTTGGCCTTCCAGTACTGCTCTATTTGTACGTTCAGGCTCAAAATTCAATTTTTCATGAGCATGCCAATGTTGAGTAAATTGAGAAAAGGCATTGGATTTATATTGGTTATATGAAGGTCATAAAAAGTCATGCTTTATTGCATTATTTTGCATTATTTTCTTATTATTTCTAAAATATTTAATCCATTTGTCAAACTAAGTATTTAGAAGCTTTCCACTTGTGAATCTGTGGCAATTTTGATCATATTTGATCATATTCAGATGATGCTAACTCTGCAACAACATATAGAACTACCAAATTTAATTTACAAAATTTAATTATTGCAATTAATAGTGTACACCATTAAATTTACATTACATTACAACAGTCATTTGTAATTAACTGCATGATGCTTACTTCCATATGATTCTTTTGCCATAGTCTACTCCTAAATATATACAAATCTACTCCTAAATATAAAAATAATTTTTATATAAAAAAATAATACATTTTATTCATAATATAATAAATAAAATACTTTTTTTTCTTTACTTTTAATATGGAAAATGTTCTGTAAACCTGCTTTGCAATGATCGTTATTGTGAAAAGCGCTGTACAAATGAACTTTTAAAATTAAATGCAATTTTAGGTCATCTCTACAGTATATACTGTACATACTCACACTCACTGTTAAAAATGTTGGGCTCAGTAAGATGTTTTTCCAGCAGGGTCACATTATATTGATCAAAAGTGAAAATTAAAAACATTTATGACGTTGTAAAAGATTTGTATTTCAAATAAATTCTGTTCTCAAGAGATATTACTTGTGTAATTTATATTGTGTAGGATTGGATTGTGTAGGATTTTTACTTATTGCTATACTTTTACTTATCACTTATAACTTATGTTATTGTTGTTTATTTTATAGTGTGTTCCCTACAGTACACAGTACCATACTTTAATAGGAACTTTCGGCTATTATGTAGTAAATGCTTGAATTTTCCTTTCAGTGCATGTTTAAGTGTTGTTTTTGCTTTGTAAACAATTATTAGTCTCTTCTGCTCCAGTCTTTGGTTTTAACAGATACCCAGTAGTAAGTAACATGATTTAGAGCAACAAATTAACTTTAGCAAGTTAAAATCATTTTATGAAAGCTCATAGACCTTTATCTACAAATCAAGTATGAGTTGTGAGTATCGAATCCCTAGTTGCAGGGCTTTCGTAATTCTGCTTTTTACTTAAATTCTGGCTTGCAGTCCCAGCTCCTCCTTTACTCTCTTTTTTGTTCTGCTTTTGTTTCGATTGATATTTTTGGATCTAATCAGGTGCAAGATATCTGATATAGCATGAAATGGTTTACCCACAGGGGTGTTTTATCATGTACGGTATGTGTTTATGAACAAAAGAGTGGGAAGTTCCAACCCTTATGTATGACTTTCTACAGAAAACACCGAGCCCATGAGAGCGCATTTGGACCAAGTGCCTGTTTGAATACCAGAGATGATTGATTCAGAAGTGACACGATGAAGCCAGAGAGCATTCCTGTCCTTCTGTCTCTTCATGAATAGCAGATGATATTGGTATGAAGGCTTGATGGATGAAAGCAGTTCTTGTCACAGAGGTTTCATATCAGTATACATGAGTAGAGCAACACACCAACTGCACTTTTACTTGTGAACAGCTTTATGTTTATATATTTAAGCTGTTTAAACTTATTATTATAAATTAATATATATTCTAATAAATTTAATCAGATCCTCAGATTTTCATTGTTTAACTGCATTATCGGTTTCATTTTTTAATTATTGTATATATATATATATATATATATATATATATATATATATATATATATATATATATATATATATATATATATATATATATATATATATGTTGTATGTTGTGCATTATTTTTATATATTTAGGTATCATAATGGTACAAAAGCATACAAGAATTCTTACTACTGATCTGCACTTTATTACCAATACTGCTAAACTGTGTGACACATAATTTATTTAGTTCCAGTTAAGTATATGTGAGACTGATATAAAGAGACTTTTTGTGCTGTGTGTGAGGATGAATTGGTCTTGTTCCGTTCTTGGCGTTCCTGCTGGACTGTATTTTTGTTCCTGAAGATATAGTGAGTTCACACACACATTGCCCTGGGCTGCCATTTCTGTTTGCCAGCCGGCTAATCAGATTTCCCATTATTAATCGTGCCAGATTTTTGCCCTCAATGTAATCCGTCTTTTCTCTTTTTGTCCCTTGAGGAACCAGGACAGAACATTTTGTGTCCCTTGCTTTTCCTACTCTTGCTTTCAGATCTCTCTCTCTCTCTTTTTTTTTTCTTCCAGCTATTCTTGCATTTTTCCAATGCTTCATTTTCTGGTCAGTCCCTCTGAGCATTTCCTATCTCCTACTCCTAATTTCCTGCTGGTCCCCTCTTTGCTCTCAGTGTTTCTCAGCATTGGTCAGGCCTGGTGTTCTCAGTTGAGAGACCCGTCACAGATGAAGTGTTGCGTGTAGACTTGATGTCATTTGCCCAATGAGGCATCCAGCAGCCAGCTTCATTTTTACTTTTATCAGTGAGACACTAAAATGAAAAACTCAAAGATTTAGTTCTGAAAAAATTTGCTAATGTGCCTCTTTTGCAATCCTTTAGATCTTGAAAACCTGTTGACTTTTGTTGTTTGATGTGGTTTTGGAATTATTATTATTATTATTTTTTTTTTTTGAAGATTTTTTTTCATTTATTTAAAGCAACAATTCTGACTCAATGTCTGGCATGAACTGCATTTGTAGCGTAAGCTCAGGTGAGAATAAATGAGTGAAGAAAGAGCAGAAAAATATTTTTACTACAGTATTCCTTTAAACATTGTGTAATTTATTTATTTTATTTGACATCAAGGTGTAGCCTATGCTGTACCCCCAAGCTTTTTTTAGTTTTTTACTAATAAACAACTGATCATCCACAGTATTTGCTAGTTTTGTATAACTATCTACACTTTGGGAGTTATTTCTTATTTTATATTAGGCATAGCCTTTAGCACGGTTTATTTTTATTTGTTGAACCTCTGTAGTCTTGTTTATCCACTTGTTAGAAATGACCTTTTTCAAGACATGTAAAAGCTTAAAAAATCACAAGGGTTATTGCTGATGTGCTTTATATTGTCGAACCCTATTTCAGGTAATTAACTAAAAGCACATTCAAAACAATAATTTACTCCTTGATGGCAGGTTTCCAGGTTTTGGCCTACAAAAATGCATCCCTTTCTTTTTACTTAAATAATAAATAATGTGGCATCATTACCAATTAAAATTTTCTGGGTGACTTCCACTATGTGACCAGAAGTTAGAGGAAGTGGAAAGACAGCTTTAAGCTGGGTTAATGTGTTCGTTGCGTAATGCCAGTTCTGTACAAACACCAAACAACTTCTAATTGGCTGTGAACAGTTTGGATACTGACACATCTGGAAATGTTTCACATTGTGCCTAGTTAGAACATGGTTTTCCAATAGTGCCTAATAAAGTGCCTTGTGTGGAAGTGCTGATAATTAAAAAAAAAAAAAAAAATAGCTCATATATATATATATATATATATATATATATATATATATATATATATATATATATATATATATATATATATATATATATATATATATATATATATATATATATATATATATAGCTCTTATATATTATAAATAATTGCAATACAGTAGAAGGATGTTTTATACCTGCAGAATGCCTGCACATGGTATGTTTGTTCTCATAGTGGCTTTTCTTCACATGTGGTCAGGTCAGATCAATACTGTCTGCTCCTCGGGGAACCATCACACAATCAGATCACGCTTCTGCTATCTCAGCACCAATAGCTGAGTGACAGCAGAGACACATGTGATTTCTGATGTCAATATGTGTGTGGGATCTAAGGAATAAACATTATTTTGTGCGTGTGTGTGTGTGTGTATGTGTGGTTTGCTTTCATTTACTATAATTCCCCTTGGCCAGTGTTGAAATATTCCAGTACATGACTGTGTTGAAGTTACGACATCAAATGGTAGTCGAGTCAGCGTTTTCAAACAGGTAATAAATGCACTTCCTCATTCAACCATTTTCTGATGCTTATTCACTCGAGCCGCTCAGCCGCTGGGCTGCTTTAGATGGGCTTTAACTGCCTCTTATCTGTAGCTACAGCCTTACTGGATGAGGATTAACTATTTAGCCATGAGGCTATTGCTTTAAATCACTTACACAACACACACACACACACACACTCTTAGCCCTTAAGATATTTTATGTTGACACAACTGTTAAGGGCTTTCTTGTAAAAGTCGCATCATCCATTGTAAACAATCTTGAATTCTGCATGAACCCATAGTTCACCTTCATAAAACACACACACATGAAGTGGAGTTTATAGACCTGTCATTTTCCCTCAAGTATCCCTTTAAGACCAGCTCTTATTAGTGTTTGTTACGCACTCAAATGTCATTTCCTGAGTTAAAGCAGAAGGCTGACCGAAAGTGACATTTTGGCACAGTACAGTTAAAGCCTTTTAACCCTCAAAAGAAAACAAATATATACACGTGTGTAAAATAAATAAATAAAAAATTTATGTACGTATGCATGTATGTGTATATATGTATGTATATATAAATTATAAACCTCTGAAAACGTAATGCAAAAAAAAAGTGATCCCCCAAAGAACTTTCTGGTTAATTTGTAAACACTTTGTCATTACTAAAGATGTTACATAGGGAAATCTTACAAAGATTAGTAATAATATTGATATTTTAGCTTTATAATAGGCTAGTGACAGTGGGAAAGATGATTTGAGGGTTAAATATGAAAGAGATTTGTCATGGAACATTCACCAATTGAGCTGATGGGCAGTTAAAGATGACCAAAACATGATGAGAGAGAAACAGATAACAACAGACAGCGAGAGATATGGAAAGGTTACATCCCTCATTCATGACCCAGACATCATTATCAAGTCCCCCGATGGAAGTAGCTGACACAGGAAATATCCCCTTCTTCACCACACAAATCAGTGTAACTCCGAGAGGGAGTTTGACAGAAATGTCAGAGGAACATTTTCCCTCACCTTTAAATGTCACTTCCTTCTCTTTCCTGCAGACGCGCTCACACAGACATTCAGCTGTAAGATTTTAGGTTTTAGAAAGAACGCTTGTGAACTGCCTTTGATTTCTGTTGTTTTAACTTTGTTCTGTGAAGGTAGGTGGTGTGTTATGAAGGGAACGTGTGTGTGAGATGAGGTCTGATATAGTGAAGGCTGTTCTCTCCAGATATAAAGACACTCTCTTTGTAATGAATGCAGGATTCCAGTCTAGATGTCGCCTGTACATTGCGTCAGATATCACAACAGAGTACGTCATCCTGCCATATCCAGGGTTTGTTTTCACTACAGGCGCCTTGACTCGTCCGCATTGAATTGCTTTGATATCATGGGGCTTACGTATCTCTGTCTGAATGTGGTCTGAGAGGAAATCAAGTTTTTTTAATGCAATGAAGAGATCATTATTTTTTTATTCAGATTACATTTTGAGTCAGTGGTTGTTACACTAAGGCCATATCAGAACAAACTTTTCTCCATGTATGTGCTTCATATATTCGATAGAAAATATAAAAATATAAATAATTTTTTATTACACAAAATGTACAATTATTCATACTTTATTCCCGTTTAGGAATTCTTACTATATTATATTATATGTGAAGTTAAAAAGCAATAATTGTGAATCCTAATATTTTTGCGAAAAATTACAGTTTTTTTTTTTATGAATCTGTGAATAAAAAGTTTAAAAGAATAGGGTTCATTTCACTTATAAAATAAGTCATTTTTTTGGGTTGTTAATCTTTATCCTTTATGCAGGTATATAATAAACTTAATCACTTTAGTATATCCTTGCTAAAGAAAAGTATTCATCTCTATACTTATCATATATATTATGATGATGATGATGATGATGATGATAAATGTTAGTTAAAATCACCTTATTAGAATTTAGATTTCAATAAGATCATGTGACACAAGAGACTGGAGTAATGATGCTGAAAAATTAGATACGACAACAGGAATAAATGACCTCTTAATATATATTAAAAGCAGTCATTTTCGTAGTACAAAATATTTCTCAGTGTTACTGCTTTTGCTGTATTCTGAATCAAGTAAATGAGCAGAAGATTTCTTATTTCTAATTTCTTTAAAATGATTGTTACTAAAATGTTTGACTGGTAGTGTATTTCAAAATTAAGATACTGTATATAATATACGTTTAGGATATAGGTTAGGATCAAAATGTATATTTGTTTTATTCATTTGTTTCAACTATGTACGTCTGGACATGTAGTTCTCTGTTTATGGGTATATAAATGCTGGAAGGGTTGCGTTAGTCTGTTCTTGCTCCCAGAAAATCTGATCCAAATGGGTCAAGACCCAAAAAAACACTCTAGAGGCACCAGAAGACAATCTGTTTAATCAGCTGACGGTAAGCTCTCAGACCTGCTACTGGAGCACAGAGAACCAAAAGCTGAGTCAATACACTTTAGTATTCCACCATATCAACAAAGGCCTGCTGGAGAGGGGAGCATATGATGATCTGCTAGTTATTGTATGTTTGGCATGCGTTTACAAGCAGTCGCTGGGTCCTCACACCACGTGCATGGAGTTAAAGTGCTGATGAGATGCGATTGGCAGTTTTTTGGTACAACTACTGAATCCCAGCTGTGGGACCCAGCTGGAAAATATTCCACGTGTTTGTGTGGAAATTTCTGAGACAGAAAGGGCAGCATAACAGGCTTTTGTAAAGGTCTGTTTTTGAATAATGAATCGTAAAACAGCTCGCATTAGCTTTTGTGGTTTCTTTACACAGCTTTAAGGCTCGTTGTGAGCTACGTAAAAATGTCTCAGTGATGGGCTTATCTGCGTTTTAGTGTTAATATCTGTAGTCAATACACTTATAAGAGTGTGTGAGATGAGGGTGTAAGGGTGCTATAAGAGTAGTGACAGTCTTAGGAATTTTTTCAGTCTTCATTTTTAAAGCATCAGCACAGAGGCTTCTCAGAAGTTGAAGCTATCAGAAGTGTTACTGTTAGCATGCTAAAACCCTCTCTGGGAAGTTCATTTACTAAATTCAGTCCCATTAAAGAACCACAGATACAGATAATGAAGCAGAATGCTTTTTTTAACAAATCCACAGACTTCAACTAACTGTAGGCTTTCACATTGTCTACTTTAGTTTAGTAAATCTGCATTTTATTTAATTTCTGTTATTAATAGGGTGCCATTAGTCTAATTATTGAATATCAATCATTCTATTGTAGGGTTGTGATCATATTTTCAGAGATTTTTCAGTGATCATAAAGTGCGATCATACTATACAGGGTTTGCGTTTCCTTTCTGTGACAACCTTTAAGTGACTGTTATGCTATGAATGTCAGAATTGCACGTCAACATCATTTCTGAGAATAGATTTCCAGATCATTCCTTCATTCTAACCGTGTGAGCTCATTGTTATGGACTTGAGTAATTCCTGTGGAGCTCCACGAAACAGTCCAGGTCATTCACAGCACACATTCCTTTCACGCAGCCCCTTATCTATTAGGTTTATTTTGAATGTTGATGTTGACTTTGATGTTTTTTAGGAGGTAATTTCACATAAATCTTAAAGAAGTCATTTTGTTTCCTGTATTGTACTGCAAAAACGCTGCTTCTTACTTTATAACACATTGTATGCATTTTGTCAGATGTCCCTAACCACCAGGTTATGGAAGAATTTATACTGGGTCGCAAAATGTGTATGGATATAGAATGTATAGAATCAAAGCGTGCAATGCATGTGTTTGTGACCGTGTCGAATATGCATACATTGTCATTCTCTGTGCCTTAAATATTTTTTTCTGGCTTACCTGAAAAATCATTTGATCTGTGATGTATGAAAAATAAACAGTATAATGTGTTGAACCGATATATATATATATAATGCTATTAATAAACAAATAATCAAACTCTACAATAAAAAGCTTAAAAAATAGCAATAATTAGTGTTTAGTATATATTAAAGATAGTTATAATTTATATATATATATATATATATATATATATATATATATATATATATAATATTTATTTTATTATATATAAAATGTATTATATATAAAATTTTTAAATCAAGCAGCTTTGTTATTACAATACAAGTTCTGGAAATATGATCTTTAAATACTATGTTGGACAACAAGCGGCCTTTAAATCAAAAAGGTAACAAACAATTAGTATAAACACGCACACACACTGTCATTCACCTTTCACCCTTTAACTTCCCATTACCAGTCCAACTAAGATTGGAGTCATTTCCGATCCTCTGTCTCTCTTTCCTCCTGGGCAGGGGTCACCTGTGCTTGACCTCAGGATCATTTTGTGACCTTTTTTAGAGGTTAACTACTTTAGAATGGATGTTAAATACTTGGGTTGTTAACCACTAAAATGAAAAAGAAATGTATTGTTTGTGTTTTATTGTCAGCATCTGTTTCTAGTGTTCTTTAAAGATGGATGCCCTGGACTATCGTTGTAGCTCTTTCTGTTAAAGGTTGGCAGATTAAGGAACATTGGTTGCGCTTTACTTTTATAAATGTATAAGGGAATTACATCACTCTCTCTCTAGGATTGTTTCAAACCTTTATGAGTTTATTAAGGGTTGAGCACAAAAAGAAGAAAAAATTGAAAAATGTTGACTACCATCAACTGTTTGTCCAGCAATATCCTCTTTTGTGTTCATCAGAAGAAAGAAACTCATACATAACTTTATTTTGTATTTTAATGAATTCACTAAAATTAGTTTGAGGTAAATCAAGTTGGACCCCCTAATAAAGACCGTAGATCTGCTGAAAAGTTACACCGAGCAATTATAATTGTCTTTGCTGTATTTAAGGCTAGAATTTTCCCCACATCTCAGCAGGGTTCTTTGGTGTCCCTTTTTGCAGTACTGTCTTACGTAATAGACGTCATGCCACATTTAAGCGTATTAGTGCCGCTGCACAACAACTAAAGAACATATCTGTAGGTGTATATGCGTGTAGCACTCCTATAGGAAGATAGAGCAACTTGTCCTGAAAAGTGGAGTGTGTTGCATAACAGGGATTGAAAGTAAGTGGCTGGTAATCACACACATTCACACAGAGTTAGTGTGGACACAGGCACAGGGTTTCTTCATTCTTTAGTTCTCTGTTTTTCTGTCCCTTCTTACTTTGACTTTTTCTCTGCACATCAGTCCGTATCATTTGGAGCATCTGTCAGCCTCCATACAAACCCCAACCCCTGTCCCCTGCAGACTGCTTCAGCACTCGTGTCTGTTATTACTGAAGAAGTGCAGGACAGATCAGGCACAGGGGGTCGTTCTCATAAACGCTTTCTAAATCACTGCTGTCTTTCTTATGAGGGAATCAATCTGCCTAAATGTTGCATCTTACGATGTGTAAGTGTGTGCAAGTGTTGAATGTGTGAAAGTTATTATTTTTATACCTATAGTATTTCTGCAGTTCACTTGTATCGTGTTCACTTTTTCACTGTATTTCTAATAAAAAAGCAGCCTCATAGACATTAAAAAACTTTCCACATTCATAAATGCTTGCTAACTATAACACCAGTGTGTGTGCATGCATGTATATATATTTCATGTCATTGCATTATTAAGAGAATAAGAAAAAATAGAAGCAAATGCTATTTTATTCATGTTATGCTATGTCCTCTATAGAAAATTTACATAAATAGACATGAATAGGCATATATAAAAACTTTACTTCAGATGTACTGTACATATCATTTGCAGACATTATCGTTCTAGATATCATGTGCAACTGGCACTGAAAAAAAAAATCTATCGATTACTAGACTTCTGAAATCTTCCTCTTGTAGATCACTAGTAGTGCTGTCTAAAATCTCTCCTCGGTGTAATCATTCAACACCCTGACTAAAGTGTGTTTATATGAGAGAGACAGATAAACACTCAGGATATAACCATGTTATGTGTGCGCTGTACGCCTCAGGATGCTTCTCTCTCCTCAGCACTGCTTTAATGTTGTTAGCGCTGTGTGGCTCCGTGGAGAAGCTCATTATGTGAATGTATGGCTTGTGTTTTCAGGCTTCATATTGATTGCGTTTATATGAGCTTCCACATGCTAATGGCTGTGTTTGCTCACTGTGATCACAGATAATGCTCACTCTCTATCTGTATCACTCTGTGTCTGCGGCCATGTTCCAAATCCTAGTGAGCTCCCTACCTACGCTCCCTACATTTAAGGCAAAGGCATTTCCAAAAGGTTAGCAACAGTATTATGCTGTCTTTGATGATAACTCATTATGACCAAATTTTAAAGGCATCATTAGGGCAAGGCAATCCCAGAAGGCTTGGGGAGAAATGTCATTGTATAAATCTTTCCAGGTATCGTTACAAATTACTGTTACTGTGCTGTGTATTAGTGTGTGGGGTGCAAATTTGATTTTATAAATTTAATATAGCAACTCCATTGATTTAACAGTTGTCAGCAGGAACTCATCTTTACAGGCACAGAGCTTTTATTTCTCTGTCTCTCAGTTCCTCGGTGGCAGACAGTTCCTATTGCCTGTATTTTGGTGCGAGACTGAATTATTAACTTCTGAAAAATCTCTGAACTCTGCTTCCTTCCTCCTGGAAGTAGGTCACTGCACACACACCTGTCACATAGGCGTCCACTGTTACACACACTCGAGTCGCCCCACAGTCGAGGTACACGTTAAAACAAGAGACCATCTGAGAGATGTCCGACATGACATGAACCCCTGCTGCGTGCCATGATACACACTCCAGAGTTCAACTGATCCCAGATCAGCTGCAAGCTCACATATGCTCCTTGTATACATACTGTAGAAGTAACCGTACAGAAACTCATCTGCTTTGTCTCTTCATTCATACCTCCGTTCCTGTGGCAGGATGTTTAGCTCTGCCTGTCTCTATGGTATTCAGAAAAGGGGAAACTGCTTGATCTCAAGGGTTATTGGATTTCCTCTGAGAGAAAGAGAATGTGAGAGAGTTTTCTGCTTTCATTACTCCAGCCGTACGCATCAAAGAGCTGCAGTTAGACACTTTGACTGCGTGAGAGTCAGTCGTGGGTTCTCGTACATGGAGCTTGGCGTATTAAAAAAAGTATTAAAAACTGTGAATTTAAAAAAGCTGAAATAAAATCGAATAGCAATGTTAAAAAGAATGGAAATTGAAGCACTAAAATTACTAAAAGTATAGTTGGAGCAAAATAAAAAAATAAGCTAAACGGAAATATAAAAAACCCAAACTAATACATTATACAAACTTACATGGAAATTAAAATAAAACAAAAATATGCGTCAGGAACACATTCATCATAGTGTCATGAATATATTGTGTATTGTGTGTGCAATGATGAACTAGTATTCTAATGCGAAACTATATTTTATTAGTTATAGTTTATAGTTTTTTAGTTTAGTAAAATTTAGTACCTTGTCCTATAATTATACCATACAAAATTATATCATACTAAAATACTATCATTCTTAAATATCAGTCTTATAGTGTATTATTTATTTTATTATTTTATTTTATTATTTATTTCTTTAGATTTTACACTGAAATACGAGTCAGGTATTTCTTCTTGATATTCACTGTTGCTGTGGAATATCAGACGATACAATATCATCCACGTGATGCTCAAATGAGATAAAACTGGGACAATCTGCCAAGTTCAGCGAAAACACCCTGACACACACACAGATGCTACTGTGACATTTCAAAAGACTGCTTTTGTGTGAAGTCTTTAGATGAGAAAGGTGTGTATTTTGTGTTGGTGTTATTATTAAGGTCATTATTAGTCTGTAAAATGATTGCTGCATATCTAATAATGCTTGCATCATAGCGAAATTTCAGTTTTCCTCTTGCACTACATCAGAGTGCGGCTGCTCTGAATGTTGATTCAGTTAAAGTGGTTATAGTAGCGCAAACAGTCACCCTGGCAACCCGGGATTATCTATGTATCTGTCAAGGTGCTCTAATACTTTTCCTGCCCCTCAGGTACTGCATACATGCACACACACGTGAAGAAAGAGGTAATGCATGATAACTGTGGAGCTGCTTTTGTTCTTAAAACCCATCATTAGGGTCGGTTTGATGTGGGACGGGCTCTGTACTCCGCACATGAAAGTGGGGTCTGCTAATGCACTCAAAGCCCCCCTCGTTCCCTTAGGACACACCCACACCCAACCAACCCTCAGCCCTTCACATGAAAGGCCGGAACCCCGATCCTGTTTTTTGTCCTTGATTCCTCCTCCCCCTCTCCATCCATTCAGCATCTTTGTGCTTCACAGACACAGAGTTTCAGCATCTGTTCAGTAGCAGATCCATGTCAAGACTTTTGTTACATCTTGAAATTCTTCATATTATAACCACTGTGTTCATTTACTCTCTATTCTAATCTACTTTAAGGAATACTGTGGCACCTACCTAGCATCCAAAAAATACATACACACACACACACACATATATATATATATACACACAAAGCTCTCAGCCCTTAACCAGCTCCCTCCAATCCTCCCATCATCACCGTTACACACATCTGTGCAGTTCTGCTCATGTTTTCAGCTCTTTATGTTAATTTGTATTCCAGTGGCATAAGGGGAGCATCCATATAAAAAAATCAGCCCACAAATATTAAAGCAGAAGCTGCTTAATTAAAAGCCTTTTTAATTGAATACTAAAATCACCATTTTAGGTAAATGTTAAAGAATGTTTTAAAATATTAGGATGTTAAATTGTTTACAAATTATGAAGATGCACACATAAATATGCATGTTTTTCCCAAACATGCATATTTATGATCAGAATTTAATGCATTTAATTGATCAGAAATGACAGTAAAGACATTTAAATAAATGTTTAAATATACTTTCTGTTCATCAAAGAATCCTGAAAAAAAAAGATAATGGTTTCAACGAAAATCTTAAGCAGAATAATTGCTTTAAGCATTGCTAAATAATTAGAAATGTTTCTTGAGCAGCAAATTGGCATTTTAGAACGATTTAAGAAGTGACATAAAATAAAGATTTGCCATCACAGGAATAAATTACATTTTATATTTATATATTAAAAGAGAAAGCAGACGTTTTAAATTGTAATATTTCACAATATTGTAACTTTTATTGTGTTTTTGATCAAGTACATACAATGTTTTTTGTTTATTGTTATTAAATACCCTTTAAACACTGTTTAATTGTTACCAAGCCCGTCAACTGTTAACTCTTGTAGTTGCTATCTGTAGTTACAGCATTGATTTTGGTCTATGGTCAACAAGGACATGTCTGTCTACACTCAGACATATCCAGATGACGTCTTCACAGTATAAAGTCCATAAAATTTCCTATTAAGAGCTCTTATTGTAAACAGACATTATTATCTCATAAAGTTGAGTTGTGTGATTATGAAGGCAGTATAAGCAATATGTTTGGGATTACTGTGAAGTAGCGTCTGAAAATGGACCTGTGTGGTTTAGATATGAGCGTATGGTTCCCAGACTGGCCTTTTTGTTTTATGTGTGTGGCTCTGGTCAAAATGCCTCATGCAGAATAGTCATTACATCCATAAATACCTAGAGAGACAAGGTTGTGGACTGAGGTTATGCTTGTGCCTTTAGTGTAAGTTCATTGTCACTAGTTTAGGTCACCAAACACCATTGCTTCATCCACTGCTAAACATCCACCTGTAGATATCTCAAGGCCTTCAGGGACAAGCCCTCGTCAATCCATTCATAAATTCTCCAAACCACTTGTCCTAAATAGGGCTGTGGAAAGCCTATCACCTTCAACCAGTGTAATGGAAAACCACATAGAGCAGGATGTTGCCGCAAACATGAGAAGAAAAGAAAAATATCTTTGAGATGAAAACCATTCCCCTCCCTCACGCATTGTTGTTGTAAGCCAGTCTCTGACAGAGAAGAAAGAGAAAAGCAAGAGAATAGAGTGTCTGCCCTCATCTAAACTCCCTCTTTCAGCCTTTAGCTTCACCTGTTTAATGAGCATCACTGTCACTCATTTCTGAGGAGATGAAAGGGAGAGCCCTTCTGAAGCACTTACCATCCCCTTTATATGCTAAAGTCGACTCAGTTTATATATTTATTTATTTTGCTCTACTTTCCTAGAGAAGACCTATTTTAGTTTTTTTGTAGGGTGCACCATAAGCAGTCCTGTCTCGCTTGATGCCACAGGCAAGATAAGACATGAGGAGAATAGTTTGTAGTTCTATGTATACGTGTAATGTATTTTTGTTTAGTGAGCAAGGACGTCTGGCTTACAGTATATGCATATGTGTGCAGCTAACCAATCAGAACACATTTTGTATTTCGGAAGGAGGGGTTTCATTAAAACAGGAACTAAACGGCATTGGAGACAGACTGGGAAGAGAGATTCTACAAAATATGTGCAAAATAATGTGCTTTTGGAATTAACAGGCACGAAAACCTATTCTTTGTAAAAATGGCTAAATAAAATCTGGCTCTAAAGTGGCATAACGCTTCTTGTGAAAAGATGAACTATGGTAAAAACAGGGTTTCGCTGTTGAAACATACCATAATGCACGTTTAAGGCACGTTTAAGCCTTGCTGGCTCATTCTAAAGTGCTTCTCCCGTTTTTTCCCAAACATTCTTTCCTCAGAACGATGACGCATAGCCCGAATGAGTCCGCTGCGTTTTATCTCCATTTTAAAAATAACCAGTCGCAGTGTTCTTACATGCCCTCTTACCACAACCCTCTGGAGGCAGAGAGAAAGAGTGGTAGAGCGCTCAGGCTGCCGAGAACACCCAACGCATCTTAATCGGTAATTATATCACTGACGCCACAGCCGTTTCAATCCCTCTCTCTCCTTTTGGCCCATTAAGTCTTCTTTGAAGCAGCCCTGGGGCCAAAGCCGTGCCCTCAGATTGAAGGCTATTTAGTATGCTGCACACTGGTATTTATCTAAAGGAATACAAAAAAATTGAATGAATTAATTAATTTATTAGCAGAACCTTGGCCTAACAGTGAACGCTTAGAGCTCTGTTGCTTATTTGGGAAATTCAGGTTTGAATCTGGCATGCATCTCTGTGTTTTTTGTCAAAGAAGTGGAGAAATGTCAAAACTAAAAGCATAGGTTGAGATCTCCGCTTTCCAAGGACGTGCTGTTGTGTGTCAGACGTTCACTGCACTTTTTATCAGTGTTGTGTCAGACTGAGATAGAACTATAATCGGAAGATTTTAGCATTGGCACATTTCTGTATGCACACGTCAGTAATGTTATCATATTTACAGGTCATAGCTCATCACTGTTCCATATGTTTTAGTACACGTTAACCCCCCAGCGCACACACACACACACACACACTGCAGAGAGCAAGTATTTTATTAATGGTAGTAGGTTTTACATGATTTCTAATTGGTCTAAGCTGACAGCTGCTAAATTGGAACCAGTATACTTTATATATCTTGCTTTTTTTAAGCTGTATAAATAAGCTGTTTATGTTTTTTAGGATAGGGCAACATTTGGCAGAGATACTTTTTAAAAATCTAGAATTTGAGGGTACAAAAGAAATCTAAATAAAAGTTAGATTCTTAGCAATGCTTATTATCAATCAAAAACATTTAACATATTTACGACAGCACATTTGCGAAATATCTTTATAGAACATGATCTTTGCATAATATCCCAATACTTTTTGCCATAAAAGCTAAATTTATAATTTTATTCCACACAATGTATTTTTGGCTATTGCTACAAACATACCCCAGAGACCTAAGACTGTTTTTTTGGTCCAGGATCACAAATGCATTTATAGTACACTTAGCGTGAAATTAATGCATTTCAATTGCATTTTAATATATTTATTTTTCACTACGATACACTGTATGTAAAGACCATTTGTTAGTGTGAGAGATGAAAATGTGATATTAAATAGGCAAACTGTTGCTGTATTTAATTTAATAAATTATTGTTGAAGCCAGAATTAAAATAAGTAATTTTCATCTTAGATTTCTTTACATATTATTTTTTACCAATACGTTCTTTTTATTTAACGTATAAATACACTTTAGCTCAGGTTAAATATTATTTATTTATAGAATGTATTATCAGTCGAATTGTTATTTGGAAAGGCTGTGAGTTTGAATTGATAGATAGTTTAATTCTAATTCTTATGTTAGAGCTGTTGAAGTTACAGCCTTGAACCAGCAACAAATCAACAACAGCTTAACCGTTAAACTGGAACTTTCTCCTGCAGGTGACTGGAAAGACTGGCCGCTGTAACTTCATTCGTAACTCTTCTATTGTGATAATTCCAAGCCACTTTCTGCATTAGATTTTCATCTATGGAAATCTCTCTAAAACATTTAAAGTGTTTTACACAGAGCTGAGTTTTTTTTGGTAGCTGAAAGCGTAATTAGTCAAAATATTTAATAAACTAGCAGAGCTGGAAGCAGGGAATACATGGAACTTCTTTGTGAAGTTTTTGTATTTGAAAGCGCTGCAGGGTTTTGTGGATGCTGATTCCGTTGGGGCCTGGAAACACGGAGTGCTCAGATGAATCCTGGGTAACTGGATGTGCTTAGGTGCATGGCGCAGCACTAGTACCGCATTATTTTTAAGTACACCCGTTTGATCTTCGCATACACCAGGCACAGCTCCTGCAGCACCTGTGAGGTTTTCACAAAGAACTAGTAATACAGTGATTTTTCTGGGTCTTATGCAATATAAATGAGATTTTGGATGGAGGAAAAGGTGGAGAGAGGACAAATGGAAAGAGAGAGAAGGAAGCAGAGCAAAATTACCTGCTAGGATCCATTGCGTGTGGCTCTAGAGACTAGCACGAGGACAGAAGATGCAGAACAATCCCACTCCTGCTTACATAACCAACATATATACACCAACATCCAGAAGACATGGCCGCCTCAGGCTCCCAATGACACACACTGCAGAGATTACAGAAGCAGAGAATGTGCTCTGTAACAATAGTGTCAGATGATGAAATGTGTTTGTGTTCACGGACGCATCAAACTTTAAGGGTGTTTTTGTCTCTGACTCTGTGTCTGTGCTGTTTTAAAAGTAGAGAACGAGGTGGTTCAAGTCAGGTCTCATTGGGGTTTGTGGGCGAACGTCAGGAAAATCTGTCATATTTCACCCCAAAATCAAAACAGAAATATGACAAGTTCAAAATTAATTTTTTGGGGGGACCAGTATGATTTCTGTGTGCTGAACTTTAATTTTAGGACAATTAAGTATGGTGAGAATTCTAATTAATGTAAATAAACAAATATGAATATTTTAATATCAATATGGATATAATGTAAATTGTTTGGTATGGGACCAATTCTCACTATAAACTAGTTGCTTATTGGCATGCCAGTCATTAACATATATTAGCTGTTTATTAGTACTTATAAAAAAAAAAAATATATATATATATATATATATATATATATATATATATATATATATATATATATATATATATATATATATATATATGATGCATGACCATATTCTACATCCCTAAGCTTAACAATTGTTTTCCTGTTAATAAGCAGCAAATTAGCAGTTTGAGGCAAAAGTCGTAGTTAATTGTATATTGATAGCGAGAACTGGACCTTAAAGTCTGACTATAGTTTTTACTTTTTTACTTTACTTTGGTGTTTAGTCCCACATGATCTCTCAGCAATGCTGATTTGGAGCTCAAAAATATTTCTTCTTGTTATCAATATTTTAGTAAAAGCCATGAGGCTTTTTTCAGGATCCTTTGATGAAAGTTTTTAAAAAAGAACAGCATTTAAATATATATATGTTTTGTAATATACTTTTAAATAATTTATTTTCCTCCTTAATTAAAAGAATTGATTTTGTATAAAAGACTATACACTCCAAAATTCTGTTACATATTACACTTGCTGTTTTACACCACACAAGCTTTACGTTAGGTATTAAGCATTTTTATGATTATCTGTAATGGTCATTTTCAAAACTGATATTCTGATAAAGTAATTGAAAAGCATTTAAAGAAAGTTTTTTAACGATCTAAATGGAAAGTCTAAGGTGCAGATGCACTCAGGGCATGTCCAAACCCACTTTTATTGTGAATTTTGCGCATTGTGTGAATGTGGGTTGTCCCTATTTTCTTAATAAGTAATGGGTGTTTTTTGGGCGTAACATGCAATAAACCAATCAGAGCCTCACCTCCCATTTCCTTTAAGAGCGAGTTGCGCTCGCGTCATGGAGGATCGCTATTTACATGCCCGGAAATTACAGGTGCAAAGAATGAACGCGTCTGCGGAGAGGAAACAGATCACCTCGTGCACAAGGCTAAGACACACATTGACTGTCCATCATTACATTATTTACAATTTTATGTTTTATTGCAGTGCTTTAGTTTTTAACGTTTTTGGCACGTGTGCTACTGCTCATCCCTGTGTGGACCCGCCCAGAGGCGCATTTTCTACTAACGAGCACTTTGAGAAAAAAAAAGAGAGAAAAGCATTGCGCCATTGACTTTAGACTTTAGACCAGTTTTAGCTGGTCAGTTCCTCAAAATGAACACACCTCTTTTTTTACACCAGCACACACATGGGCGCAAATGCATTTGCTAATTTAATGAAGCTAGCAAACACACTTGCGCTGTGCCTTGCGCGGGGGGTATGATTGGTTATCGGTCTACTTGAACTTTAAGAATCGGTATCGGCATCAGCCATGAAAAACACTCATCAGTCGAACTATACTTTACATATAATGTGCATTAAACACCACAGTTAATTTGTTAATTAATTTATTACATAATACTGATCTGATTGTGCGAATATTATTTCTTATAAAATGTCAATGAAAAAAAGGCAGTTTTTTCCTTTATGCAAAACAAATTTAGCAATTGTGAGATACTGAGGTAACTCGGCACACAAAGAATGCCTCCCCTTCCGTCTCGCATCTGGAGACTTAAAAACTGCTTGGTGATAGAATCAACTCACCCACTCCCTCTCCCTCGCTCCCTCCCTCTCTCCTTTCCTCCTCCCACTCTTTCGTCCTCTCAGTCTCTGTGTTTTCTGGAGATCAGATGTTGAGAGGAGCGCAGGAGAGAGCAGCAGTAGAGAGATGCAGGCAGAGGAGAGAGTTACTTTAACATCCACTGAAGGATCTACAGACCTTTAGAAAAGACAAGCATGGCAACGTTTACTTTTCTTCCAGAAATGAGCCCTTTGTTTCACAGGGTTCATTTCTTCTGATTTTTAATCGCGACACTAACGGTGCAGAATTGTGTCTCGTGAAAGTTTTCTTTTCTGAAAACGCATTTTGAATCGGTTTGCTGTGAAGAATTTGGAAGAGTTTGGTTTTCTGTTTGGGAATCGTTTTAGTGGTGTTCCGGGGGTCAGTGCCCCTTCTCTTTCCTGCTGCGTGGCTGCGAGAGGAACACAGTCAGGATGACAGAGATCGTGGTGACGGACTGTAATCTGAACTCGGTGTGTGAGCGCGTGGAGCAGCACTGCTGCGTGGACGATCCTTCAGCCATCAAAAGACACACCAACACCGGTGCCAAACTGTGGGGCCGTGTGCGAAGTAAACTGCTCCGACAAAAGGTCACTCGCTCTTTCATTCTCTCTCCATCTGTTACTTCCTCTCTCTGCAGCTTCTGCTCTTATTCTCTCAGTCTGTTTTCAGCCTGTTTCCTGGTCTTAAACTGACTGAAAGTCACTGATTGAACCAGCACTTTGTCATGCTGTCTAAGGACATGAGATGCAGAATGTTGATCTTTTAAAATAATTTAATTGTGTGGTATTTTTGGTGAAAAGTGTTAGCATCTTTGGGGCTGATCAGTTCTCTCTTGTACTGTACCTGCTTTCTTTCTTCACCTGTATATAGTTTGTTCTTCACAAGATGAGAACGTAATACAAAAGTAGTGAACATGAAGACGTTTAAATGTTTTTGTAATGAAATGTCTTTCCTCCGTCCTTTGTTTTGCTCACTTTTGTTTGATTAGTGTGTTCAGCGTTTTTTGGTTTTTAAATGTTATTTGGGCAGTGTTTGAATATACTTGTTTATGCCACACTGTGCTTTATACTACAAGGAAAGTAAAACCTGATATGTTTTACTGGCCCACAAAAAAATGCTAAATTATTTTAATCCGAATGTGTAACAATGCATATAGCTTTTCTTTAAGGTGTATATGAAGGGATGGGTTAAGCATAGAAAATATTTGGTCAGTATAAAACTCACAGAATCCTTGTGTGTGTGTGTGTGTGTGTGTGTGTGTGTGTGTGTGTGTGTGTGTGTGTGTGTGTGTGTGTGTGTGTGTGTGTGTGTGTGTGTGTGTGTGTGTGTGTGTGTGTGTGTGGTCTGGCTGCAGTTAGAGGTTAATTATCACTATAACCTGCTATCCTCTGAGCCCCTGGCAAGTATCACCCACCCACTGATGGAGGTCAATTAATCACACCTTTACTCTCACACACACCACTGAATAATCTTTTATTAATAATTACAACACCAGCATGCAATTGCAGAGGCCTTATAGGACCAAAGTTTCTCTGATCTGTAGCATGGTTTTATAAACGAATCTATGAATCTTTATTAACTGAGGAAAAATCTAAATCCAATATTTTTCAGGTAAATTAAGGTTTTGATGGTGGAACTGCAGGGTATTTTTTTTTCCAATTTAATTTTTTTGATAGACAATAAATAATAAAAAAAATTAATAATAAAAAGTTATCACAATTAACTCTTTTATATTATGTTCATCTTATTATATCTTTCAAAATGTAATTTATTCTTGTCATGTCAAGTTACATTTTCAGCAGCCTTTAATCCGTCTAATATGCTGCTTTGCGGCTTTAGAAACATTTCTAAATATTATCAACGTTAAGCTGCATAACTTTGCAAAACGTGATACATTTTTTCTTGCTAAATAAAAAGATCGTAAGAAAAGCGTAAATGCCCTTTCTATCAGTTCTTACTGACCTCTTGAAACAGTTGAACAGTTGAGTGTAGTGTCTAAATTTCACACAGCAAAAAAGGTTAAGGATCCATGCAAGAGAAGGATCGCTCGTCAGTGTCATGAGTCATAATATGTCACACGATCTAATTGATTGTAGCTCAGTGTTCTGCTGTGATGAGATCAGTGCCTTCACACTCTGCATGTATCTGTGGGAGTAGGTGTGCAGCTGTGTGTTTGTGTTCATGTGCTGATGTGAGTCGGCGAAATCTAGGTCTCTCCACGTGGGGTATTTGCCCTGCCAGCACTTTGAGCATTAATTTATGTGCATAGTTTTTCTGGCTATGAGAACAAAGCATTTCAGCCTCTGCTGTGTTTCTGCGTGTCCCCTGCCTAGTCAGGTCAGTGCTCTTCTTTAACCAGGTCTGACTGTAGAGACCACTCAGATGTAGCTATAACATGCAGCACTGCGACTCTGGGATAATAGATTTTGTTATTAATACGCAACAAAGGAAGACCAATATCTCTTCATGTGCTCTCTCGAAGCTCACTGTCTCTTGTCCTGTCTTTCTTCGACTTCCTCTCCTTCTGTTCTTACTCAAACATCATTGTGTATTAATTATATCTGGTAGCATATTCCTTTTGCCTGTAAATCCCATACACTTACTGTACAGACACACCCTGTCTTTGTCTTCTTACAGGTATTGACACATAAAGACTGTCTGTTAAATGTAGACACAGACAGTTACTCATATATGCTCGTATTCAGACACAGGTGTAATAGATACACACATAATTGCCACTTACCACCAATTACATTTATAAACAAACTTCATTTTGCAGTCATTTGCACTTTAAAATGCTTTGAAATGCTCTCTCACAGATGGCCAGTTTCATTGACTGAATATTGAATGAGTCTTTGTGGGCCAGAGAGTGTGTTTATCTGTATGAGTGTGTTCCTTTGATATGGTCATGAATGATCCCAGTGTTGTCTCACGACCTGCTCATAATGTCTGACCTCCACAGACGCTCTTTCATTTGATGAACGTAAATCTCAACAGAGCACACCACCACTTCAACCCCTCAGGCCAGAAACATAGCCATTTCCAAAATCGCCCCCTAAATCTTTTATGAAAGGTATACAGTGCACTTTTTATGGTAAAGTGGGGTGGAAAACATAGTGCACATTATCAAGTGTACGCATTCAATACCAGAATGCACTGCAATCGATGTAAACCAATGCTTATTTCTTCAGTTCAGGTTCAAACTGGTGTTTCAATACAGCTTCAAAGAGCTCTACATGATTTTCTTTAAATTAATTAATTAATTATATAATTTTTAATCACAAATGCTTGTATTTTTATTCTTAAGGTAAACAGCTCTTTAAATGTAAAATCCAATGTAATCTTAGTCCAGTTGAGAATCACTGACTTTTATGTTCCACGGAAGAGAAAACGTTCTATTTTGTAACAGCATGGAGATCAGTGATGAGTAAATGATTATATACCCTTAATTTTTAGTTGAACTACCTCTATAACAAACCTCAGTACTAAGGAGCATATGCTGTATTCAGTAAATTGCTGGCCATAGTTGACCTGAAAGAGAAAACTGATTGATTCTTTCACACTCACCATAGTGCCCCTTGTGGCGAAGCAGAGATGATCCTCCTTTCAAAGGAGTGAAAGAACAGAAGAAGGGGAGGGTCTGTGTGAAAGAGATGTATTATGCACAAGAAGAATACGTCCCCAGAGATGAACCCATCCTCGGCTGTAACTATCTTCTCTCCAGCCTATACTGCTCCACAAATGCTGCTCCAGGTTATAACATGCTAATGATTGAACCACTGATGAACCCTGCTCCTCTTTAAAGGCCTTTAAATGCCAGCTATATGCTAATGGATGCTTTTATCACCGGCATAAATCATCTTCTGCCAGTGTGAGGGCACCGGACCCCTATGAGGGGCTACAGAACCCCCAGTTGGCCTTGCTTACTGAGCTAATGAAGTGGAGGAGGGTGTTGTTGAGGTCCAGTAACAGACATCATCTTTATAAGTGAAGTGTTGTGGCCATGTGACCATGGTACTTCGATATATATCATGGGACCGGATGTTTTCCATATTACTTGTTTTACAGTGTCCAGTGCACACGGTTAAAAATACAGGTTATGCTTTCGGACTGTTTGTGTCTGGTTCAGTAACTCTTTCACGTTTTGTTTCATGATAATTTGCGCAATTGGACCAGATGGGTCCACGAGGAATTGTGTTATTCATGGTTCTTTTTTAGCAGATGTTTAGCTTGATTTATGACACTGTCCTCTTTTAGGCTAACTGGCTTGCATTTATTAGCAACAGAGAGATTAGCATCCAACGGTAATGACAGTCTGTTAAAAATATATCTTATGCGCCATAACTTTCAGGGTATTTATGATCGCTGAATTCCTGATTCGTGGGCTTGTTGTTTTTAGTTTCTGTAGCTCAAACTCTTTTTTTGAAAACACACAAGCAAAACCTTTTGGTCATATTTTTGGACAAAGCAATACCATGTTTTATGTTATTGCGTTCTTTGAGGAAACCTCCCTTATACAAATGTACTGCACTATAATAGTACCTGGGAAATGCTTAATGCCGTATTTTATGTGCTCTACATAAAACAGTATATATCAGTGTTCTATGGTAGTGTTTTCACATACCTTATATGGAAAAGCTCTAAAAAGGTGTATGATGATAGTAAAAGATGTGAGCGTGACGTTGATGACCATGTTTATGAGTCAGCAGATTATCTGCATTTCCTGTGTGATTAAGATTACTGGAAGAGGCCCAGTCCGGTCTGAGTCTGTGACATCAGCCCAATGCATCAGAACACTACAGCAAACTTCGGTCTGACCTTCACACCAACCTCTGAATACCACAGTAATTACAGCTTTTTCCCACACCACACTGAGCAAACACACGTTTTCCTACAAATGCCAAGATTTCTCCGGAGTGAGAGCTGTAATGCTACAGAGAGATATGTGAAAGGTAACGCTGGGTTTCTGGCTTTAGCGTACCATTATAGTCATGAAAAATAGGCTGGTCAGGACGTTATGAGACAGGGCATGATATTTTACTGAGAGTTTGTTGAACAAAGCTGTTTGTCGTGTTTATTTTAGTGCGTTAGCCTGCTTTGCTCCCTGTGGGTTCTTACAGTATAAACAAAGCGGCATAAATACAAGTTGTGTTTTTGCCGGGTTCATGCCTGTTTGCTCACAACATGAGTCACATTACATCTTCAGCCATGCGTTAAGCTTTATTATACAATACCAAGGCTCTTTACGTAAGAAGGACGAGCACAGAGCTACACCAGTCATTCATACACCTGACGTCATACTGTATGAAAGATGAATTTGGCTGTTCGGCGCAATCTCTGATTGAATAGAGATGAGATTTGAG
Organism: Puntigrus tetrazona; assembly: GCF_018831695.1. Taxonomy (NCBI): domain Eukaryota; kingdom Metazoa; phylum Chordata; class Actinopteri; order Cypriniformes; family Cyprinidae; genus Puntigrus; species Puntigrus tetrazona. The sequence continues at coordinate 21,306,101 of NC_056703.1, read as the reverse complement.
AAATGGCTTCCCTCTGAATTAATTCCATTTTCTGTTTTTTTATGACTTTTTCCATGACATTTGCTTCCAGTATTGGTTCTTCGGGGTCTGGATTCTTCTGCCCTTGCTGACAGATTTTAAAATGCTCTTGACAATTTTCTGCACTCTTACTGATTCTACATTGCTGGCACAAAGTTATGTTATGAGCTTGAAGTCTTTTTTTATCTTTATTTTTTTCTCCCTGTCCTTGCTGTAGAATAATAATAAACAACCTTTTGTTTGTTTAAAGCTGGTGTACGATTTTTGAACCAAGTTATTAGTAACTATAACTAATCATTAAATTCACCATTGGTGCATTTGTTTGATTAAAATGCAGTAAAAAAGCCATATTAAGTATTATTAGTTGAAAGTAATTTTTCTAGTTTAATATATTCTAAAATGTAACTTATTCCTGTAATGCAAAGCTCCATTTTCAGCAGCCATTACTTTAGCCTTCAGTTTCACACAAATTCACTGGAATAAGAAACAGTTCTGATGCTTAATTTTTCTGATATGTATTTTTTAGAATTATTTGATGAAAAGAAAGATGAAAAGAATTTACTTGAAACCTTATACATGTCTTTACCATCATTAATTTAATGCATCCTTGCGGAATGAAAGTAGTTATTTCTTTCTACAAAATTGCTAACCCCAAAGTTTTAAACAGTAGTGTATATTTCAGAGATTTAAAACACGGGCATAAAAAATTTCGCCATTTCGTCTCAAACAATGCAAGCTGTGAATGATTGCCATGGTACAATGGCTAAAAAAATACACTATGGAATTCATTGCTAGGAAGAGAGAAAAAGGGATAGTGACGGACTTTTAAACTCTACTTGAGGAATGTGAATTAAATATTTGATTTCTCTTTGATCAAACAAAGTGGTGTAATTGCGACTGAGATTGTAGACTGTGAGTGTGTTTATGCGGATATCACCTGCTATGTCTGTTTGATGTATTTAAAGGATTCTCAGCGATGAGAGAAGCGTGATTGGCCAATGAGGTCAGCGTAACCTAAGTTAGCCGAAAACGTGCAGTCTGTCAGTCATTAAAGCTCTGTGTGTAATCAGAGGAGTAGTCGTCTTAACAAGGACTCGTGTGCTGCATGTGCCTGCTGTATTTGTAACAAATGCACTGGTATCATGTTCCTCCTCCCTTTGTTCTCAGCAAGGATCTCTTTGACTGGAGAGCGAGCAGAGAGGGGCAGCCAGAGAACACTGTGTTCTGCTCCGTACAGCAGCAGGCTGGCAGAACAGAGGGAGATGAGGGAGACACGCTGAATGAGAGAGAATGAGATGGCAGGAAAGAAGAGAACAGAATGGAGATCTGTATCTCCAAAGTTCAGTGCAGGATGTGCTCTATAGTGACTATAACATGCTTTCAGAAATAAATATTTCTTAATACCATAATAATACAGTTTTTTCAATGGGTATAATGAGAACACTTTGATGTTTTGAGCATGTGTTGTACTGATACAAAAAAATTTTCACTGTGTTTCATGGTAATACCTTGTTTTTTACACACGTAATATTGCAGTACCATTCAACTATTATGCAGAATTACGTGGTAGTACAGTGGTAATTAATAAATATTCTGTATTTAAAATTGCTCCAAGGTAGTTAAATTATGTTTTATGGTATTTGCGTGGTACTTCCAAGAATACAAAGAATACTTTTTGTAGGTTTAGTTATACTCTGTGTTGTGTGATGGGCCATGGTAATTATTACTATACAACGTATAGTATTATGATTATGATGTTTTTATCTTGATGAATACGGTTTCTGGATATTTACTATAGTAAGTGTTTCCACTTTTCCCTAAAGTATATTTTTGTGATTGATCCCATTTTCAAGATAAATCACCATGTGGCTGTTATTAGAGGGATTATTTGAGTTTGTCGTGCACCAGAGCTCCTCAGAATCTCATTATCTCCAAAGCTTTTGGATCAGGACACATAAACCTCATTCTCAGGTCTTCACAGATACTCCTAATTCAAAACATTTCAGGGCTGAGGAGCTTCTTTATTATTTTTGGTTGTGCAATCCCCGAGCAGTTAAATGAGAGAATTAAGATACAATACTATTGATTTGGTGTCTTGAAGACGTTTGGCCCACGCTGAGAGTGATGAGAACAAGTTTCTTCCCTGACCTAACTCCATCTTAACATGATCATCCGGTTTGGCTTATAGGGAATCAATTGAGTATGCTGGCAAAATAATCCCATAGACATTCATTTTGAGCTCTTTTATCCAAAACGTCCCAGAGGAAAAAGAGAAGGGGTGTTTGTGGGGTGATGTGAGGTGAAATCCCTCAGGACATTTGCTGAGAGTTTGGAGGAAAGCACTTGGGCAGATGAGGTGTCTACAAGCTGAGTCTTTGTAAGGGTAAGCCGTTTAGCTGTGTGAAAGGATTTTCATATCATGGACCCGTTTGGTTCCATTTTTATATAACGTATAAAGTATATATAGCTATATAACTCAAATAAGGGCATAAATAAAAAGTCGATCAGAGGATCAATAAGCTGAGAGTTGACTCTCACCTATATGTCCAGTATTTATGAAGTTATTCTTAAATGCATGTAATTATGCATATTTTATCCTATTGAATAGTTTAATAATAGTTGAATAGTTCTATAATTGATATTTATTATGCTGGAATTTTGTTAAATTATTACATTTCAAAAATAATAACATTTATATGTGTGTGTGTGTGTGTGTGTATATATATATATATATATATATTGGATTAACCTCAGAGCATCATAAAATTGCAGTTGCATCCTCACTGCTGATCTCAAAATATCCATTTATTACCCTGTTAATTTGATTGTCATATTAGTTTAGCAGTGGGATAATAACAAGGCTGCAGCATTCCATAAATATCCAATAAGAATATCATTATAGCCCTAATATGTGTATAAACAGCATCAGTAATGATGATTGGCCACTAATTGTATAGAGAAAATTGATTTCAGTGATACAAGCTAATGCAGTTTTACGTGCTTGACGGACCTCGTCAGACATTCTCATAAAAAGCTACCCAACCGATGCATGTTTTCCTGTAAATGTTAATTTCTTGGGAGATTTGTCAGCATGTGTGCTGTTTATGTTCCCTCGTGCGTCAGCTAACTTCATGTTGATTGTCAGTGAAGTTTAATTAAATGCATATGCACATGAATTGCTTTGGATTGAGTCTAAGTGTGGAACAGCGCAGCATATTTAGTTGATTTCCAAAGGTGATCAGCAACTGGATTCAGATTTGGTCCAGGCTGTTTATTATTGTGTCTTACCTTTGGGTTTGATTGACAGATTAGTTTAACAGTGGGGAGGCTTCTCCCTAGATAGCTCTTCCCATCATCCATCTTGCCTGTGGCATGTGGCATGGGAAACTAATGTGCCTGTGAGAGAGAGTAACTACGTCTGCTCTCCTTAGAGAGTTGTGTGTGAATGGAAACAGCACAGATTTTGTCTAGAGTGCTTTTCCTTATATGTTCACAGCACGGTAGCCCGAAAGTACCTAAATATCATAGTGAGAGTTCTTATGAGTTATGGATAATACCACACACTCTGATTGGCCTGATCTGTGAATACTGTTTTGTCACGGTCATGTCCAGCTCATTAAAGTAGTGATTCGTACTTTATGGATTCGTTTTGTTCTCATAGTGACTTTCATTAAGGACCGTGTTCGTTTTAGAGCTTCGTTCAGGTTTGATTCGTCTGGACTCCTTCTCTCATGCAGCAGTGCAATACAGTTAACTTTACGCTCTAGATGTGTAATAACAAGGGAGGAAATCTACTTTGAGTTTCTCAGGGTTTTTTATAGAAGGGCTGCCTGGGAATTTTAAGATAGAATAGCAAAATTATTTTGGGTCATCTTTATAAAAAGGGGGAGGGTGGGGTGAGAGGAAATAGAAATAAACTGCTGTTGTAGGTTTAAAATGTTCACATAAAGTGTTGTATACATACTGTGTGTGTATATATATATATATATATATATATATATATATATATATATATATATATATATATATATATATATATATATATATATATAAATCTCAACTTGGTTGCATGTATCATCACAAAATGTATCACTAACTTTGTTAAGCTGCTTTGAAACAATGTGTGTTGTGACGAGAGAATAAATGCATTTAAAATTTTACATACAGCTGAGGTGTTTTGCTCAAAAAATTGTCATAAATCTGAAAACCCTCACATACCCAGATAAATAACTTTTGTACTGAAATGCTCAAAGTGTGGGTGCTGTTCTGAGCCTCTGATTTTTTCAATATGGAGGCAGTTTTATGGTTTTCATTGTTAGGATATTTTTTAAAATTGAATTATAATCCAGCAATCTTGGTCCGCTGTGGTCTCTCAGCATTAACCTTTGACCTATGACAATATTCTGTGAGGCCGTATTTGTATTTCACTGAGCAGCAATAATTGCATCATAATTTTCTGCACTTGACGATGAAGTAATTACTCACACTCCTTTCTCTCTTTACTCTCTTCACAGCTGGACCCACAGACCGTGCAGTCCAAAAACTGGCATATGGATGTCATAGAAATGAATGGGGTAATCTTTTATTTCCCATCAAACATATTGATGCTTTTTACATTATTGCCCTACATGTAGCTCATTTATGGTTATTTTTCAGATTAAAGTGGAGTTTTCCATGAAGTTTACCAGTCGGGACTTAAGTTTAAAGCGGACGCCTTCTAAGAAACAGAGCGGCGTGTTTGGGGTTAAAATCAGCGTGGTAACAAAGTGAGTGAAATCTCCAGCCTTGAAGCTGACAGTGCATGTTACTGAGTTTATTGATTCATTTGTGCATTTGTTTTTGTGAAGTCAAAATGAAATGAATTAAAACCTGGATGTCACAATAAAGACAAAAAGATTTATTGTTGTGTCAGTTTCAGTACGACTTCAAAACATACTTTAAACATGTTCATTTAGACTTACTGAACAACAACGTTTGTCATTTTCTCTCTGTATTTAATGTCACATACAGTAAATTGACTTCTCCTCTTGTTGTTCCTCAGGCGCGAGCGCTCCAAGGTGCCTTACATTGTGCGGCAGTGCATTGAGGAGGTGGAGAAGAGAGGGATTGATGAAGTGGGCATTTACAGGATCTCCGGAGTGGCCACAGACATCCAGGCCCTCAAAGCAGCGTTTGACGCCAGTAAGACTACCTACTACATATGCAGAAGTGCAAAATGAGCCTTTGTTTTATATTTTTACGATACCTTGCAGTTTGATTTGCCTGTTTGTGATGTTGCCGTTTGCATCAGCATTGCACACGGTGATTTTTAGTCAGATCCCTATTAGTGAGTTTATTTATTTATTTTTAATGTCTTATATTTAGTTTTGATTTCCTATCAGCCTCTGGTTATGTGAGGCCGGTGGAGGCCTGTGTCTTGAGTCTAAAAGCAGCAGCAGTGTTGTGGGAAAGGCCATACAGAGGTCTGACCCCTTCCATCTGTCAGCTGGCTCAGTAAACACACACACACACACACACACACACACAGAGTCTGCAGGGACTAGCCAGAGCTGTACCTTCATGTGTTGCTCACTATTATGTCATATGTCTTGCCGGGAGCTTATTACTCAGCCTGCATCAGTGTTTTTTATGACGGCAAATCATTTACTCTTGCTCTCTGTTTCTCTTTCTCAGATACCAAAGATATCCTGGTGATGTTGAGTGACATGGACATTAACGCCATCGCGGGGACACTGAAATTATATTTCAGGGAGCTGCCAGAACCTCTTCTCACAGACCGGCTGTATCCGGCCTTCATGGAGGGCACTGGTATGACTTTTCATCTTAATCTGTGTGATTTAACAAAATCATTTTCAAAATCTCATTTTTTAAGAAAATAGTTTTCTTAATCTGAACAGTTTAAGAAGTCGCACAAAAAAGGGGATGCAGTTGAATCGGGGTGGAGAAAAAACCAGTGGTGGGGAGGAAGAAATTTTAATCTAATAAAGAAATCCTTAATTTGACCTTTGTGGGCATCCAAAGAACGGGAGATACCAAAATTCTAATCAATTTCAATTTGTCTGTTAAAAATCAATAAATTGCGCTCCGTTCAGATCAAACATATACAGATATTAAGGTTTGAGTCACATGTTACAGTGTTGTGTGCCAAACACTCACACTTACACACACACACAAGAGCCACGAGTACAAAATACTTGCACTGAAATATTGATATTTTATTATCACTAGATGGCACCAAAGTTGACTGAACTTAACTGCAATGAAATTTTTTACTAAAGTAAATATTTTGTATAAAACTCTTCTGGAAAATGATATGTTATCAATAACGTTCTCGATATTTCAAACAATCTCTCTATTTCTCTGCCTCTTTCTCTCTCTCTCTCACACACACACACACACACACACACACAAAAGCCATTGATAACTTCCGCCAACAAGTGGCTATATCATCAGCCACCAGATGTCACCAAAGTTATCATATTTGACATAAAAACCTTACTTTTAAAAGTAAATAAAATAATTAAAATAGCACCAAAAATCACAAAAAATTCTTTTATTCAAGGTGATAATGTGACATAAAAAAAAAAATTAATGAATTAATTGATATAACAGCTGAGACCTTTGTGCCCACAAAGGATAGATTAAGGGCTGTTGGGGGTTAAATGAGAGTGATTTAGAATGAAGATGATGGAGGTGTAATAACACTCGTCTTTATCACAGCTCTATCAGATCCTGCAGCAAAGGAGAACTGCATGATGCATCTGCTGCGGTCACTACCAGACCCCAATCTCATCACCTTCCTCACCCTACTGGAACACCTCAAGAGGTAAGTCTGCACAATCATTTATACTGTACAAACTATATTCTATAGATTTTTTTTAATCATATCAGAATGATTTCTGAAGGATCATGTGACACTAAACACTGAAGTAATAGGTGTTCATTAACTCCACCTTTTTTCAGAGAATAAATGACATGATAAATCATATTAAAATGAAGGGAAGACTGAACTAAACTGTTGTTGACAGTGAGTCTTTAAAGCCAGCAGCTTCACATGAACAGCAGTTAAATCACCCTCATAAAATACCCACGGTTGTGTTTTATTTTAGTTTGTGTGAAACCGATGTGGCACTTTACACTAATCTCTCTGAAACGTCTGCAATTAGCTAGCGAGGCCTCGGGTTTATAAACACTGTCACAAATAATCTCTCTGGAGGCCTTGTTGCCAGTTCCACTGCCGCCCATTAACACAACACGGATAGCATATGCTCAAGTTTCATCGCTGCTCACTTGGGACACCTGCTGGCCAGCTCTATACATCTCGCACGCTTTATAAACTGTGTTCAACAAGATGGAACTCAGTCCTGTGTCTGTGTTTGTTCCCTCTCGTTTCAGGGTGGCAGAGAAGGAGCCGGTCAATAAGATGTCTCTGCATAATTTGGCCACAGTGTTCGGCCCCACTCTGCTGAGACCGTCAGAGTCAGAGAGCAGCAAGGCCCACATCACGCTGGCCTCTGATATCTGGTCACATGATGTCATGGCACAGGTCAGTTCTGTGGACTCCTGGATATATATCGTGCATCACCATAATGGGCTGTGGTTTGGTGTGTTTGACAGTGTGATTATTTCATCATCTTGATCTCCATGCTGTCATAACACACTGACCTCAGGCCCGGAGCACAGTCCTGGGCATCTTCAGTTCCCTCGTGTATGGATCTGAACAGACTCTTTGGCTGTTAATGGTTTGTTTATGATATATCTGAAACTGAGTAAATGGCCTGAGCCAAACGTCTTCACCAGCCATTACATGAACATGGTTAACAATTGAAAACAACTTTTTTGGACAAAACTATACACTATTAACAACGCAATAATAATAATAGTATAATTGTTCTCAGTAATGAACATTATTGTTATTTATGGTTTGGAGTTCATATGCACTTAGTAACTACTGTTACTACTACAATAATAAGTATTATGTCACTGCTAAAGACTAAAGACTAAAGATCATTCTCAGTATTGAAGAATAGTAGAGATCGCACCACAGCTATAACAATAAAGGCACAGAGAAACAATAAAGTTAAAAATGAGCAGGTGAACGATAAAAACATTGACACCCAATCACAATCGATCCTGCTGTGACAAGCTAGTATAGCTGTCTTTATAGTGATTGTTCTTAAGTGCAAACGGACCTTAACTTTAAGATCTTGCATGTTCTACATGAATTAGTAGTAGTTTTCAGTTTTTGACAGACTCGAGAGCAGCATCTAGTGGTGAATAACGCTAACAGTTTGATGTGTGGACCAGTGCTTCATGGTCATCCTCTCTCTCTCTCTCTCTCTCTCTCTCCACAGGTTCAGGTATTGCTGTACTATCTGCAGCATCCGCCCATATCCTTCGCTGAGCTGAAGAAGAACACACTCTATTTCTCAACTGACGTCTAACTCCAACAAATGACTCCTTTCCTCTCAAACATCGTCTTTTTTTTTGTGTACAAAGCCAACGGTCCGGCGGGGGGGACAGCGAGTGACTGTGGCCACTCTCCCCTGCGTTTGTCGTCTCCGGTCATGTTCATGTGTAAAAGGAGCTCGCGCTTCGCTTCAGCGCGGAGAAGAGCTGCAGCCAGAGGAAGACCAAGATACAGCATCACCTTATACAGACGCTGCACTTCTCACACCCACACACACGTCCTGCCAAACACACACACACACGTCAAACACCGTCCCGTCCGAAGGTTTGTCGGTTGGAGTTGCAGATGCATGCTGGGATGTCTGCATCCGTTGTGGCGTCTCCTCTAAAGCCCAGTTCAGTGATCCCGCAGCTGAAGCTCTCTCCCCGAAGAGACATTCCAGTAAACATCAGCATTTACATGTTTTAGACATTATTTGTTCATTTTAGTTTCAAAAGCTTTTGTGCATGTGATAACAAGGACAGTGAGCTGTGTGTGTGTGTGTGTGTGTGTGTGTGTGAGAGAGAGAGAGTAAACGCAATTGTTTAAAATGCATATCTCATGCTGCGAGTGTTTTCTTCTGGGCAAAACATTAAAATCCCAGACCTTCCTTGTCCAAGTACATCCAGGCCAAAAATCGCCCTATTTATTCTGAATATATACTGTTAATTGTGCCTGTACAGTTCAGTACACTCTGAGACTCCGTGGAGTCCTGCATTCGCATTTCTGGTCTATTTTTTTTGATTAGTTTTAACTTCCTGTCAGTATAGACTTGAATATCATACTGTAGACGAGAGAAACTAACAGTTCAACCAGCCAGCTTTCGGGACAAGAGCTGGTGTGCGGTGTAGTCAGATTGTGGAAAAACCCGGAGAAATGCAAAACTGTCTTGAGTTGGAGAAAAAAGCTCTCCTGTCATCTTTGTAAGTTGAAGTGTCTGGTGATACTTCAGTTTGTTCTGTAGAAAGATTGTTGTTATTTGCCCTTTTTTTTGCATGTTCGGCTTGTCAGATAAAAAGTGGCAGGATAACACAAAAGTTCATTTTCTTCTTTGTATTTTGATTTTATTTAATGACTATTATTATTATTATTATTATTATTATTATTATTTTTACTCCTCTGCTGAAGACCACTGGCAGAGCGGAGGGAAAAATGAAACTTTTCTGCTACAAAGCCAGTGACATGTACTTCATAAGCACTGTTAGATTGCAAACTATTTGATATTTTAATATAAAAGGAAATTAAAAGCTGGTGTATTTTATTTCTGTTGATGGAAAGATATTGAGTATACTGTATTAACAAGGGTAAATGTTGATGTGACCTTTTTTCCCCCCGTTTTTAGTAAAATAAATAAAAGTGTACATTGAGCACGGCAAGTTTTTGTTTCATTAAAATGTCTGCTTGGAAGTGAAATATCTTAAGTGTGGGAACTGTGAAAAACAAGGCACGGTAATCTATGCATAGGTGAGAAAACGGATATAGCACGATGCATGAAAAGCACACACGAAGCAATTCTACATTACACACAAAGCTATCAAACTTTTCAGATTATGCTTCTGAGGTCCAAACAGAAAAGGCCTGAACCTGACCTTCAGGATGAATTAGAAGTTCAGTTAGAATCTCAATGGTATCTCATTAAATGCCCCGTAACCACATTTGTGACCATGGAGCACAGAAGCAGTCGTAAGTAACACAGGTGTATTTGTGGCAATAGCCAACAATTCATTTATTTTTTTTTTGGCCTACCGTAAATGCACTGAAACCTAATTTTTTGTTAGTAACATGCACGGCTAAGAACTTCACTTGCACAGCTTTAAAGACTATTTTCTCAACATTATGATTTTTATTGCTCCCTCAGATTCCAGATGTTTTAAATAGCTGTATTTCTGCCAAATATTGTCCGGAAAGCTTATTAATGATGTGTAAATCTCAATTTGCTTTAAGCACACGGGGGTGGCCAGGGTCAGGGCAATCACAATACTGCGTGTAAAAAAAAAAAAAAAAAAAAAAAAACGTTTTTAAATCAAAAGTAATTTCGTATATTGCTTTTAAAATGATAATATCAGAATGTTTTGTAAGAGATATGGGGCAACAAGTTAAACGTAACGCCACATTTCCATAGTCTAATTTATAAACAAGATGCAGATAAGTAGGCGAGGATATACAGTATATATATATATATTTGTAAGGTGTGACGTTTATGAGGATATATTTATATGAGGATATAAATTGAGGTCAGATATGGAGGAAAGACGAGACAGAAAAAAAGTGGTAAAATATTACAATGAAATGTTGCTACTTTATAGTTAGCCTAGCTGTTTTATTTTATTTTTCACCAATATTCTGTGTATAGTCAACATGTGCTAGTTATATATTATAGCTATATGCTTTATATATTGAGTGTTTGTTGTTTGATTATAAAATGTTAATAAACAAGTGTGTGTTTGTGTGTGTACACATACATGTTTTAATCATTTCTAATTAAGATACACATTATCTTCTGTTCTTTTTAATCAAAGATGGCCCAGGCAGGAGTATGTGATATCTTGCAAATAACAAAGAAAAGAAAAGAAACTTTTATGTAAGGGTTGTTTTGTTTTATAATTGCTTACATTTTGTCCGGCTGTTTACTGGTAGGTTCTTGCAACTTATTTCTAAAAGCAAAAGTTGGCGCGTGCTGGATGAAAATGTTACAATGTTTACAAAGAGACAGACAGACAGCGTCGCTCACGTGCTCTCAGTCTGGCACGTGCCGCTCGGCAACGACACGATCACAACAAACAGGAGCGCGCGCCTGACCCTAGTGACCTCGCGCCGACCTCGGGTCAAGCCGGGGCCAGGTGCGCAGCGCCCCAGACAGACCGCATTCCCGGAGGGAGTCCGCTATAAATATCTCGGGGTGATGGTGGGTGACACACACCTGCCTCAGCCTGGACGGGATGCAGTCCACCTCACTGACCGAGCGCGAGAAGGGCGCCCCCGCAGCCGACGGCTGTTTCCGGATGTGGCGGGACTACATGGACCTCGGCAGGACTCTGTCCCAGCTGCTGCGGCATCGCGAGGAAGCCCCAGGCGCTGAGGTCCCCGGGATGCCCCCGGAGAGTTTCGTGAGAGCCGGCTCCAGCGGCAACGTCTCCAGCTCCTCCGCCTCCTCCAGCCGCGACCTGCGGACCCCGCGGGACTTCTGCGGATTCTGCCGGCAAAACGGAGAGACGCCGGTGGTGTACACGAGTCACAGACTGAGAGGCCGAGACGGCCGGATCCTCTGTCCCATCCTGAGGAGCTACGTGTGTCCGTTCTGCTCCGCCACCGGAGACTGGGCGCACACCCGCCACTACTGCCCGCGGCGAAACTCACGGAAGACCGGCGACGCGTGACCCCGTTCAAGTGACACGTGACTTCCGGGTTGGACGTTTGTTGTGAGAAAAAAAAAAAGTGTTAAAAAATGTTTACATGTTAATGGTTGAAACTTGTTTATTGCGGTTCATTTCAAAATAAAAATATTTTTCTAGTACATCAAAAAGCGAACTTGTTATTTAAATTGTATTACGTTTTTGGTATTTTATAATAATAATATTATATGCTGGTTTTAATATTAATATTTAATATTAATATTGGTATTAATAATATAATAAATTAATAATAATGCATCTGTCCGTTTAACACGTTTAAGGAAAACTTTTTCAGCTATTTGACGTCTTTGATGTCAAAAACATGCTACATTATGTTGAGAGTAGAGTTTATTTTAACTGATATTAAAGACAGAACGTTTATCCTCAGGTAATCTTATTTTGTGTGTAGCCTATAATGAGGCTGTTTGTACAGTAGGTGGCGCTATAAACCAACAGTTAGAACCGCCTTAGAAACTAGTGAAGAAGAAGAAGAAGAAGAAGAACCTGCGGCGGCGCGGGAAACATGAACACGGTACGGTAAATGTTTGTCGATGATCGATGAATATTTATATACATATATATATATATACAGTTGAAGCTTTTAGAAGCGGTCGAAGTTAACGTTACTTTGCTAGATGCTATGTTTAGATGTTGGGGGTGACGCTGTTGGTTGTTTTTCAGGTAGTTTACGGACCCTTTTTTTTGACACACGTCAATTATAAACACTTTCTCTACATTACTGAGCATTTGTTAGTTAGCTCATTTTCTATTATTTGTCTTTGATTCAAATTGATAACTTCGTGACGAACCCATTCAATCCCAGACATGAAAATGTCCAAATGAAATGTCATTAGTAATCTTTTTGTTTGTCTGTTTGTTTGTTTTTTTGTTGAAAATTGTGTTTTATGATCGGTCACAATTGTGACTGGTGGGATAATGTGTGCATTGAATTAACATTTTAGGGTTATTTCTATTATTCATAGTAACATTGATAGGGACACAGAAATTAGAGAGAAAAAAATAAACTAATGTATTTCAAAATTGTATTTTTTTGTTGTAAAATATAACATCAACATTAGTGCTACAAATAATACAACATCAATATTGCAATAGTTTTTGTTTGTTTGTTTTTTCCTTTAGTACAGTATTTTGTCGCTGCAACATGTTCACTAAGAGCTGCAAACACACCGTATTAGACTGTTATATTGTGACCATAATAAATAGCTCTGGTCATGTGACTACTTGCACTTATCATATGAAACTGAACATATTTAACTGCACACATATAATTAAAGTTCCTTTTTTTATGGTTTTTTTTTTTTTGATCGTCACAATTGTGACCGGTGGGATAATGTAAGCTCTGAAGTAACACTAATTAATTGCACTAATGAAACTGTACATATTTAATTGAGACCCATTATGTTTTCCATATTTACAGGAAGTGCACTAAGTTATCAGACAGTAAGGGCCTAATAAATGAAAACATTGACAGTCACTGTTGTGACCAGTGGGATTAAATGTGTTATCTCACACTACTAAAGATACTAAAGACAAATCATTGCATAATGTAACTACATGTATTTACAGATTCCCAAACAAGCTAAGTTTAAAATCAAGTTCACTAATTCTTATGTAAAGAGAGCTGAAACTCATACCTGTTTTTTTTGTCCTTCAGGTGCATTATGGGCTCATCTCTGCTTTCTGTTGCTGAGCAGCTTTTGAAAGACCTTCAGAGAACTTACTCCGAGACAAACCAGAGTAAGTTTGACACTCACGCACTTGCTGATCTTGTCAGCTGGATGAAACATTAAGTGTCATTTGCAGCAAACTCACACTGCAGTATGCTCCAGATACCTCTGATCACTAGTGAAAATGTGCAGCTTATATTTTTAACACTAGCTTATACCAGATGTTTTTTGTGTTAGAGATGTTTAGCTTTTCATGAATTTGGATGGTATACTGTAGGGGTAGTATTTGTTCTGATACTGATAGGGATATTGAATATTTTGACACAACATCATAACCTTTTTTGGTTTAGTTTCTGAAACTTGTTTGTTCCTGGTTTTCTCAGATGTGTTCTCAGACATCTGGACTCTATACAGATATTTAAGCAACAGATAATTAGTGATCTGCAGTTTAAACGATTCTCAGTTAAATGTCAGAATAAAAATGAAGGCTGTACAGTATCAACATTTTACCCTATTAAAAAACCCATCCCAAAATGGTCCCCAACTATGCCTTAACAGGTCACAGCTTGGCTGTAATTAGATACAAGCATCTTTCTGTATATGACAAAAAACAAAATAAATAAAATACTATGAAATAAAATGTATGTGTGTGTGTATGTGTATGTATGTGTATATATGTATGTGTATGTGGATGTGACCGTAGAAACGTCTATTACTGACAGCAGATGGTGCACTAACACCATTTGTATGGATTTTTCACTCCACGGATGCAGATTTTAATTGCTTAAGCAGACATCTCCTGTGGAGTGGTGTTCAACTTTCTTATGGTCCACGGTGTAGAGGTTGCCTTTTACATAGATTTTAAGTATACAGATTTATGTTCTTATTTTTTCCTACTGCATCATATTTCTCAGAGCATATTGCCCAATGAGATGTTCAGAAGTCCACAGCCTTGCATCAAATAATTCTGTTTAAATGTTAATATATTTATTGAGTTACTGTGAAATCCTTATGTGTGCCAACAAGACTTAATGCAGAACATCTGGATAAGAGTAATGACTTCATTATGTTGGAATTTTGAATTCAAACGGCGCCAGAGAGAAATATCAAGGGATTAGTGACGGCTGTAGTGTTTTTCAGATTGAGATATCATTTCAATTTGTGCTTGTTTGGCTCTTTCTCCAGAGAACCGTGGTGACCACAATAAACAACCAAAATAGGCTGTTTTGCAGGAATGATAATTGCTTATTGTTATGTTTAACATGTATTTAACTTAAAGTTGTTATTTGTCCCAGATGTAGTTTATGTACTCACTTTAAAAAAATGCTAATATTATCTCTTTCTCTTTCTTACAGTACCAGATGACCTACTGATAGCGTAAGTTCCCTCATCTTCTCTTCCTCCTCTTCCTTAAAGTTCACGTAAAGTCATTATTAAGTGCATGTTCTGAATTTGTCACACCACAGAAGATTCTGTTATTAGCAACCCAGCCAAATTGAAATGCTAATAAAGGTATCAAAAGCTTTAAAAAATAAGCTGTCTTCTGTGCTCTCGAACGCTGTGGGAGTGCGGTGGCTCCATTGCGTCACGGAGCTCTGATTTAAACCTGCCAAATTAATCCTGGTCACAAATATGATGAAACACCGTTGAACGGTGTAACTCCACCATTAACTAGTTCACCATCTTTGTAAACGTATCATAAATGTTAGACACACATTGCTGAAACATGCCACAAACAATTGACTTTGCACAGACTTTAAGTTACATTTACCATACTGTGAGATTTGGCCTTGAAAACAGGCTGGTAAATATTTTGAATGCTCTTGACCTGGAGTCGAGGAGGGTCAATTATTTTAGTGTGTGTGTTATTGCCACTGAACACTGTACAGAAACCAGCGCTTACCTCTTAACTGCCAGATGTACTTTATCAAGTGCAAATGTGTGTCTTTAGCCAAGCGCTCTCTTTCGAGACGTCATTACAGAATAAATCGTGACGTTAAAAGCGTCCTCAAAGCCACAATGACAGTCATCGGGCAGCCATTGAGGGAAGCACTAAGCCACAGTAATTACTCTACTCTGGGAATCACATTCTTTCATAAATAGTAGTTCACGTCACAGGTCGGCACTTTATTGGCCAATTCATTGTGGGTCCAGCGTAATCATCACGTCATGCGTTCACTTAGGTCTGCTCTCTCTCTCAGATATTATTTGAATGTGGCGAGATGACATTCAGATGATCCTGTTTTATAGCATAGAACAGTGTTCTGTATAGAGCAGAATCGGCTCACAGGAAAAAGTGAGTTAAAAGTGCTTTTTGCTGAGGTTTGTTGCCCCTCAGCTTCCTGTGTACATGTCACTGTCTTATCTCACCTAGCATGGTTTCCTGTACCTAGAGTTAAAGGAAGTAGTTTACCCAAAAATGAAACTTTGTTTAAAAAAAAAAAAGGGTCACTCTCTGCGTTCAAAAATCCAGTTTGTTTCTTCATCAGAACAGATTTAGAGAAACTCAGCATTACATCTCTTCAAATAGCCGATACACCATAAGTAATCCATACAACTCAATTAATAGATGTCTTTTGAAGTAAAAAGTTGCTTGTTTGTAAAAAAAAAAAAAAAAAAAAAAAGACATTTTACCTTCAGATTATTCTATATAACATCTATCTGTATAACATTGCTTTATACAGTGAAAAAGACGAGTCCTCTGAATCAGTGAAATATGCATACAAGTTGACGAATTATCTTCTGAAAAACTGTGTTGTTGGTTATTGGATATTGATGTTTATCAGCTGTTTGTACTCTCTTTCTGATGGCACCCAATCACTGCAGAGGGATGCATTGCTGAGCAAGTGATGTAAAGTGAAGTGAATTACTCCAAATCCGTTCCAGTGAACAAACATTTACACCTTGGATGGCCTGAGATTAAGTTTTAGCTCATTTAAATTTTGGGGAGAAATGTTCCTCAAACTGTCATTTTATTTGCTCTTACAGATTGCGGTTTGTGTTTGGCCAGTGTGCTCTTCAGGCGTTGGACCTGGTGGACCAGCGCTCTGTCACATGTGTGTCATCACCCAGCGGTCGAAAAGCATTTCAGGTAGGAGTGAAAGATTGCCTCAAATCAATCAATCACTCATTTTTATTTATATAGCGCTTTTAACAACACAGGTTGCATCAAAGCACTGTACAGTATAAGGTAGAAGAGTACAATGACATCAATTTTTTCCACACAGCCACTGAACAAAACTTGTCATGTTTTACCGTTATGAGTAGTGTACAGACATTTTCTGCAACCAAAATATTCAGGCAAAATCTGCAAATCGGTTTCGGCCTGGTTAGTTTTGGATGAAATAACTGACCAAAACACATTTAGACTGCATCTCACTCAACATAGATAATCTACAGCAGGGAGGACCAAAAACCTATGATTGTACATGACTGAACAAGTTAAATTCTCCAAATGCGCAGGATTGGCTCATTGTCAACGATCTTTACTACAGCTGCTTTATCACTCGTGAAATAATTGTTTCGTCTTCTCATTATCTTCAACATTTCAAACATTATGGTAAATTGATGTTGAAACATAATCCTATGAGCACAAACACGGTTCATTGATACACTGCAGAATAATCTCAAAAGGCACTGAAAATGCATTCGTCTTTATGCGTTATACAAATACACACATTTCCTGCGGTAGTTATGATTTAGTGTATGGTGATCTTACAACCGTGCATGCTATTTGTTAATTCTGCTGCATGGTGATTTGAAGAGCGGATGCTTTTAACTCCGTAAGGGTAAAATAAAAGTGACTGGATCAGAAGCTGTTGTTTTGGTGGCTGTCTGCCCTCCTCTCCTCCTCCGTTTACCACAGCCACTTTTGGAGTTTTTTTTTTTTTACCCGCGATGAGAACAAACCAGTGCTTAACTAGGGATTTTTGTAACCTTTTAAAGAGTTTGTATATGATGCGTAAGTCAGAGTGACCTAAATCCCCTCAGTTTATGAGCAGTCAGTCCCTGAAAATGTCCACACTACGGTTTACGGTCAGACCTAACTCATCATGTGCTCTCGGTCCCAGGGTGTCTGGAATGGTCAGCCAAGGTCCAGGAGGCAGTAGGTGGGTGGAAAAGCCTCGGTTTCTCCATAATTCCTCGCACGACTGACCGTAGATCTGTTACACTGGGTTATGTTTCCGTAAAACGCCTACAAGGCAGAACAGAAGAAAAGCAAATAAAGAGCAAACATTACCAGAAAACAAAGTATAGTAATAAAAGTTAATAGCCCTTTTTATGACCTACTGTGATTCATCTTTAGACAGTCATTGATGTCTTTGTGTGATGATCAGCTCTATTTGTCATTGTCATTTTCCAGGAATCTTTTCTGTTCTTGTTCTAAAAAGTGACAGTGTTTGCTTTTTTTGTCCTTCAGGATTTAATTTCAAATTCTCAGATCTGTGGAGCTTACTTTACTGCCAGACCAGACACCCAGACAGAAGGGTACATGGCTCTACATGACCACCGGACGTCTTTATTTAGAAACAGTAATATTTTGAGAATTAACTGTCTCTCAGTATTTACCAGTTCACTCACATAATCGTGTCCTTTTTGTGATTGAAGGAAGTGCATTGAAATAAGTTTTTTTTTTTATCTGAATGACATAAGCAAAGTTAGGGGGAATAAGATAAAATATAAAAATAAAATAAATATATATATATATATATATATATATATATATATATATATATATATATATATATATATATATATATATATACACACACACACATATATAAATGTAAAGAAACATTCAATTTATAAATGTGTATATATATATATATATTGTGTGAATGTTTGAATTGAATGTTTCCTTATTGTTCAGGTTGTTATGTTCTTGGGTAGTAAATGAAGTCATAATGAAGCTCTTTAGCTCTCAATAATTCAGTTGTACAATTCTTTCTACTTTAGCATACTTGGTTCACGGTGAAGTGTGTCCACACACACACGTGTCTTACACATTTACCTGTTGTAGCTTATCAGTGTAGTGTACACAACACTAGCATCTATTTTTGAATTTTTAATTTGGGCCAAATTATTTAATAACACTTTACAGTAAGATTCATTAGTTAACTACATTAGTTAACATTAACTAAGCTTGAACAGTAGTACGGCAGCATTTATTAATCTTTGAGATTAGTCATTTCAGCATTTACTAATGAATTATTAAAGTCCCACGTTGCGCTTGTTAACATTAATACACTCTGAATTAACATGAACTAACAATGAATGACTATTAAAACATTTTTTTTACGTTTTTAGTCACCAGAATTTTGGATATTCTGTCCTTTTGCAGAGAACTCGAAGTAGTGTTATACATTAAGAATGAAATATTACAACATTATACTTTTTTTTTTTTTTCATGTTATGACAGGATGTGTGAATTCAGTGAATTCAATCTCGTGGCATGAAAAAAAGGAGTTCAATATATTGAGGCGTGACTTTGAGGTAAAATACAGGAAAGACATGTGAGAGTCTCTGCGAAATAGATTCCTTAATATGCAATATAACATTTATTTTTAGCGTTAGATGTGTAGACGTCTACGTTTAATATGTTAAATGATCTGAGAGGTTTTGTGTAGATCAGTTGGAAACAAAGCAAGTGAAGTGACGTTGTGGATAATTGTAGCTGTTGAAATGCTGTGCAGAGATCAGTGCTTCTGCAGTCCACGTGCCCCCGAGGTGCTAAATGGTTCTGATCACGTTCCCAACTCTAAATTGGATTTTTTTCTTCAATAGCATCTTTAGTTCTGGAGCTCATTCAGACTGAACGCAAAGGTGAATGTGAATTTTTGTTCTGCAATTTCTGTGCTTTAATATTTGATGAAAGCACACGACAGCGTTTGGTCTTCTAGTCAAGAGGAACGGTATAAATTCAGGGATATTCATGCCCACAAAGCTCTGTAGAAAGCGCCACAGATTCTAAGCATCATCCATAAATATTTAGTCTGAACTGTTTATGTTTTCAGCGCACTTCAGAGTGCGGTACAGCCAGATCTGTTTTCCATGGTTAAGGTTTTCTCTGAAATCAGCACAGAAAATGTGGAAAGGAGTCCACAGATTCCTCTCGGGCCCCGGGGTTGTGTGTTGGTGTGTAAGTTGCAGAAATCCGGTGCAGTGCTGCAGCAGACGTTCTCTCGTGGGTCGCCCCTTCGGTGGCAGGAAATGTTTCCGGTTGTTCCCGTAGCCAATATCCTGTCAGTCAGGCCGTTCTCTGGGGAAAGAAGCTTCATTAATATGTCATTGTGATTGTCATACAGTATTAAGATCAGCTGTGCTTAATATCGCCCTGCCCCGGGGCTGCTGTCCAGCTGTCGTAGTGTTCTCACTGACCTTCACTTACCATCTTTATTGAGTTCTGACCTACAGTAGCATGGGTGGAGTCAAGAAATAACACGGACATAGATGTTTGCCTGACAGCGTGAGGTACTTTCACTGTTGATGGAAATCTCAAGACACTTTCACTGCTCAAATGTGTTTAAAAATAGAGCTGTTTGAGCGAACGGAAGAAGGGGGCCTGTTTGAGAACAAATCGTAAACTATATGCTACATGCTAAATGTCTGCTAATCATCATTTTATTTCTGTATTTATAGTGAAAATTGTATTTGATTTATTTGCCATTTTTATTTTTCATTTATACATTATTCTGTTTTAAAATTCTGCATATTTTATTACAGTGAAATGAAAAGTCTCGTTTACATGTGACCTTTTTCCTCTGGTTTTGACTTTCTGCTAACCTACAAGGGAACGTAAACAGGATATGGGCAGCGTCTCTCTTGTTCTAATAGTGAAAGTCTCTTCCTCTGTATAATGTTGATTCACACTGGCAGCAGCAGATCAGTGCAGGCTGTTGTGATGATACTCCACTGACACTAATGACTTCTCTGGCCTTTATGTCGCTGGGAAATAATGCCCAGTGTTTGTCACAGCAGCTGCTTTACCAGCTTGTGCCAATCCTCCTTGTGCCTTAATAAGGTGGGATGCTTCGCTGCATGGCAACTATTGAAATAATAGGTAGTTTGAGATGATGTTGGTATATTTTTTAAATATTATTTTTGATTATTGGAAAATTGTTAGTCGATATTGCATGTGTTAAATAAGTTTGTTTTTAGCCTTAAGAAGTGATCCTGAAATTACACAAGACTTTCAAATCCTCGGTTGTGAAAAGACGCAGCATTTTGTAAATGTCAAGTTTGAGCAAGACTGTTCTTGCCTGCGCTGTCATACCAGTTTTGTGTTGTGTAGAACACCCAAGAGGCTCAGACTAGACCGGCAATGCCTTCAAATCAATAGAGACACTTGTGAAACCAACATAAACAAAATAACCATATTTACTTTCTTAATGCATGTTTTTATTGTGATTTATCGCACCATGCAGCTCTGATTAGCAGGCTGTCAGGCATCTTAAACACATTTTATGCTCGGAAAAAGGGAATGAGAAGCATCCATGGGATGTCAGCATGAAATTAAAAGCTTGCCATATTGTGAACAATTTATTGACGCATATTCTTCCAGAGGTTAAAAAAAGTGTTTATAATCTTTAATCAAAATGTAATTACTTGCTCTACCTCTGAAACATCCTTTCTTTTCGGCTGACTTCATGCATCACTTTATCTCTCGCTCTTCCTCTCGTATCTACATGACTTCATTCTTGCAACAACGATACGTTCTATACCAGATTGATAAAATCTTTTCATGTTTTGCACGTCACATGTGCGTAAGGGCTGCAGATAACATGTTAAGTTTAACGCTTGCTGAGATTGTTGCTGATATCTACTTGTAACAATTGACGTTCTACTGAAATGTGCAAAAGAAGATTTGAATCGGTGTGCTCGAGATTGTGGTTAGTGGTGTGGCGACATTACAGGAAGATTTTTAAGAAAGGCAACAAAAGCAAAATCTCTGTTAAAGGTAATCCAATTCTTTTTAGCAATAACTAGAAATCTGTTGTTTTTCTCTTCTCCCACCTGCCTTTTTTCCCATTCACTCTGTATATGATCCTCACCAGGGATTTCAGACCTTCTCGTTTCATGTCATTTTTTATTTCATGTTTTATGCATATCCATACAGAAAGGTAGCATATCCTTCTCTAATCTCTTCTCCCATCTCGTCACTATGTGCCCCGGGCAGTTTGAAGTGTGGGGGTTGTTCAGAGCTGTTTCTCAGTTTAGATCAACTCTGTGACTGTCGGCCTAGTCCTGTTGAAATATGTGAAAGGTTCACATTTTCAAGCCATTTTAAAGACCACAAACCTTCCTCTTATTAACCACCTACAGTCCAGTTTAAACCAGTCACTATGTTCATTTAAATTTGCATGCTGTGCAAATTTAAATGAAATCATTATCAACACACACACGCCTACTTTCAATGTAAATTAGGCTTATTAGATTGTTTATTATTTGCAAACTGCCTGTTATTTCCGCCCACAGAAAGCAGATGGCAAATTAAATTAATTTAACCATGTGAAGCCTGACATTTGAAGTAAGTCTGAATCTTTTTTTAATTATATGGTTATAAATGTGGAATAAAATATTACAACTCTACTTAGACTTTTACTTGCGAATAAACTATTAATCAGACAACCAAAGGTATGTAATAGATTGTACTACAGTTTTTGTAAGGTATGTTTTTACCATGTTGATAATTTAGAGACCTTAGGAATTTGCATATCAAATAATGTACAGTAGATTATTGAATAAAAGAGATGTTGCTGTTCATTTTCTGTTGAATATTATGGAGAAAGGTGTTACGACAAGGCATGTAGCTATTAGAGATGCTGTACAATCCCTGTAAAATATGCCAGATCAAAATATGGTTGCTGTAACCTTCATAACCTATCAACCAGAACCAACCCGCAGGATGGGGCATTACAGCTTGGAAACTGCACAGTTACCTGATTTATTTTTAATATATCCTCTAGGGACCCTTATTTTTTATTTCTTTTTGAAACACTGACTGCTCATGCTGTACCCATGTTGAAATGATGGGAAATAAATCAGCTAAAGAAAATATGAGGCAGTTAGTTGCCTAAAATGTTTTTTTTTTTTTTTTTTTTTTACAGTTTATAGCCCATACATATGTATCTATTTTATACATATTGACTTTCCTTTAATAGTGAGTAGTTCACGTCTTGCATTTGCAGGATAGTAGCTGGTATCTAGATAGATAGGCCAAGATGCTTGAAGTGTTTGACTAGCAGTAGGTTAAGATGAAGAATGAGCTGGTAGACCTTAGGTCTTTGACCAGCAAAAATCAGCACATACATATATGCTCAAAAGCATATTTATTTTATTATTACTCCCTAAATATATTATTCTAACTCTATCAAGAAGCCTAAGAATTCTGGTTAGTGAAATGGTGATTTATGAACCTAAGAATCCTCCACAAATTTTGTAATTTCTTGTCTAAAATGTTCAGCCAGATTGCTGCCAGCTGCTGGTTTGACTGGTCAAAACTTGTAGTTACTTACCTCCATCTTCCACAAACAAGTTGTCTACTTGTGCTTCGTTTTTTTCTTTTCCCCAGGGTGGGAAATATAACTAAATATTAAAATAACTATTATAGTGAATGATGATGAATAGTTTTTCCTGTCCTTGCTTTCCTGTTCTATTTACTTGTCATGAATTTCATGACATTTTTAAAGGGAAACCAGAATACACTGGGCTTTCTTCCAATGGATGGCCTCCAGTTGTCCTATCCCATTAATAATACTTGCATTTGACCTTTTATCCCACACCTTTTAACATGTCATGCATTTCTAATTTTGTGACACGTCCAACCAAAGCTAACCTTCACCGCATATTAGAGTCAAGCCTGTGAATTAAACATTAGATTCCAGGACTAACTAACTTCCCACAAATCCAAAGTCAACCGCTCCCCGGAGAACCGGCGCTGACATCTCTTTGGTCTGACAGATTACATACCGGCCTTTCCAAACCACTCCTAACATATCTGTTGCACAGTATCTGTTTTTGAAGAGTTCCCGTGAGGGGGAAGAGAGTTAAGGCCATCACAGTGTTCCACCCAGAGCCTACATATCATTTTTATGTTGTGTTGGAAACGCATATGATTGATTTATGTGTCAGTGGTTAAATGTTCTCTCAGCAGCAGGGGTCCAGAAGTCTGAAAACACACTGAAAACCTTGCTCCAAACTTGAATTTCAATCTGAAAGCAAACCAAGTTTTCAAATATTTGCAATTGTTATGCTATAACAAAAAAAAAAATAATATTGACCAGCGTTTAAATGAACAAATTAGCTACATTATTTGGACATTAAAAGGTTAGATTTATGCCGATTACATGTAAATATGCTAACAATTTTCAAAATAAATTTGATGAAATAGGGACAATTGTTTTATAGGGACAAAAGAGATGATTCATTCTGTATTGATTATGCCATGAGACCAGGTAGCTATAAACATACCTGGATGCAAGACACAAAATATGTACCAACAAGTACATATCACTACAGTTTCTAAAAGAAATGAACACTAGAGGCAGTAGAACTCGGACACCTTTTATTTCTTTTCACACAAATTTACTGTTTTGATCAATAAATAGTCATTTTTGCATAATTACTTGAGGAATATCATGTGTGTGGCTTCAAAACAATATTAATATGTTGGGAGATTTTGAAGCTGATGCTTTTGAACATCACACAAATCCAGCTTCATATCTGTGGGTTTTCATAGACGGTAAGTTTGTTTGGTAGCTCATGGTGCATGGAGATGTGCTTAAAGGGGCTCTGTATCCTTTTTGTATCCTGTGTTACTACGGTTCACCAAAATGATGATCAGTTTTACATTTGTTAACGCTATCGAGTAGGTTTAGGGTTGGATTTGGTGTAGTGTAGGGCATTTTCCAACAGGATAGAGCATTAGCTTTCTGCGACAGTCCCCGGATATTTCTAGTCTGAACTGCCGCAATGCATATCAATGTAATAAAAATGTTGCTGGAGCGATGCTCTACAGTCTCAGTACAATATGCCGTATCACAGGTAGTCCGTTGTAGCCATCCTGTCATCCAGAACCAGCATATTTTTATGGTGTGTTGGGAACATATTTACAGTCATATTCAAATAAACCTATTTGCCACGTTATTTTCCCCAGCTAATTCCACAATTTTCCTTTAGCAGGGTTATGCTGATTATACGCAAGTACTATAACAATTATAGTTCAAATTCTCCCCACACTGACACAAGGAGAATATGTAATGAAGTACATGTGGCACTAAAAACAGGTGCATTAACATCGATACAATGTTATCACCACGTACACTGAGGAAATCACATGTGGTAAGCGTGGAAGTTTATACATGCATATATGATGCATGGGGAACAATGAAGTTTGTTTATTGTTGTTTGTTTTTAATTTTGCTATCTGTATGGTATGTATATATTTGTGCTATGCCATATGTGATGCATGACTTTAACATGAATTCATTTTACAATGCAAAGGTTTCATTATCTGGACTTTCAGTGAAGAAACACAAACCTCTCAGTTTACGTTCAAAAATATATTTATTTGTGTTTGAAAGTCTGATGTGTTTGGAAGGACACCGAGGGTGAGTAAGTCACTGGTTTTTCATTCTTGGGTGAACTGTCCGTTTAAGATGTATATGATTTTCACATTGGTGGTCAAGAAAATGGTTTCCTTTTATGCAAAGCAACTTACAAATGAGGAATACCACAACAAAGGCAGTTCATCTAAGAGTGAAACTATGAAGAAAAAAAAAACAAGTGACAAGTTAGTGTAAAGATGTAGAGATGCTGTACAGGGTCACTAGGTCAAGGACTCAAGACATTTCAAATGCACACATCATGAAGGAGCTCATCTGAGGCATGAAGCCCTCTTCCAGTTATCTGTCAGGACATAGATAAAATATGACAACTTGCATTACAGCTTGATTTCATAACTGCACTTCACAGTGTGTTATATAATGCTGTAATGCTGCTGGCTAGCCTGCTTTGTTTTATGCTGATGCCGTTGCAATGTCATTCTGTGTCTAAATAAATCTAAGAGTGTACATCTCTAATCTGACATGGCTGAATTTCCAGCATAAGTAGCGAATGAATGTTACCAGACATTTTGACGTTTTGCTCTCTGGCGGTTGATGGTCTGTCACAATCTTCCTCTCAAAGCCATGACTAGAGTAATGTATAATGTGCAGGCTGGACTCTGAATTTGTGAGCACGTGAAATGAAGCGGTGTGCTGTATCAGCCTGTAAGTATTGCGTTTTGTCAGCGTTAGTCCTGCTGTCTCCCGCTGCGACGGCTCTGGCCTTTGCACTGCTTTCACTCCTTTGGCTCCATGTTTCTAATTATCCTCTGTGTGACTCACCCACAATGAGGTGTCAGTCTTTGACAAAGCGAGGCCTTTTCTCTTCACAGGGCAGAGGAGCAGCATCACCGCAGGGGATTTATCAATGTTTGCTTGATAATGGAGTGTGTGGTCTGATGAGTTTTCCACAACGCTAAGATTTATTCGTCAAGATAATACCTTCATGAGTTATATTCAGCACTGAGACTTCAGCTAACGCACATAAAGAGCAGGAAAGAATCTTATGGAAAGTTGAAGGTATTCTATAGAACCGTTTGTGGAGTGCAAGTTTTTGGTCCCACTTCACTTAAACAATCTTCACGTAAACACCTTATAATAAACATCATAGGCTTACCTGTGCCCTTCAGCAAAGTATGGGCTGTTTTTGTGAAAAGTGTATAATATACTTTGATTAAAATTTCTCAGGGGTGGTGCAAAACAACACTCTTTTTACATAGTCAAAAATAGTTTTTTCATAGCAAACCATTTCAGTTCATGTCCCTTTAAATCAGTGGTTCCCAACCGGTGTGCCGCGGCACTAAGGGGTGCCGTGAGATCTTTTGAGGGTGCCGCCAAAATTTCAACAAAAAATTTTTATTAAGGCAGAATCAGTGTAAACAGTATTCTCATATCATCTAGGACTAGGTATAAGGTGTTGTTGCATGCAAACTCTCGAAATGAAACAAATAAATAAATAATAATAAAAAAGCTACGGAGATTTCCTTATAAGGGTGCCGGGAACTTTTGAAAGGCTTTCCAAGGGTGCCTCAAACAAGAAAAGGTTGGGAACCACTGCTTTAAATGGTAATGAGCTCTTCCTACCCCCATCCCTCTTTTCTGTGAGGTGACAAGCAGTTCTGTAAACCGTAAACTTCAGCTGCATTTTTTGAGGAACTTGCTAACTAGCACATTATTAGGAAATGCGATTTGCTAAGATTCATAAAAAAACAAAAAAACACAGACTCACTTCTTCTGTAGGTGACGTTGGATCACCATTAATTCACATTTAGGGTCTATGTTAAATGTCTTCAGAAGCATTTTTTTGTTTTATTTTAGTTGAAAACTGTTCCCTATAGCAATTATTACATTTAAGTGTTCTAAATTGATTTCTGGACATGTTCGTCCATTTGGTTGATTGACTTTCTTTTGTTTTTAATTCAGATGCAGCTTTTGCAATTAAGTATTTGCACTGAGCCACCTTTTTGTTTTATTTCAAATAATTGTGCCATCATAGGATGGGATGCTGACATGTAGTCATTTTTGTATTTGATTATTGAGATGTATGGTTGTATAACCACCAAAAAATATGAAGCAATTTTACAGAAAAACATTGCCACATGATGTTGCCATATTTCAGTGTGGTAATTCTCCCATATAGGCTGCTCAACAAATCTAACATGACCTTGCCAGTCATCAGATCTACACATCATTGAGTCTCTCTGGGACGTTCCAGAGCGCAGAATGCAAATGTGATTTCCACCTTCATACCTCAAACAACTGGAGGCTTTTCCTCTTAAAGAATGAAGACGCATCCTAAAGCATACAATGACAGCATTTCAAAAAAGAATTAAAGCTTCTCTGCAAAGTGTTTCTACTTTTTATTTTATTTTTTCATTTTGTTCTTATTACCTTTTTTTTTTTTTTTTTTTTTTTTTTTTAAATGAGATTTTTTTTATTTATTTATTTTTTTTACTTCAATGGCAAACCCCTGAAGGGAAATCATCAGTGCAGTTCTTTTACAGGGAGTGCAAAATCTTTTTAAGTGCACTTGTGCATAAGTTTACAAGGTTTATTAAAATGTCAAGCATGACTTTCTTCGATTAGTTCTAGTTTCTTATATTTTTTTACATAATTTCTTAATTATAAATGATCATTTCTTTTTCCAGCTGTAACTTAGAGACTACATGAAATATGTGTACTGCTGGACTATTTAAAGGAATAATTTACACAAAAAAGGAATTTCTGTCATTATTCATTCTCATGTCGGTCCAAACCTGTATGACTTTCTCTTTCTTCTGAAAACAACATTTGAAGGATATTGGTAACCAAACAACACTGGAGTCCATTTACTTTAGTTGTGTGGAGGACAAAAATGAGGCTACAATAATTTTTATGTTCATATAAAAAAGTGAATCAGGTTTATAAAAACACGAGTAAATAATGACAGAAGTTTTGTGTTTGGGTGAACTCAAACGTGAACTTGCGCCTAGCTAAAACACCAAACATACACTTTTACTTCTATTACACTTGCCTAAAAAGATCTAAACCTAAAAGCTAGGCACATGTGTAATTTTTATTCTGCCAACCAAAGAGCACTGTTTGGCTTGATGCCTTGATCGTATTTGACTCATTCCCTTAGAGACTATAAAGAGATCTACCTGCTATTTAGCCTGCACTGTTTGACACTTTCAAATCAAAGTGTGTATTTTTGGAAGATGAAATCCTCCAGAGATGATGCAGTTGTGATGGTGAACTTCATCTCACGTTTCACTCTGGCTTCTCTATCTGTGTATTTGTCTCTCCATCAGGTCTTAGGTGGATCGGGGCGTCTGTACACATGCTTCACGTCCTGTCACTACTGCCCATGTCCTGCCTTCTCTTTCTCTGTGCTTCGGAGAAACGAGAGTCTGATGGTGAGGTCACTTCCTCTTTCTGTTCACACACTCGCACAGCTGCACTCACAGACCCTGATACACTCATCCTGTTTCATTGCTTGTAGATTTATTTTTGCCAGTATGTTTACACACTTCGGGTGGAAGGTTTGGAATAATTAGGATTTGTACAGTTTTTTTGAAGGGTACCTGCTTGATGTTAAAAAGGGATGATTGACAGTCAAGTCAGCCAATAAACACAGACCTAGAAGCGAGTTAAGAAATAACACAGAAGACAGGACAGCCAGGGAAATAATATAAACCCAACAGATGGAACATGACATGGAGGGCACATATCTTATGCTCACAAAACCTGCTCTCTTTTTATTCAGTAATATTGTTAAATATTAGTACAGTTTAAAATATTTTATTTGTTATCCACGTTGAAAACAGTTGTTCTGCTTTATAATTTTGATGAATCTTTGATACAATACCAAAGGTTTAAATGTATGCACAAAGATTAAAAATTAAATTAATACTTTTAAGTATGCATTAAATTGATCAGATGTGACTTTAAACAAATCAGTTTTTTTAATAAATGCTTTTGTTATAGGTTTATCACTGCAGTGTCGTTTTGACATCTTAATATGAAAAATTTAAATCTAAAATATACTTACACTTTGCTTTCTTGTATGGCTGACATTTATCAAACATACACACATTGATGCTAAATGATTGACAATATTACCACTAGAACTATTTACTGAAAACCGTTTTATCTAAAACACCACTTTCATTTACCTGCTTTTCTTTAAAATATCTTCCTTTACTTCCTCCTTCATCTGCCTGTTGCTGTGGTTATTTCTTGCAATTTTATTTGTTTTCTGGTCTCCACTGACTGTCTGTCCTTTGATGGTGTGGCCCCGTTTCAGCAGTATCTGTTGCCGCACAGTTGCATGTGCATCAGCCTGGTTTTGAGCCCAGGGGAGAGAATGAGACTAAAATTAGTCCTTTAGTCTGAGAAAGAAAATCCAGAGACAACCCCAAAATGCACTGCTTCACTCTGATAGCATGACCTCACTTTATTATCGAACTGCAACGAAATATACGTGCGTTTTATGACCATGTGATCTGAAAGGAATGGTTTTCTTGTATATTTATAGTCCTCCGTGTAATGCATTAGCGATTGCTTGATGCGCTCGAAAATGTCCCAAATGTGATTAAGCTGCCAGCTCTCAGCGGCTGTCTGACCCAAAGATAAAACACAAGAACATGATGCAAGATTCTCATCTGACACGAGTCGGGTTGGTGGTCTCGGTATGGAGGGTCTGGTGTGCTGTCAGACCTGCAGTAGACCCAACAGTTAAGGGCCAAGGTCAATAATAAAGCAAATACTTTCTGTTTCATTGTCAGTCTTCTCATTTTGGGCGACACCTAATATTCTCCTTCATTGTAATCCTGTTTATATTTCCGTTATGTGATGAATGTCTAGCCATGGTGAATGTGCATCCTGCTGATGCATTTTTCATGTGTGCAGTCACCATAAATTGAAAACAGATGGCTGCATTGTGCAGTTTTTATCATTACACATAATAAACAGAGTAACACATCAGATCTTGAGTCCACACGGTCTCTCTCTCTCTCTCTCTCATTCATATATATATATATAACAGCTTAACTCCTCTGGGTAGGCTATCCACAAGGTTTAGGAGTGTGTTTATGGGGATTTTTCACCCATCCTTCCAGAGGTTTGTGAGGTCACAGTCTCCGCTTTAATTCATCCTAAAGGTGTTCTATTGGGTTGAGGTCAGGACTAAGGGGCCAAGCCCTGCTCCTGAAAAACAACCCCACACCATAATCCCCCTCGACCAAACTTTACACTTGGCACAACGCAGTCAGACAAGTACCGTTCTCCCGGCAACTGCCAAACCCAGACTCGTCCATCAGATTGCCAGATGGGGAAGTGTGATTCATCACTCCAGAGAACGCGTCTCCACTGCTCTAGAACCCAGTAGCGGTGCGCTTTACACCACTGCATCCAACGCTTTGTATTGCACTTGGTGACAAGTGGTTTGGATTCAGCTGCTAACCCATGGAAACCCATTACATGAAGCTCTCTGCGCACTGTTCTTGAGCTAATCTAAAGGCCACATGAAGTTTGGAGGTCTGTAGCGATTGACAAAGTTGGCGACCTCAGCAGCCACTTTGTGGCTGAGTTGCTGTCGTTCCCAAACACTTGCACGTTCTTATAATACAGCTGACCGTTGACTATGGAATATTTAGGGCCGAGGAAATTTCATGACTGGATTTATTGCACAGGTGGCATCCTATCACGCTGGAATTCACTGAGCTCCTTAGCGACCCATTCTTTCACAAATGTTTGTAAAAACAGTCTGCATGCCTAGGTGCTTGATTTTATACACCTGTGGCCATGGAAGTGATTGGAACACCTGATTCTGATTATTTGGATGGGTGAGCAAATACTTTTGGCAATATTGTGTGTGTGTGTGTGTGTGTGTAGCTGTTATATCAAGCACGGTAAGGCATTTTATTAAGCAGTTTTTTTGCATATCTCTGTTCTCTAGTGTAAACACCTCCTGGCTGTCTGCCTGAGTCAGGCTATGGGTTTGTGCCAGCAGGAGCAGGTCTCAGATCATCAGATGACCCACATTCTCACAGGGCAAACTGAGGCCAGCACATAAATCCTGGAATAGAGACTCTGATAAGAACACACGTGCAGGAATTCAGATATTTATAGTCATTATGGATTAGAATGGACTCATCTTTTCAAAGTTGTTTTGTTCTTAAATTACCTTTTTTTTTATGAGGGGTCTGTCGTGAAATGTACAAAATTAATCTGAAAGTAAATAAATAAGCAAAGCTGTGACCCTCAATATCATGTTTGTGTATGTTTGTGTGTATGCTTGCAAAATATTTTATCAGTTGCCAGAGAATGTACATCTGTTCAATGAGCGTGATGGCATTTATTTTTAGAGTTTCCGTTAGTTTGAAGGTTCGGCACCCAAGACTGACTCGCATCAACAAACAATGAGAACACATGACCTATACTGTGCGTTTCCGCTTTTTTGCCTTCACTTAAAAATGATTTTGTGTGTTCATAAAGTAGTTGTAGAGTATTTATTAAACGTTCAAGTAGCTTGATATTTGTCATGCTTTCTAAACAGAAAAATGAGAACTAAAACTGAGAAGAGAACTGTTTTTATGTAATGAGTGAGGCATGCCTTATTCACAATACAGCATCTCTTAATGGTTAGCTCACTATAACAGTATTAAAACCAAACATGTAATTATTGGGATATTACTTCAGTTTTTTTAAATGCTGTCCTTCCGCAGTATTTTCTTATTAGTTATTTCTACACCGGCAAGTAGCACATGGGCAAAACATGACATTTTGGTTTTGCACATAAATTACACATTTGTTTTGCATCTTTAGAATTTTTTTTGTCTTTTGTTTTTTCCACTTAAATGTTTTGCAGCAATACTGTATGAGATTTTAAATGTTTATCATATGATTCAAATTGCTTAAGTTAAAGGAATTTTTGCTAATTATTTAGCAGTTATTGCTAATCGAAATAATAAAATGAAGCAAGTAAGAACAGAGAACAAACCTTGGGACTTATTTCAAAAAGTGACACTTTCATATCTATTTTAGATTCACAGAGTGCCGTATCAAAGTATATTAAATGCAAAGTTTACTGGAAGGAAGAAATTAGGTAGGAAAAGGTGCACGAGCAACGGGATGTGCACAAGCTTGAGAATGCTTTTAAGCAAAGCTGATTCAAACACTTGAGAGAGCTTGACAAGGAGTGAACTGAATCATAAATCACTTCTCAAACAGAAACAGTGTCAGAAACCTCTTACCTGGGCTAAGGAGAAAAAGAACTGGACTGTTGTGCAGTGTATTGTCAAGGTTGGTTGCTTGATTCCAGAGAAAGACTGGAGAGGCACATGTTAGATCATGCCTCCATGTCTTCTGTCAGCCAAGAAGAGCCAGTGAAGAGCAGAAGCAGGAGACAAAGTGACGATGATGATAAAAAAAAAAAATAGCCTTAGTTGCGTAAGTTTCAGTGCTTAGACTTCATCTGAAGAACAAGTATTGTTATACCAAAACAACATCCCATAAACCTTGGGTTTCCATAAACATTTTCTTGTATCTCTTATTCAAGACGACAAACAGCCCTTGAAACCACACAGTCATAAGACTAACAACACTGAAAAATAATTAAAAAACAACAATATACATGAATAATCAATGAATTGAGTATATAAATGGCTATAATGATAAATGACTATGATTTATATAATAATAAAAATGAAATAATAAATGATTAAAAATTGAATAAAACAACACACATGTATGGTTGCTCTCTTGAAGCAAAACCCACACAGGCCGAATGTGAGGATTCTCAGATCCTTCATTTCCCTTACTCTTAATCATATATGACAACATAAAATAATCAATCTTTATGAAGAACATACTTTAAATGGTTTGGATGATCAGGCCGTACTCTTCCCTTCTTCATGTTCAAAAGAACAGGTCACTTCTTTCATACCGTCTACCAGCGTCTATAACAGTAATCTGACAAAGCAAATCAACAAGAGTAAGCTTTTAAATGATTTCAAATTGCCCCCAATATTTACTTATTAGGTAAAAAGAAACAATCTTTGACACGTTTGCTACTTCTTAATGCAAAACTGTTCTTGCAGAATTAAGAGTTATGAATAACATTCAGATGAAATCACTTTACAGGTTTCATCCTGTTTACAATTAGAATTCTTTACCATTTTATGTTGCATGTGCTTTCTCTTTTCCCAATTTTAACACCTTTGGCCATTTGTCATCTTTTGGCATATCCTATTGTTTTAGCATCAGGGTTTCCATGCCCTACTTACTCAAGCCATCTGGCAGCTTTATGAATTTGACTCAGAATTGTGTTGTCAATTAGACTGCACCATTCAAAATAAAATCGGACAATCGTGGTAATAAATTAGCATTTGAAATGTGAAAAAATTTCCCTTGAAGGGACCTTTAAAGTTTAACTGAAATTGTGTCGCTATGACCCTCTAGCTATAGATAAATTCACATCATGTCAAGTTTGACCGTATTTTAGAGCATGATTATAATAAACCACTCATGAATTGGGCTGATTGACTCTGTATGACAAATATATGACTTGCAGGGGTATATGTGTTGAAAACAGTGTCTGTCTTACTTAATATCTCTTTTCATCAATATAAAAGGAATGAAATCTTGTAGATCAGAATGTTTTCTGTACTCTGTTCTTGAGGAGGAAGCATCCTGAGGTTGAAGGTCTGTCTCTCTCCCTTCAGTTTACCCTTGTTGAAGACAAACTGTTCCCTCTTTGATAAGCCTTGAACTTCTCAGCGAATTCCTTAAAGTTCCCCCGAAAGACATTGATCTGCAAAAACATAAAAGCAAGATAACGAAAACAGAGACTGCTCTTTTTAAAATAACAAGATTGCTTGAACTTCGTTGGAATTGTTTTGATTCCAAGATAACCTCAACAGATAAACAAGGACCATAGAGACCATTAGACTGGTGACTAAACTGTAGTCTGGTGGAAGCTATATAGCCCCTCACCTGCCTTATCTTCATCATGAGGTTGGCCAAGGTTCTTCCTCATGACTCCTTTCTACAGCATTTCGCCAGGTTAAAATTAATCAATAACCTTGTCTAAAATGTATGCGTCTAATTTGGCCTAGTAGTGCTATATATCCTGCATCTGAAGGGGTGGCGCAAATTTATGTTGGTCAGAATCAATAATGTCTGGCAATCCTCGTGTGGGAATCATGTTTCAAACCAATATTTAGATATAAAGACAGCAGAAACTATTGATAGTAAAATTTGCTAACTATATCCACAATAACCCAGTAACCCTAGCATTTTATAAAGAGATATAAAATAGCACATTCACAAAACAGCCCTGAGGTTGCAGGTTTTCCCAACTAAATAGAAAAGGCTGCCAAATTTACACCTCTGTAAACCTCTTGACCTTCATGAGCTTAAAGCTCTAATAATCAAAAAACTTGACATGCAATGAATCTAAAATATATATGAAAGTTTCACTTTTTGAAATAAAAAAATTGAGATGCACCTGTACATCAACTGAAACGTGTCTTGCTCAAGCATCTGTTGTCCTGTAAGATTTACTTCCACCATGGCAGTAGAGAACTAGAAACCTACAGTGCATTGTGTGAAGTCTACAACCTGAATAGAGCTTGACAAAGACATTTTCTGCCTTTATTTATACCATAGTCTATATATAATTCGGCACATTCATGGGTAGCAGAACTACTTTTTTCAAAATGTAGATAAACAAAGTACTCGTGTGATATTTTTTGTTTTTTTGTTTTTGAAAATGTGGAATTTCATAACGAGATTATTAGTGTTTATAATTGAAAGAACTGGAATATGGTAAACCGTCAAATGAAGAAAAACAATTTATCAGCCAGGCTAGATTCTTGGATTTTGTGGCTTTGGCTCTGGCAGAAGTGTTTATTTGAACAAAGGCAACACGTGCGGTTTCTCACGACACACACACACACACACACACACACACACACACACACACACACACACACACACACACACACACACACATACAGACACACTTTCCTTCTGGAGAAAACACAGTTGAGCTGAGCTAAAACTCTCCAACTATCAGATAAAGTAGGCATGAAAGATATATAAACAGCTTTTATTAATAAAATAATTCACCATACATAGAGATTTATTTATGTTAAATAACAAGACTCCATTTTGATGCGAAAGGATTTCGTCGCGAAACTATTTTCCTTCAACACATACAAGAGAACATCACAGTGTATGTAGGTTAGTGATAAACACACACGTCAAAAACATTAAAACATTTAAAAAGCACAGACACTTTTCTGTTTGCTTCAAAGGCAGGAATAAAATTCAGGTACGCTTGACTGGTTATGAAAAGGCCTTTAGTTTTACTGCTTTCACCAGACAGTACTTCAGTAAAGGAATAAAACACCAGCTAACACGGTTGCAGTGCAGTACAGATTTGTCTCCATTGGAATGTCCAAGATGTCTGGCACACTCCTGTAGTTTAGCCCTTACAAGCAGTAACAAATATCTGTACATTTACATCATTTAGAGACTACGAATCACAAAAATACTGCTAAAGAGTGTCTTTCTTCCCCTCAATAAATAGAAACCGTTGGCACAGCTGCGGCTGGGGAAGGCATGTCACTGTCAGGGACGAAAGCATCAGTGCATCTGTCAGTTTGAGTCAGGTACCGAAACCAGAGCTGATGGAGTCCACGCTGTCCTAAACCACCGTTTCCAGGAATAAGTCGTTTTTCTGTTCATATGAAAATTGTAGCAAACAAACAATATGACCATCACAGTCGTGATCGATTTTTCTGACCTATTTTTTTATGGTATGGTAAAGAATACTATAGAGGTCAATGGCTGCCATCACCTCTTTGGTTACCCACATGGACAAAAATAAAAAAACTTTAGGTTAAGTAAATGATGAGTTTTCATTTTTGCATGAACTATCCTGATCAGAGTTTCCGAAGTGCCTAAAAAAGTTAGGTTTTGGCTTTATACTTGCTTTATAGTAGTTTCCAATAGCTTTAGCTACAGAAAAAATTGACAGCATGTCAATAAGAAAACCTGCATATTTTAGGTAAATTAGAAATCCCAGCCAAGGTATGTCCTGGAAAAAGAGACCTAGATTTACTGCTTGCTGCTTTTTCGCATTTTCACCTGGGGACAGTTGCAATTCACTCCCAAAAAATACGATTACACAGTAATTATTTCAAAATAATAACTAAATGTGGCCTTATTAACTTATGTTAGACCATTATCACTATGTGTCCTTATTTTACTATGCTGCAGATAGTAAATAAACCAATAGATACATTTACATTCAACCAAATAATCTTTTTATACTGGCTCAGTCAGACTGAAGTGTTCATGTAAATGCCTACATTTATCCGAATAAAATTCCCATTCAAATGAAAGGAGTGGTGTAGATTTAAATCCAAAAGGATAATCGCTGTTGCACAGCGCCATGATGTGTATTTTTATATCCATTTAACATCTTATGAGTCTACTTATGTTTCTTGTCTTACAGACTGCTTTTTTCACCAGTGCCTTTCGTTCTGTCTGATCTCTGTATATGCGATAAAGTTGTGTGGAATACATGCAATGCGCATGTCAACAAAAGTTCTCTGAATCTGATTGCATTCATTCCCATTTACAAAAATCAGTGCATGTAAAATCAACTAATGACGTGGTACACCTGAAACCTAGCATGTGATGGCAAAACAACCAGATATGCACAAAAAGACATAAGATATTAGAATAAACCATCCAAACGCCAATACATGTTTTTTTTATAAAGAGCCAAATCAGAAAAAAGTGCAAAAAAAAGTTTGATGTTGCTTTAACTGTTTGTCCAGTAATCAAAAGAACAGTAAGGCACTGACGAAACCTACACTTGTGTCAGATGATATAACCTGACACAAGGTGTAAATACACTCAGGGTTCTTGAAAAATCATGATATAGCTTTATTTTGCCTATTTGTATGGACTAACATACAGTATAATAAGGAGAAAAACTAGTGAAGAGAAACTGAGATTAGGATGAAGACCTATTTCAGTCCAGACTGAGACACTCTAATCCATTTGCCACAGCTCTGAGCTTTTAATCATTGCATAATCGTATTTGTTATTCTTCAAAATGTGTTCTATATTAGCCAGTTAGGAAACTGATGAATGAACAGCAGGCCTCTGTCTCGATCTGTAGTTATACTGTAAAGGTGCTTGGTGATTAATAGAGTAGCGTGGCAGTATTGGCACTACAGAGAGTTATAAACTATCCAGCTCCAGTAGAGACACTGTAAATTTCTCTCCAGAGGAGACAGTCTTTGCTGCAGGTCAATTGCTGTTGTTTCAGTCTGGGTAGTTTGTCACAGTCAGACATTAAATAACAAACTGATTCCTAAGGGCTGTGACACATTAGCAAGAGCTCCAAACAGCCGAGACCACAGTGAAAACCTGGTGAAAATCTAATTTGACTAACAAATTATTGAATAAGCCAGTTATGAATCGAACAGGGTTTTTTTTTTTAAGTGTAAAGAAAGAAGCATTATATAAAAGGGATATTTTCTGGTCACTAATTAAATAAGTTAACATTGAGTAACATTGATTATCTGACTCTCTGTAGGCTATCAGTTGTTGTTGTTGTTTCAGTAAAGCTTCTTTGGACCACCTCGAATCGTACTGGAGGTTATGATGTTCATGCAGCTTAACTTATGATGATATAATGCAAAGTATCAAAGTAATAATAAAAAGAAGCCTCAGATTTTGCACCCACTGTGTAGATATTAGAAGGAAAGAGAGTGTCATGGTCATTTAGTAACATGCTGACCCAAAAGAGTATTTGTACACATCAGCAACATAAAAAACAAATCTGAATGTAATTGCATTAGATAACAAAACATCAAAGTGGCAAGTGGTATTTGTTTTAAAGAAACATATGATATGATATGACATACGAAAAAATAAACCCATACAGAGAATTATGACACTTTTTGTTATGTAATGCAATACACTTGTAAATAGTATTGGGGACACTGTGTACCCAGTATATTTTTCTGGAGTCATTAAGGTTTCAAATCTGAACTTGTTGGGTTAAGTGGAGCTGTGAAAGGACCAGCAGTGCATTTTAAATAATGAAAAAAAAGTAATTTTTCATAAATTGTTCTTTCTATTATGGGTTCTTAAATATGCTTTTACCTCGTGTGTGTTCCTGAGCAGTCTAAACCAGCCGTCTCAACGGTTAAAAACAACAAAAGGTCCT
The DNA here is from genome assembly GCF_018831695.1 of Puntigrus tetrazona. NCBI lineage: Eukaryota > Metazoa > Chordata > Actinopteri > Cypriniformes > Cyprinidae > Puntigrus > Puntigrus tetrazona. Next base: position 21,267,714 of record NC_056703.1, on the reverse strand, counting down.
AATACATTCAAGCCTTCAGAAACGGTTTCTTTGCGTCCTCTGTTCCACGACGGCATACGCGGCTGATGCGCCTTCTGAATTCAGATAGTTCCTCTGGGCCTTCATCACTGAAGATTTAACTAAAGCTGCCCAAAATGATCCTCATGTAGGTTTCTCATATGTGGTATAGTTGTTTCAAAAGGCCCAGCGACCACTCATAGCTTTCATTCCTGCGCTAAGGCTTGACCTATAGCTGCTGCAGACATCTGATGGAAATGCAGTCTATAAATATTTCCACAGATTTGTAGTGACACGTTGTTGTTGTTGTTGTTGTTTTTTTCACAGCTCAATGTTAAATTCTGAAAATGTGTCCACAATGTCTTGACGGATAGTGGGCCACACTAGACTTTGACTCAACACATGAGTCTGCAGTTCTTTGATCTGTAAACACTTATCTCCTATAGTTTGACAAAGAGGTTTAAAGCAGAGGGTCAATGGTCACTGTAATCTGGTCTCTGTGACAGCTGCTTCCGTTGGAGCTGTGATACAACTCGTCCCGTCGACAAAAGAAATGGCGGTGCAGAATCTTCCTAAAAGTGACTCTGAACTCCCGAATACGGTAGGCGTAGATGATGGGATTGACGGCGGAGTTGGCATGTGAGAGGATGATGGCGATGTTCATGATGAAGCCGGGCTTCTTTAGCTCGCTGTAGAAGAGAGTGAGGCAGTTCAGGATGTGCACGGGCAGCCAGCAGAGAGCGAACAGGCCCACGATGATGGAGAGCGATTTGGCGGCCCGGATCTCCCGCTGCAGCAGGCCGTGGTGCTGATTCTCGCCGTTGCTCACGCTGCATTTGAGCTCGATCTGACGCAGCTGTTTCCGCGCCACCGTGAAGATCTTGACGTAAATGCCCAGCATGATGAGCAGAGGGGGCAGCACGCAGCCGAAGAAATTAAAGTACACCATGTAGCTCATGTCCACCACTTTCTCGAAGTAGCACTTGAGGCAGCAGCTTTGCAAGAAGCCCGTTTCCATCTCGCCGCCGTCGCTGCCATTGTTAGTCTGTGTCGAGTTGCTTTCGTTTATGGAGCAGGCCAAGTCTTTACGGTTCCAGCCCACAAATGGGATGAGTCCGATGATGAAGGATAAGATCCATAAAATAGCAATGATCTCTCTTGCCCTTTTCCCTGTGACAAGCTCCCTATACCTGTACAGAGGAGGGGACGTAGAACAGAGATTATTAACTCTCTATGGTACCATATGGCAGCAATTAATTTCAACTTATTTTCTATTATGAATAAAATACAATATACTGCAGTACAGTAATTAAAAGGGTCGACCTAAAGGTAGTCAATGATATGACATGACACAAGACGAAACCAGCTGTGCTTGGGTAGATGACAAATAAAAATATGGTGTAACAGAAGTCGTAATTCTGAGACAAGAAGCCACTGGTAACACTTTTTCAGAGTAATTACCTAGTAAGTAATAGCCATCACAGTCTGTTACACAGCTACTTATGTAACCAAAAGATTGTCACGTATGTGCTTGAATACACGGAACACAGATCTTTCTAATTACATTAAAATGACAGAATATTACACAGACTTAAGTGTATCAAGATTGCACTTAAGTGTTACATATGTGTAACCGTATCTGACTGTTACATCTACATATTTATAAACTAAAAATATAATTTTCGATGTAAACTAGGAATTCTTAATCTCTCAATTTTGAGATTTCTCAGACTATAGTGAGTGACAAAATTGCAATTACCATTTATTATTTGTCCTGTGGTGAAAACAAACATCAGTGCATTTGTTTAAAATTGATAGAAATTCTAAATTCAAATCTATTTTTAAAAAGCAAAAGTTTCAGCATTTAAAGGAATGAAAACTTTCAGCCTCCGAGTGGAAAAAAAAATCACTGCAATGCCAGCTAATTAAAACTCATTGCAAAAAAGTGTACCGTTTCTTTACACTACCCATTAGCTTGAAGTTTTGTATGTAATATTTTGTCATGAACATTTCAGTATTCAACTGCTTCTTGAGGAGACTGTACTTGTGTATATGGTAGGTTAGAGAAAGGGAAAGGAGCTTCGTATAAACACTGACTGATGGCTCAAGCTTTCATTTGGAGACTCTTCATCAGGCGTCCTATGACAGCTCTGATTCAGCTTCTACTGATGGACTGAAGTGACTAATACATGAGGTGCATTATTCATCACACCCACCACAACCTTTCTGAGAGAGACCTGGGAAAGTGATAACATCATGACAACTACGTCAGCATCACTGTTAATCCTCCATACTCTTAACCAAAACTATACTGCATAAATAATACTAAACAAACACTCTCTTGGGCTTACTTTTGTACAGCATTTTATAGCATGTGTTCTACATGTTTTAATTTGGTGCAAAAGTTAAAGGGTTAGTTTACCCCATAGAGGAAAGTGTGCATATGCCTTGTGATACTCTCTAAAATGGTGGAACATGTAACTTGGGGAAAAAAATTTAATTGAAATAAAAAACTGAAACAAGTTGAGCCACTGACGTCACATGGACTGTTTTACCGATGCATTTACTATGTTTCTGGATCTGCATCATTTCAGTTGTGTTACTGTCTATGGAAGGTCAGATAGCGCACAGATTTCAACCAAAAATATCTCAATTTGTATGAAACGAACGTCATACGGGTTTGGAATGACACATGGTTGAGTCAGAATTTTCATTTTGGGGTGAACTAACTCTTTAATACTCAAAAAAGTGCAGCTTTTTTAAGCAGATGGACTACTGATTCAAAACTGAGATAAAAAAGGGAAACCCCCTCCCACCAAAAAGAAGAAAAATCCCATAGATGCACCCTGAAGAAGGAAGTTATTTAAAGACTATATTAGTGTGTTTGTAGTTGTTGTTTTTTTTTGACTCCGGCCAAAATGCAACCATTTGAAAGCATATAGCAACACCAGGACCTCTTGAGCAACACCATAGCACTGAAAATGAATAGATACATCACCCCCGGTTTGAAAAAAAGCCATCCTTTTTTTTTGTAGCACAATATTTAATCAATTCTCACCTACTTTATTCGTTTTTTTTTATTATTATTTTTTAGCCCGAGATGCAAGGACACATTATGTCACTGCATTTAGCTCTAAGAGCACAGTCTCCTTTTGTTGGACACTTCTTTCAGCTTAAACACGTTTCTCTCTCTCTCTCTCTCAGCGCCAGCTCTCCTCTACACTCAGGGCACATGAATGGAGGAAAGAGTGGATTAGTTGTGGCATGACAACAACCCGCTGGCATCCTCATCCCCATCTCCCTCTCTCTTTCTTTCACCCCTTCATTCTATTCCACACACAAATCCCTCCTTTAACCCTTCTTCAGCTGTCAGAGCTCTGCCAACAGGATCCAGTTTAGGTAAAAACAGTTCTCAACACATGTGAGCAGGTGCATGAAAACAATAGTTTACCATAAAAATAAGAAACATTGCAGAGTGGTGGAACGTAAGGGAAAGGCAAGGCTCATCACATTTTATGACGGTATAAATGTATAAACATATATATTTCTTAGCAATTGACTAAAATGTGTTTGTTATGAAATGTTTAAAATTTACATAATTACTAAAACTAAAAACTAGAACTAAAAAAAAGTTAATTTAGATCATTGCTTTTTTTCTTCTTTTGTGTCACAGAAAGTCAGTCCAATTCCTTTGGAATGGCGTAACCATTTGATTAGTAGTTAAGAACATTGTCCCGGACCCACAGTGTGAAAAGAAAAATCATTAATGGATTTTTTCCCACCATTTAAAAAAAAAAAAAATCAATACGTTGACCTGTAATGCATCACTAGTTCATCAATCCACTTTGCTCTCACTTGATTATGACAAATCAAAAAGGGTCACTGAATGCTTAATAACACCAATAAATAACTTACTAAGACTTAATGAAGATATACAAATTCCGTCAGCATTTACAAACCATGTCATTCTAATGGCTTTCTTTTTTTATGCAGAAAAAACTAAAAGGTAGAAAATTTGGTACCTTAACGGTTTTGTTGAAAATGTATGGAATCCTTAAATGTGTATGTGTGTGTGTGTGTGTATATATATATATATATATATATATATATATATATATATATATATATATATATATATATATATCACACCATTAAAAGGAAAAGTCCTGCCATTACACCTTTTATTATTATTTACAACAAATGACTCCAAGGAAAAAGATGCTCTGGGCCTCTTTTTCTCAACAGTGGAAAGATCTTCAGATTCAAGCCCACACTTACATTGTATAATAACAGCCTACTCTTTTGGGAAACCTGAATCCTATTTAGATCCTTCAGTCAGGGTACATGTAGTTAAACACAGCCAGCGATGACGGATGAGATGGAAGTGAGAGATGTTAGTGAATGAACGCTGAACGGGGAATACTGTCTGGCAGCAAAGTGAGGAAACTTGGTTCCTCTTGGACCATCTGCTGACAGCAATTGTGCCAAACCCCTGTATTTCCAGTAACTACAGCGTAACAAGAAACATACGTTCATCTTGGCCATGAAACAGTGAAAGTAACGTGACCTCCCAGGATCAGAGATGATCTGGAGTGAACTGAACAGCTTTATCATGAAAGTCACTTACTGTAAGCATTTCAATATTCAACACTATCACTAAAAACACTGTCAATTGACAGAAACTGCATTCCCACAGGACTTAACACAGTTGCTATGGAAGTGAAACCCAAGCCCTAAATCTTTCAGTAACATGGCAGGAAGCAGAAAGAAAATCCATGAAATTATACACGCCACCTGTTTGTATATCAGCCAGCCAATATGTTTATGTTGCGAATAAAAAGTAATTCCTTTCCATAAATGTACCTATTAACACAGGTTAAGAAATATAGGCCGATATATATGTCCAGTTTAGACTGTAACTGCTGGCGGCATCATCTTTCTGTCCTGAGTGTCTTTTTCTTCAACTAGATGAACTTTGAGCGAATTGCAAAAGAGGCGCGAGCATCATATTCATCGCATATACAATCAATACAGCAGCTTTTCATGAAAGATGCTGGTCGTTTTGTTGAACTCGATTCTGTAATATTTATAGCAAAGTGGACTATCTGATAATTCACTAAGGACTGAAAATACAGGAGACAGCGAAGAACAGGTTCATATTGTCACGAGCGGAATGTTGTGAACGTGCGTGTAAATGTCAGAGCTGCTTTCTAGACAGCTGTCAAACTATATATATATATATATATATATATATATATATATATATATATATATATATATATATATGATTATAAGATTTCTGTGCAGCTGCAATGCATTTTAGCTGCTGATAAATGACAGGTAGTAATGAATCACTGCGTTTTACGCATGAAATGCTAATAATCGGAAAAACTCACCTTAGGGGAATTTTTACAGCCAGATATCTGTCGATGGCCACCGCGAGAAGACTAAATATTGAACTTTGAGTCAGTACCAGAACAAAACACGCCAGGAACAGGCATCCGTAAAAGTCTGAGTGCAGACCGATGCTTATTGTAATGGCGAAAGGGATGGCAAGACATCCGACCAGAATATCAGCCACGGCCAGAGACACCAGAAAGTAATTGGTGGCGTTCTTGAGAGTGGAGTTGATGGCCACGGCCCAGCACACCAGCACGTTACCGGCGATCGACAGCACGGCGATCACCAGCTCGATAGCGATGTACACCGAATCCATCTTCAGAGCCGAGTTAGGATGAGTGTGTCCGTCGCTCCGTGCTGCTGGTCCAGTGATAAAACGACCGATCTGCGAGAATCCCCGGATCTCCAAACTCTGTGATTCGCCAGCACGGCCATCTAATGATTTAAACAAATAACGTTATTTGTACTGTGTGGGGTATTTATTTATTTTTTTTAAACCATTAGAGGCAGATAAAGACGCGTCGTCTCTTTCCTCACTTCTAGATGACTAGAAGTTCCCACTTCACAAAAACTCACTGCATTTGCATTTCGACGAGGAGGAGTTACTTACCGTCGTTTCAGAGTTGTTCTTTTTATAGTTTGACCTTCCTCTTTAAACTAGTCTGCGTTCGCGTCTTGTGGTACATGTTGCAGAAGCGGCAGGGAAGTGATGTGATGCAGCGCGAGAGCAACACATGGCTTTTCAAGCGGCTCGCGGAAAACCAGCGCGCGCATCACAGAGCCACGCCACGCCCAAAACACGCCACAAATCTATCTTTCCTTAAAGAAATCATAATAGAACAGCACTAGAGTGAGCTGAAACGCAAATGGGGAGGGAGATAAATATATTATATAGCTATAATACAACGCAATCTTTTAGGTTCTGTGGTCTTGCGAAGAAAATGAGATTTATAATTGTATGCAAATGTATGAGACCAAACAGAATTCAGCATGCAAATTTTACAAAGCAGTTCAGGCGCTGAATTTCCTATCAGTGGCTTTAATTTGTTAGTTTCATAATGTAGTATATGAATTACAGCAGTAAAAAAAAAAAAAATTGCACTCTAATAAATGAATGGAGACCCTAAATGAATTGCTGATTGGTTTTGTGCAAACTCTTAAAAAGTTGGAAACATTTGTCATGTTTACTATTCCCAGTGAAATCTGTTCATCTGCCCTTTAAGACAGGCCTACTATTTTTCTCTTTATTGACATTCGACAATGATTGAACTTATCTGTGTTTAGCGTATAGGACTAGATGTTTTGTAAAAAAAAAAAAAAAGTCTGATTTTCTGAAAAAGATACTGGTGAGTGAAGTGACAATATTGTGTAATTGGCAAAGATTTACAGTGTGTGGACTCTGTCTGTAGCCACACACACGTTTTGTAGCAGAACTATAAAAACCCCTGATTTGTCAAAGTGGCTAATTTCACTTCTATAAAAAAAAACAATCACATGGCAGGAGATTTTTGTAAAAGAAGGACATTGTAGGACATTTGTCTCTGAGATACTGTTTCGTTCAAAAGGAGACCGTAACTTTTAAATTCAAACGAGCAAACAATATACGATGACAAAAACCTTTTATTGCCATTATCATCAATTAACAGTCTTCAATCACGAAGCAAAACCCAAGTGTTAAATAGAAAAAAAACACACATTCCTTTGCAATCTAAATATTTAGGAGCAAAGAAGTCAATAAATAGCATTTCCAATAAGAAAACATTTAAAAACACAGATGCTGTCTGTTTTTTGGATACGTGTTTTCTGTTTAGAGAATTTATTGTCAGTTGCCCATGCGTTTGAATGAACAAAGAGGTTTTGTTCAAATTTGGCACAAATTACACTGCTGAGCAGCCTCAACACATTCCTGTCGAGTGTTTTTCCAATAACGATACTTTTTTCAAACATTTGTTGAAATCTTTTTTTAAACACATTCCATGTCATTTAAACAGGCACAAAAAGCATTGAAGAATCAATAACGCTTGTTTGAAATATTCAATCAGACATCGACTACCTGGCATTTTTAGGAAATAATTCACTAGGGTAATACAGAAATAATCTTAGTGTTTGTTAATAAGCAATACGTAAATGCACAATCGATGCATTGTAAAGGTTTTGATGGTTATTGTCTCTCTGAGTGACAAACTATAACTTTTGAACAAAACTATTCAACTTATTTTCAACGTTCACTAAGGTTTGATGTCTTTGCCAAGACATATTAAAAGTCTTTAAAATTATTTGTCGGAAAACTCAAATTTTAAAAATACCTTATAAGTATATCAATATATAAGTATGCCAATATATAGATTTGGGTAATAATACTCTCTATAAAGATTAGAAGCTGCACTTCAACTCTTAGCAAAAATGTAGCACACTAAAAAACTTTTCCAGTTTCAGTGCAAGATTGCAAACCTACACTCTGCAAGCAACTTGGAACTTCAAAAAACTGAGTTAGGTCTACGTGACGCGTGAGTTGTGAGGAACAGAGAAGTTGTTTGAGGTTAGAAGGATTGTGTGTATGACTACTGTACTGAATGTGATACGCTGGTTGTATTCAGAGAGAGAACCCGACTGGTGTGAACACTGCAGAACTGTGTGTGTGTGAAGGGAGAACTGGACCAGGCAAATAAAAGTGCTTCTGTGCCCACATCTTCATCTTCCTCTTCCTCTTCTTTTCTTCCAGTCCAAAATTAAGTCTCAAAGTACTTGTAGATCTGAGATACGTACTGCATGACACTTTGCCAGTCCGGTCGGTCTGTGTGCATCAGTTCATCAATGTCCTACAGAGAGAGCAAATGTAGAAGTTTACCTTCAGGAAATTTTTGTGTGTGTATATTTATTATGTATATTTTAATACGTGCGTTCATATATTTGTAGGAAAATGTTGCATTTCTATATTAAATATATTCATAGGTAATATAAATTGGAGGGAGTGAACGGGGTGTATAACAACTTATAAAAACATCACAATCTAAAAATAGAACACACGTGAAGAAAAAAAACAAGTGCATGTTAATAAATTCATCATGAAGCTGTATTTAACCTTATAGGTTTGATTCTGGCTAATTTAAGAGCAGTCTTTTTAAATATTTTAGTGTCTTCTCTAGTGAAAAAGCCATCTCATTTGAATAAGAAGAGAACTACGCACAGATCAAGTGCCGTTTACAAGCAAAAAACAGCCCAAAATTGTTCCAAATCAATGAAGTGTTTTGGTGTAAGAGGATAACAAAAGATGGACTGCTACGCTGAAGAAAGCATTATTATTGATCATTTTGACCAGACGCCAAAAGCTTTTATTGATTTGTTTCTTGCAAACATGCAACTTTTAACTTGACAAGATGTCGACTGATGGACTGGAGCTTTTCTCAACTGTCTCTAATTCTGACGGCACCCATCATCGCTCAGCAAGAGATGCAATGCTAAAAATCTCTTCCAGTGAAGAAACTCATTTTAATTTTTGCATGAAATATTCCTTTCAATAACGTTTCGTCAATATGCGCACTTGAGATAAAATGCGATGATGGGAAAGAGAGTAAGAGAACGGACAGTAAGTTTTACTTTCTAAAAGCTGACCGGTCCAAGAGTTAAAGACACTTCCTCATAAATAATGTACAGCAGATTGCACTTTACACATTATATATCATGCATTATATCATTAAAAACCCAAAAGGACGAGGGTAGACAAATTTCATTCATGGACCGCCAGCGGCTGTGACATTCACAAACTATTCAATTCTCCTCTAAGAAAGAGCAAATCAGCTGGATGTGGGATTTTCCAGTCATCCTCTTAGTGTTGTGAGGAGATCAATGACCTTCACTTTAACATCATAACCAGTAAGAGGTCACGATTATCATGTGTTTTTGACCCAACTGCACTGGTGAGGAAGTTAATAACACAGATCGTCACCAGACATTCACATAATGCATATGTAGATTGTAAAAATTCTCTGAGGCTGTTATATTATTGGCTTGACAATCATGAGGTTCCACAGATTTAAAGGAACAGTTCACCCAAAATAACCTTCCAAGTTGTGTGTGTACCTTCTCTGTAAAAACAACCGCTTGGTAATGTTGACTATCTGTCTTGATACATCACAGTTTCCTCCTTGTGTCTACAGTGTGTTGTACAGTACAGTATGCTGACGTGAACTCATAGTATCTAAGGGTGTGTAGGAGCCTGGAGAATCATTAAACATTTACAGGTCATTTAAAAAAAGCCCACAGAGGGCAGTTATGGCATTCGGACACATTGTCCTGTTTTTCCAAACATGCCTCTTTGCTCTTTCTCACGCGATCTTAACCATATTATAAAGCTCACTGTGCGATGAGCAAATCTGAAACTGTTGTATACAGTCTATTACATGCCATTGCATGACAAGTTTTAAGTAAAGTTTATACTTTTTTAAGTAAAGTTTATACTTTTAAATAAACGTAAGAATAACTTTTATATTGTTCATTATATATTAAACACTTTTTAGGCGACGTGATCTAAATTTTTACTTGATCATATTTTCTTCACACTTTATTCTCACTATTAACAAACCACCAACTATGACTTTTGCGTCAATAAACTACTTTATTTGCTGCTTATTAATAGTTAGTAAGGTTTAGGTATTGGGTAGGATATGGTTGTGCAGAATATGTGCTTTATAAGTACTAATAAGCAGCCAATATGATAATAATCTGCATGCTAATAAGCAACTAGTTAATGGTGAGAACTGGTCCCTATACCAAAGTGTGTTAACTATATTATGTTAAGTTTCAAATGTTTATCTAATTATTTGGTGTAAAGGTTCAATTAACAGTTTACAATCTCATTATATAAATTTACTATATACATAAATTCAAACCAATACACAGACATTCAGATACAGATCTGTATGATATAATCCTCTTTGCATGTGTTTGTTTTGTGTCTAGGGCTAAGTCATGCTGAAAGGGACAAACATAACCTGCTGAATGATGTGTCAAGGCAAAATATTACGCACACTTTTTTTAATAAAGTCATAAAAACAGCCTTAGGTCAGTAATTAAACAGTCAGTGGCTAACAAAAGTATTCTGAAACACTTTGAGATGTAATATGTTTAAACAGCAGTCACAGTCTCCATATTAACTGGACATTTACAGCAAAAAAAGCCATCACCCCAAATGACTGAATTATTCAAATAGTAAACAAATGAAGTTTGAAGCACAATTAAGGAAAGAAATACGCATGAAGAAGCCCAGGAATTAACAAAACTCCAGAGTACTTTGGTATACAGAGGACTTCATGGTCAACTCAATAACTGCATGGTAGATTCAACGGCTGCAAAACAAGCCCCGATCACGAGCACTCCACCACTGCTTGACTATTTGGCATGAGGTATCTGGTTTTTACCAAACGTGGTGCTGTGCATTATGACCAAAGGTGGAACGCTTCCGTTTTATGATTTGTTCATATGCAGCTTTGCAAGCATTAGCCATGCCAGTTTGTCATGAATTATAGAGGATATTTCTACCCCCCACACACACAAGGGTCCTACCACGTTCAAAGTCCAGAGATGTACCAAGAACATTGACAAAATAGTTTATATGACCTCAGTGTTTCAACCGTAATTTTACAAAACTACAAGAATACTTTTTGTGTGCAAGAAAACTAAACATAAAAATAATTCTGCTCCTCTGCACACCACTAGAGATATCCTCATTTGTGTTCCAAAGTTAAAGGTCTTATGGGTTTGGAACGACACGAGGGCAGAATTCTCTGTTTTGAGAGAACTGTAAACTGATGTACGGAGAAGAGTATCTGATATGGAAGGGATTCCAAGTAGGTTTAAATAATCACACGGCCTATAAATGAACAGTGAGATAAGATGCTTTGAAAATGTGTTACATGTAAGAAATGAAAGGAAACCAGATAAATAATCAGACTGTAGTGACTAAACATACGCAGGCTTAACTCTGTGACTCTGTAAAGGCAAATCTTTTCTACAGAAAAAAACATTCGTCATTTCAGCAAGGCTTAAATGTGTGACCTCCTGTAGTTGTAAAATAAAATCAAATTCAATGTGCCAGACTTATGGAAATGGTTTTCCTTCAAATGTCGTATTGTATTTATGTATGATTACAGCTGCCTGCAAAGTACTTTCATTTTACTCGTGGAGACTAAAATAAACAGCATTGTGAAGACCCTTTGATTTAACTTGGTGTTCTAGATTGATTGTTTTTCTCAAGAGTGGAAAATGAGCACTGAATAGCCAGAGGTCCGTGTGTAGATCTGGACTTCTAGAGTCCGTCTTTGGCTCACAGTTACGCTGCAGATGCAGATGAGCTGTATTTAAATGTGTTCGCTGTGTCAGGCACACAAAGCAGTGATTAAACATGTGCAAATTACTCACCAGGGAAGACCAAAGTCTGCTGAGGTTGTCTTTTGCTGTAATCATGTTTGTTTAACTTGAACAGCATTTATTTTTAGACCCAAAGTTATTTATTGTTTATTTAAATCCAATCCAATAAAATAATCCACACAGGAGTGAACCTATTGAGATCATATCAGTGTTATTTTAATATCACTGAGATGCTATTTCATTTTTTATGGTCACACCATATCGTTCAATTATTTAAACAGTTAACAAATGAAGTCTGAAGCAGAAATAAAAGAAAAAAATGTATTATTTGTTAATTTTTTTACCCAGATGTTTTACATTTTATTTAAATTACATCTTAATTTTAATTTTAGTTAAAGTTGTTTTTGAGGTTTCTTATTTGTTAAATATAGCTTTAGTTATTTTAAGTGAATTTTAGGGTAATCTAACTGTAATGAGGAATGTTTCAATCGCAACTATCTGAAAAAGGTTTTAGTTATTTTATGTTTTATTTTACTTTAGGTATGCTTGCAATAATAAGCCTGGATCATATGGATGAATATTACTCGCTTTATAACACTAAATATTTTTTTAAATAAATGAATGATTTAATAAATAAGCGTGTGTGTGTGTGAACATAGACTCACCAGAGAGGGCTTGATACCAATGCTTTCGGCTGCTTGGAAAGCGAGGGTGAGATTTCGCCCCTACAGGGAGAAACAGCACTCACTGAATATTATTTACAGTAGTGAAAAACAGGTGCCTAAACCCAGCTGATGAAGCGTCCACACACGAGGCCTTTCAGTAGCCTCCACATTCATAACACACCCAAAGAGGCTTTGTGAATAATTCAAAAGCATAATGTACCATCTCTTCCCGTAATCACTATTATACTTATGGCTGCAATTTGTCACACAGCTCCGAAGACCGCAGCTCTTTGCCTGTTTGCGTGTGTGTGTGTGTGTGTGTGTGATTGAATAAACACCGAGGGAAGGCTGAGCAGCCCTTTATTTGTTATGTATGCTGCTTCTACACCTTTCCGTGTGCCATCTGTTTATGTATTCTGTCAAAACCGATCCATGAAAGCTTGTAATTCATTACAACTGGCAGGTCAAAAGAAAGGAAACGCTGACTGTTAACATGCTATGCTTGATTGCTAAATGTGTCAGGCGCTAAATATGTGCGATGATCTACTAAGAGACTTGACTAAGCAGTGTTTGTGAGTACCTTGTCTTGGCTGATGAGCTCTTGGTAAGGGATGTGCGCAGGCAGATAGGTGTGTAACAGAGCGCAGAACGCCAGGCCATCACTCCAGCTGCTGCTGAAGTTTGTCACATCTATATTCTGCAAGGAGAAAGAGAAAAGTTTATAGTCCTTAAGTGTGTGTCTTTTTGCTATGAGGCCATCTGTATGCATTCTTCTTTTTTTTTTTGTAAAAGAGGCATGCTAGTGGTGCTCAGTCAACCAGCTGCCGATTGTTTTCAGAGGATATTCATCTCAAACCTGTAATCGGAGACAGACCAATTACGCTTTAATGAATGCTACATAAAAGAATGAATTGGTAAAGGGCACTGGTAATAACTGACTGAATATTCTGCATGCACATACTGGCCCCTGGAATGACTTTTTTGCTTCAGAACGTAATATTACATAAAAAGAGTTTATTTGCAGAGACAGATGACACATGTCAGCATTACCAGTTTTCAGAGCGCTCCAGAGACTCTGTATATCAATACACAGCACTTCTAGAGTACTAGCGCAGTGACGTCTTCTCTCAGATACTCAGTTATTATTGATTTGCATGAACCAAAAGGAAATCAGTGATTTAAGTGAAGTCAATCATTGATTCAGCCGATCGTTCACTGGAGCAGTTTTGAAGCTAGTATTGAATACTGGATATATTTCTCTTGTTTCTAGGCCATCATGTAGTTTACTAGTGTGTCATGATGATCTTTGATAGGAATTATTAAGGTCTGTTTCAATTAAATGTGTATATTATGGACCGAAATCAGCAAAAATGCTATATTTGGAACGGAAATGGAACACCTGTCTTTCGTCAAGTTCTCTACATCCTCTGTGTATCCCCACGTGTTTATTAATCATCACATATGCTAAGCAAAAGCACATAAACATGCTTTCTTGAAGTGTGAGAACCAATACATAACACACAAACATTTCTGAGCTTCTGAAACAAAAGTTTGATTATGAGGACTTTCAATGGATAGACAATTATGAGAAGATGTTAAAAATATTGTAAGATAAATGGTCATATTATAAGTTTATAAATGTCATTTCTGGTTGAAATAGTCCTTAATTTAGTGTAGTGCTGTCATGTTTCACTATGTTTACATTGAATTCGCCATATTTCCAACAAAACAGCTCAGAAAATGTGAGAAAAGCCTGCAGATTCCATCTGGACTGTTGCAGCCCTAGTCACTTCTGTCTGTAGGAGACGGCAGCACATATATTGTAAGTGAAACAGCGTGTGACAGAAAACAAAGTACACAGAAGGAAAAGAACTGTTGTTACATCAATATTGGGATGGACCTCACACGCTCTAGACTGTTATCTCATTGTGTTTTACCGGACTTCCTGCCACTTCCTGTATTCTTTGTATGAGTGCATGTAGTTTGGGAACAGGGCAAAGGGCCAATGGCGACCCTCTTGGGCTCAGCCCTCATAAGCCCCTACTGGGCCCTCAGAGTCCCAACACTTCACAAACATCTTTTGATTTAGATTCAGATGTTAGATTTGAAAGGAGACCCCGATAGAAGCTCCGTCCTCAGCTGGGCCGCTGGGGCCGAGTTGAAGAGAAGAAGAGAAGTTCATTAGCCGTTTCTCGAGCGGGTCAGGAGTTCTTCAGTAAGGACGTCACCCACAGAGGGACAGTGAGGAAGGAACCATGTGAAGAATCCCACCATCTGTGCTACACGCTGACTGAGTGGACACGTCTTGACATTCATAATCAGGTGTTTTCGAGGTGTCCATCCTAAAATGTCTGGTATTTAATGTAAAGTGTGAAACTGTAACTTGAATGCAATGTAAGTCGCTTAGATGTAAATAGAAATACAGAGAAATACAGAGATAAAAGAAAAATACATCAAACAGAAAGTAGCAATATGGAGAATCATTGAACCTACTAAATCAAAATTTAAAGGTATAGTTCTCGCCAAAAAAAGAGCCATTTTTCCTTTAGCAAAAAATAAATGAGACATTTTAAATAATATCTAAAAATAGACAGTGACTAGTGGCTGTTAATGACCCGTTTGCTATATTTAAATAAAGCCGTCAAATAGATTTTTGTGAGAAGTTATTTGCTGCAGATCTATTCTGTGATAGTTAGCACATTTCATTAGCACTTGTGTTTCAATTCTCTTTGAAGAACCGTTCCATTCCGCTCCGATTCGAGCTGGTGTGACTAAAATATATTCATTAATAATCTTAATGAAATAAAAGGTCTTAAATACGAAGTGCACTTTACTGACCCTTTAATTTATTTAAACACACTTTTAAAAAGTGCATTTAGAAAAAAATGGCAAACTGTAAAGCATTATTAAAATAATCTTTGTCGTTCTCTCAATAAATATCCTAACTCATGTATTTAATCACAGGTTTATTATCATTTTAAAGCTGCAGTCTGCATCTCTGTTTGAAAGCTGCAATTGCAGTTATTTGCAGAGTAATGTTCTTAAAGAAATAAAAATGACCCCAGGCCTCCTTCTCGTGGAGTTCTAGCTTCTTGGCTGACTTCGTTCTTTATTCTCACCTGAGCTTACACTACGAATGAAGCTTTCATCCTTCGAGTCAGAGGTCAGCCAAGAGCTGGAACACGACTCGACTCGCGAACATGAGTACAGCCATTACCGGAAGTTATCATTTGAAAAATATTAATAATTTTGTTAAAATTCTAGCCTAAATCTTGGAATATATGACCAAAATAAGATTTTTCATCAGAAATTCAGATATCTGAATAAGTAGTCAATTTTGTAGTCAAAAAATATTGCAACAAATCTAGCAATCAATGAGCTCATATCAAAGGTAAGGAGACAGCATGGTTATGTACCTAAATTGATTTCCGTTCAATTTTAGGCAAAACAAATTACAGACTTTAACGTGTATATTCAGCAGTACATTTTAAACATATTTCAAAGTTTGAAATTAAAAATATAAAGATACACTTAAAATTTTGTTTTTAATATACATGACTATAATATACTATAAACTATAATATACTTTTATTTAGTGTCCATACTTGCGTGAAAAGTATTCTTTTTTATTAAAAGTATATTTTAGTATGCTAAATTGTAATCCAAGTAATACAACAGCAATAAGTGAAATTCTCTTTTTTTTCAGTGACAATGTAGCATTTAATTAATCAATCAGCCTAAACATACAGAGCTAAAGTGCTTCTTTTGGCATTTTGCTCTTCCATTGATTTTCTCCTATCTTCGTCTGACAAAAGACCTGCACAATCATGCAGACTGACATTCCTCACATGCCTGTCCTGTCTCTTAAAGCACAGGTGGCCCAGAGAGGGTGATTATACACACATGCACGGCCAAATAAACACTCACTAGTGTACACAGTTCTACGCGGGCTTCAGAAGGCGATCAGGGGTGTGTTTGTGTGCGTCTGTGTGCGGTTCAGGAATGCTGGGAGTCAGGCAGAGAAGCACGGAGTCACATCCTGGATGATCTGAGTGTGCATGGATGGGGGGCGGGGTGGATAATGTTATCAGAGCAGAAAGAAAGCACGAGAGGGATATAAATGTTATAAAAACAGTAGTCTCCATCAGTACACTGGGACCCAGCTTCAAAAAGCAAACACAGCATCCAGTGACAGGAAGTCACCCTTGCTCTCTTCAAAAGACCGAGGCAGAGAGTGGATGCGAGACAGAGAGAACACAATCTGGTAGTTTTCCATCAGTTTAAACAATATTGGCCCACCGATGTAGCTTGCATTTCAGCTTGGAACTAAGCCAGATGTATTTTCAGCTTCTGCAGTAGAAAGCAAGCTTCCTCACGTCAGCGTGTAGCGGTGAGCCGAAATTGTCCGGTAGCAAAGAAAATGTCACTTCCTCTATAAATACGACTCTTAGACAGCGTAATTGTATGTTTATGGTTTTGAGTCATTGGTTTTAAGACTGTTAACACATCTCAGCTGCTTATTCACTGAGAAACAGAATTGTTACTGAGAGATTAACTATGTATATAGACTTTCACAAGCACTTGACTCACAGTAATAGAGTACACATTTAATTGCATGGTGAGAGACAAACACACACACACATACATTGCAGCAGGATTTTCAACACACACAGAAAGGGCTTTTAATGATGGGTCCACATGCTCTTCAGCACTGTCGGCTGCTATCTGACAAAGCCAGGCCAAGTAGTGACTTCATAGCAATATGAGAGATAGGTATTTAGAGAATAGTGCAGTACGATCTCTAAGGCCATCTCCAGTACACAAAAGCAGACTAAATGACAGACATACTACATTATACGATCTCATTCCAAACCCATTTGACTTCTATTCTTCTGTACAACAAAAACAAGACGTTTTTTTTAAAAAAAGCAGCACTTTTCCCCAAAGACTGGTTTGGGTGAGCAAAAAATAACCCAACATATGCTACTGCGGCTGTGAATTAGTAATTTCTTTTATTCCCTCATTATAGTTAAATATGCCTATGCTATACTGATTCTTTTTAACTTAAAAAAATAGTCTATGTGACCCATCCAAAATAGAACAGATTCCTGCATATGATGCGGACTAAACCCAAAAATGTTGTGGCCACAAATTACTGACGAATGTAACGTATTAACTCTTTCCCTCATCCAAGGTAAAATATGGCTATTAAGTTACTCAATTAAAATGAGGCACTAAATTAGTACAAAATGGCTACGATTTAACCGAAACAAATGAATTAATTAAATGTAGTCATAAATAAAACTATGGCAACAGATTCTTAATTCTTTGTCACGATTCCATGTCACGATTTCATGTGTAGGGCTCTGTACAATAAACTTTTGACCCATTTTTTATTTGCTGAAAATATTCCTCTCAGAGGCACTGTAGCTCTTAAATCTACTGTATGCTCACTTTTTCTTATTTTAAAATTAGCTTGTCACCTTTGGTTAAAGATTGTATTGATTTTATCCCTTACAACCCTAATAATCACTAAAAAGCTGTCACTAATCTCAGTTCATCACGTTCTAATTTAGTTTTTATCAATAAGGCTCTATACTGCACACTTAATCTCTCATTCTCCACTTTGTTCTAATGAGAATATTAATGAGTGTACAGAACTCGGCAACACCTGATTGGTCACTGTATTCAAGAAATGCTTGACGGGCCTAGTTTCATGTCTTTGATGGTAGAAAACAGAGGCTGTTTTAAATAGCACTGGCTTTTACTGACATCAAATGTAGCACATAGCGCTGTTTCTTTGTGAAGTTTACTTGAAACCTCCAAGTGAAAATGTTACCAACATTTTTTTTTTTTCGGTGCTCACCAACATCTGTCCTTATTGACTTTTATTGTGTGTAGAAGTGGAAATATTCTGCCTTACATCTCCACGTTTGTACCACAGAAAGTCTTATTTATTTGTATTGCTTGGACATCTGCAACTTAGCCGCATCTGTGTTCTCTTTGCCTTTATTTACATGGGACTGGGCTGCAAAAGGACCATAAATACAGGTGGTGAACAAAGCTGAGGTAAGATGGGGCTGTATGATGAATCAGAGAGCTGAGAGGAGAGACACAAATAAACTAGAGCTGTCGGGGTCAGAGCTCCTCAAATAGTCAACCGCTGTCTGTCCGACCTCTCCAGACCCAGCAGAGCTCCAGCTCAACCCTAACCACCCTCAGACCGCCACAGGGCCATGAGGAGGTGAGCAAAGGAGGAAAGTCGGTTAAACTATAAAAGACTCCGGGTGATGGAAGACGCGTAGGAAGGTGTATTATTTGAGAACGCTGCTTTTGTGCGCTGCTCTGCGCTGAGAAAAGCAGCAGGAGAGGAAGTACAGTGTTTTCAGGCATTGTTTGGTCTGATATTTCTGGATCAAAGTGCACCATAGAAAAGAAAACACACAAATAAGATCACTTTTAAAATTCCTAGACAGCT
This sequence comes from Puntigrus tetrazona, assembly GCF_018831695.1. Lineage (NCBI taxonomy): Eukaryota > Metazoa > Chordata > Actinopteri > Cypriniformes > Cyprinidae > Puntigrus > Puntigrus tetrazona. The sequence goes on along the minus strand of NC_056703.1, from coordinate 21,248,808 downwards.
GAGAGGTTAAACAGAGGACAAATGAAGATTTTTATGTGCTTAAATTATTCTTTTCCTCAGTAGTACTATAATACACACACACACACACACACACACACATCTGGTCAGCTATCTTTTGTGGGGACTCTCCGTAGGTGTAATGATTTTTATACTGTACCGAATGGATATTCTATTGCCCTACATCAACCCTACACCTAAACCTAACACATTCTGTATTTCCCCATGAGTCTGTGTGTATTCAGATTTAAATCCCCACATTCATATGTAAACCAAACCAAACACACACACACACATACACATAGGTTCTTCAAACTTCAAACATATATCAATGAATCCTTTCCATTGCACAGGTTCTTTATAGTGGAAAAATTGTTTTGATTATGTTCTTTACACTAAGAGAAACTATTAAAGTTCTTTGGGGAACCCAGAAAGGATCTTCTTTGGCATCACCGAGAAAACCCTCGTTTGGAACCTTTATCTTTAAGATTATGTGCAGTAAACACTGTGGCGTTTTTCTGTGGGCGGAGCTTAGGTGGAGGCAGAAAGCAGATTCCCCTCACCACAAGTCTGTTAGCTTGTTTTTTAACAGTAACTGAAGAAATTCAGATTTTACCTGCTTGTATGAGTTCACTCACTGTCCGGGACCGCGATTCTTATTTGAAATGACTAACTTGAATGGTCGAAACCAGATGGGCCGACCTGTACATGCTCACTCAATGGATGGATGATCTGACAGGATTACCTCCGGTTGAGTGCCTCACATCAAACATGTATAGTTAAAACAACCTCACTGTGTCTATCTAGTCATGAAGATGTATATATTTCAAATTAAGCAGGCCAATCTTTTACACCTACATTATTGTTTCAGCCACAACTATTTTATCTCATGTTACCACAGCTGTCATTGTTTTTATTTCCGCCATTGACATCAGGTATGCATTAAAAATTCAAGTTGAAGCCTCTACTACATCAAGATGATATTTTAAGCTCCTCGTGTTGCCGAATCTGTGCTGTTTTGAATTGTCCGCTTCCAGTGACGTTATTGTGTTTGTCACTACACTACAGCAATAAAGTTTTCCTGAGAGGACATCTGGGGGCTTGTTTCCAAGAATATCTATTCTGCAAGGACAAAACCAGGTGTAAGTTAGAGAGGGACAGACTGAGAGAAATACAGGAAAAAGGCCCCCACTTCTTCTGTTCTCTTCCCTTATTCCTGGAGGATTACGCCACACATTTCTCTGTATCCTCAAGTCATTCTTCATCTCTGAACCAACCCCTCCTGGACGGGCCGAGGCCCCAGCGGTGCTGTTTTTGTTTGTCTGAGAGAATGAGAAAGATGCAGAGAGGCGGATGAAGGGTGGCGGAGTGCAGGCCCAGCTGATTCCTCTGTTTAAAAGGACCGGCCGACCCCCTGTTTTCATTCCTCATTGTCTCCATCCTGAACAAACAGCTCTAGGGCCGTCTTTTTGTTAGCAATTTTCTAAATAAATTGCAGCTGACCTAAATAAAGTACTTCAAAGAAAGTTTGAAAAAACAGTCTACAGTGGGAAAAAGATTTTGAGGGAATTGACGTTGGGAAGAGGACAATTTTTAATTAAATTTGTTCTTTTCCAGTTAAAGGACTGTCCAAGCTTAACTTGACCAACAATATCAATATGAAAAACCAGACGGACATATAAACAAGAAACAGCACTGGCCATCATTGACATCTAACTTAACACAGAATGCTGTTTCTTCTGATGTTCATTCAGGTTTATTTCATGCAATAAATAAACAGAAAGTGCTAGAGCGACATTAAAGATACACAAAACAGTAAGTATTGTTTGAATTTCTTAGAAATTACAAATTTGAAAACTGAGGCTTTGTTTTAAACGAAAAGTTGCCTGCCTTCTCTTGTGTGAATCTGTGTGATTTGTTTTCACAGCATGAGAATGTGTCTGAAAAAACCATTTTTAAATTGTCTAAATGCATGAACTGTAATTGCTAGTCAATTTTGCATAAAACGATAAACTATAATTAGAAAGAATAAACTAATAAAACAAATTACTTTTTTTTTTTTTTTACCCATTTTGAATAATTTCTTTTCTGTATCTGGTCACATTTTTTAGGGTTCAGGCCTCATTATTAACCAGTGTTAGGCATGTTACTTTGAAAAAGTAGTTATAGTTACTAGTTACTTCTCACAAATAGTAACTGAGTAACTTATTATAAAAGTAACTAATTACCAAGGAAACTAACTATTCCGTTATGAAACTACCTATAAAATTATAAATATTATTAACTCTCAATGGACACCTTAGCAATAAAATCGCCATAGTAGTTTTCTATAGCATTATAATATTATTTTGCTTATAATTTAGCATTATAAGATGACAGAGCTTTAGTAATTAGAATAACCATGACAGCATATTTGTCATGTTGACTGAGCGTGTAGCGTGTCGATTCTGTGTGGTATCTAAGATCTTTCTTTGTGTGAGACCAAGCTACGGCGAGTTGTGCACCTTCACACTAGTTTACATCGCACTGTGCATCCATTCAGATTAACTGAAAAATAAAATGATAGGCCTAATAATGTTAGACAATAATAATTTATAGTAACACTGCATTTTACAGTTACAATATTGGGTTTTAACAGGGGAAACACTCGTTACTGGGAAAAAAATGCTGTTTATTTATAATTATGTTATGTTGTTAACAAACCAATATCTACAACTTGTGCCTCCTAATTTGTTGCTTATTAATAGTTAAGTTAGGTATTGAGTAGGATTGGGGATGTAGAATATGGTCATGCATAATATGTGCTTTATTAAGTACTAATAAACAGCCAATATGCTATGAAATGCAGGCTAATAAGCAACTAGTTAATAGTTGAATTGGTCCCTATAATAAAGTGTTGTCCTTCATTTTTCATTATATTTGTTATATAAGGTTATATTGTCCATTTGCCTTTTTATAAAAAAACTAAAAACATGGATTTAATCCAAAGATTCAAAGCTGGCCTACATTTTTAGTTGTATATGTTTTACATTTAAAGATTTTTTTTTTTTTCTGTACATGGTGCCTTTTGAAGCCAGTATAGATCTGTATTTTCTTAGCAAGGAGGGTAATCAGTAAAAAAAATATTGATATCTAATCAATATCTAGAGGAAAAGAAAATTTCTTGGTTTATGTAGATAGGATAGCTTAATCAATTTAGAATACAAATGACACTCATCTTTGTTCAAAGTAACTAATATAAATGCTTTGATGAAAACGTATACAATAAAATACTTCATACCCTCCAGAATGCTTTTTCCCATAGGACAATAGCAACCATCAACAAGCCCCCGAATGCTGTCAATAGAGCTCCAGAAGCCAACAAGAGAAAACATGATAACTCCATCAGACACATCCTTTCACAATCAATGACTAGCATACACTTTCAAGTGCACAGTCAATCCTCAATACACAATAGACTGCACAAAACAGGACGCTAAAAATACCACAGACAGGACCTTCTATTCAAAACAACGTGCAGAGGTGAAACTAGTCGACAATTGCGCCTTTCTAAACAGTGATTTGGGTGGATGATTCATTGGTGCTGCGTGTGAGCCTGTGTGCTCATTAAGTTTCCATCATTCACACTAACTGTGTCCAGCACTACATTATTAAGAGTCCTGCATGATCAATTCCATTCTCTGCGGCTGACATTTCACCATGGCCTACGTGCAGCGTGGCCTTCACACGTAGTGACAAGTCCTCAGGGCCCAGGAGTGTCAGGGAAAAAAAAAAAAACCTCTAGAGGTACATAACATTACGGCTGCTTGAAAGACGTGCGTTTATGAGAGAGCGCTCCTCTGGTTATTTAAATTAGGATTAGTGTCGCCGTAACCTTGGTGACAGCACGGGTCACGAGCATGCAGATGCGTGTCCGTGTATGAGCAGTCGGGATTTTTGTGTTACTGAAACGCATGCAGAGTACGTGGTATTTTGACAAGTCTAACATGAAGCAATGCACATGCATGCTTTTAAGCTCGCAGACTTGAGAAGCATTTATCTACTACATGAGGGACTAGGGAGTAACTCATCAAGAGGACATCCCATGTTAATTAGCAGGCTGTCTGAGCACAGCTCGCTGACATCAGGATAAATGACTAATTGCTAGCGTGACCCGAGTCTGACCTTCTTCCTACACTTCATTTGCTATTATACCCTGGTCAGATTTTATTTATTTTTTTCTTAAATCCATCTACACTATAAAAAATTTTTTTCCCATGTTAACAAATATTAGCGGTTTATGTTTTTCTGCTTGCTACTTCTCATATCTTTTTAATTGTGAAACTTACTTGCCATTTTTGAGTGATATTCTTCAGTGCACCTGTCTATGAAACAGGAATTATATTTGGCATTAAAAGAAAAAGGCTATTTTTAGAAGCAAATTCACTCCTAGAATGATATAAATAATTAAATTTAATAAATGATATTTAAATCTAGTAAATGCTGCATAAATATAATCAGACCACAACTAATAACAATAAAAATCTGCAATGATTAAAAAAAAAAAAGAAAACACATCAGCAATTTATTTTATGGATATTTCCGTCAACTCTAAACCAGTTAACGCAGGCGATAAATGTTTCCAGTTTAACCCGTTAAAAATGCAATAATGCGGGGGCAGGGCTAGGGTTTACCAGCCCACTCGCAACTGCTTCTTCTGTCACATTTAGTATTGACAAGTGTGTTTATTCAGTAGTAGAACATCTTTACGAGCAGATCTAAGCAGAGATGTTTCAGGAGCTCCACTTCACTTCAGCGGCAGACGATTTATGAAAACGGTATGTGCTCAGAGCGTGTGCTCATCAACCGCAAGAACAAAGGCGTTGGCACGCTCCGTATGTAACCCGTATCCGTTCATATCAAAGTGCTAAATAAATTACGAGCATGCAATGACGTGGTAAGTTAGCTCATGAAGTTACCAAAAAGGCAATTAAAACTGTGCATGTACGTTATATATTTAATGCGTCACATTTAAGAACAAGCCTAGCAAAACACGATTTATCTTGTCAGCTCATCAATAGAGACTTTAAGACCTGAAGTGGGTCAGAAAAGGTAAAGAGAGAAATGCTGCTGCAAAGAAAAAAGGACAAATAACTTTATTAACAGGATAACTCAAATTTCAATTTCTGTATATTTCTGCTGGAGGGCACAAGTGAATGTGACATTTATTATAATGAGCGTATGTGAAGATGAAGTACTTAAATTATCAGTTATTTATTAAGTCTAATTAACGTTAAAATTGCTATATCACAATTATTTTGTCATGCTGAATAGCTATAGTACGTAGTTAAATATTAGTAGAGGGCAATTTTATAGAGAAATCAGTAATAATATCAGTGATATCAGGCATAAAAAAAGATGCCATTAAACAAATATTAAAAATATATATTGTTTGTACATTTGTACATTATTTTTGAAATTATTGTAATAAAGTATATTTAAGAGTATATATTTAGCATATCTAAAACTTTAATGTTAGGTGGGATTAATCCAGATTAATTGTAATTAATTTCAGAAAAATGTGTGATTAATTAGTTTGGTTTTTTGATCTACAGCACTTTAAACACAATTCAGTGTAATGCAAAAATCAAAAGACAGGTTCACCCTTTAAGCCCTCAGGACAGTTCTGCCTTATAAAGTTGATGAGTGCCAAAGACTGTAGCAAGGAGAGTCAAAAGGTTGCTATCATTGGATAGAAAACTTTCTGTACTTCATATCTGGACATTCTCCTACTGAGAAACAGCTGATAAAAATGTAAGAAACATTTGTGTGCTCGAGATATTTTACACATCTGTCTTATTTGACATTGAATATCTCAGAACAGAAGCTGTTCACTGTATCTGATTCAGTTTTGCGGTGATAGCATAGCGCATCCAAAACTTACAGTATTTTGTAACAAAATAGGCCTTTTTTATTAGCTTTTGATTCCCTAAAAGCATTTTAAAACTTGTCCAATACCGAAAACAATTACTCATAATGTAAAAGAGTCAAGAGGTAGGTATTGTTTTATAGTAATCTTTCTGTATTTTTAGAGAGAAAAAAAAAAGGTTATTGATTTTTTTCTTTGTTAGGGGCTGCCCGTCGAAAGTACACTTTGCTTTAGAGCTACAATTAGCACTAAGAATTGATTGAAGTGGTTGGAGAGTGTTTTAAGTGTAAAAAAAAAACCCATGAGAGTTTTACGTGTTGAAATTTGATGACGAATATCTAATTTAAATCAGGAGAATATTCTAAAAATAATGGCATGCCATTTTTAAACCTCAGGTTTAAAGTATTAAACACCTGTAAAACATAATGAGTTAAATACTTTATATATTCTTTATAAATATTGTTTATATATATCATATAACACATAAACATATAATAATATATTTAAAATTACAATATAAGCAAAATGTTTTAAATGACAGTAATGAGTACAAATAATATTGCACAAAATATACCTAGCGTCTGTCCTGTCGTTGGGGTCAGACAATGGCCACATAGACTCCAAACAAGACAAATGAGAACAGTACCAGTTTGTTGACATCTCATATGAACTGTGCAGGAGGCCGTTCATATCTGAATGAGTTTGAACGTCATTCAATACTTCTAGCGCTGGACTGATAATGCCTCTTTTAATGAGGCTTTTCCCTAAGCACGTGGAATCCAAACTAAACGAATGTTTTCTCAATCTTCACACACGATCGGTGAGGTTCTCACCAAGCCTCCACACAGACAGCACAGCGATTTGACTGAGGTCAACGCGTTATTATTAACATTCATCTGAGGGAAATAGGTGGTGGAGGGAGGCTATAAATGATTGTGATGTGAGCGGTTAAGCAAGCTTTGAGGAAGGGCAGGTCGGAGCAGGTGACAACGCTGTCCATCTTAGCGTGTTAGTGGGTAATTAGTTGCTCTCTCGCTCTCACAGCTGATGTCTCTTATGACATAGTGGACCAGTAGCCCTCCTTGACCTTTTCCTCAGCCCATATTAAGCTCAATTTGGAGCATGTGTTCTTGAGCTAACCTTTTCCCAGGTCTGCAATATGAGAAGAGGCCTGTGGCCATTGCTGTTCCCATCAACACAATCTGCTGCCCTATTCTCTACACTGGACAGTACGAAAATGGATAAATGCATGGTCGTCCAGTGACTGAGAAAACCTCGGACGGTATTATTTAGGGATAAGGAACAATTACTTTAAATAAAAAAGGACTTTAAATAAAAATACGCATTAAAATGCTAAAACTCAGGCAGCCTTATCAGATGTGAGGACGATGTGGGTGTCGTTGCATTTCAATGCTTGTTCCTTCATAATATTGAGAAAGCAGAAGAAATGTGAATTAGTAATATTTTGCTCGATGCATCCTCTTGTGCCTTCAGGAGAGAATTTTTCTAAAATTATGCCATTTAAATTTGGATATAATTACTAATATTTAGGTACAAAAATTAGATTTTCAGCCATTTTGACAGCCCTAATTCTGAGCAAAGAAAATAATGCCTTTAGTATTATTATAACAGTGTTTTTAGTATTTCCCTCCAAATGTCATTAAAACGAGTCGTTTTTAAAAATGACATAATAGCATATTGTTCGTGTTTGTTTGAATGAAAATGCTGATTGATTCTTTGCACAAATCGTCCAATCACCAGAGGAGTTTTTTCGAAAAATGAATAGTTAAACAAGTTGTTTGAGAGTTGTTAAAAAAAAAAGGGTAAAAATAAATTCATATTATAAGAAAAGTATTTTATTGACCTTGCATGTATGTCAGCCTGTTGTTTGGGACTCCCAAGACCAAAATATGAACCTTTCATAACCCATAATAGGGGCACTTTAATTCATTTTATGTAAACCACTCTAAATTATCATTAGAAATGTGCTATATAAATAAACTTGCCTTGCCTTGATACTGAAGTAATGGCTACTTAAAATATGCAGTTTATCCAGAAATGAACTGCATTTAATATACATTAGAATAGAGGAACGTTATTTTAAATAGCAAAGAATGTTCTTAATATTACAATATTTACTGTATTTGTGATCAAATAAATGCAGCCTTGGTGAGCAAAAGAGACTTATTTCAAGAACAGCTCTTACCAATCCTAGACTTTTGAACTGCAGTGGGTGTATTTCTTTATTTTGGTTTTGCGAGTGAAGGTGCAGAAAAGGTTAGAGCATCAGAGAAAGAGTTACTTAAATGAGTGTACCAGTCCCAACACCACGCCACACTGTACAGTCATGTTAAATTGAACGGTTTAGCACACCCAATGTCTGGGCCTGGCACAAACAAATCATCTGACTCCATGTCGAGATTTAAGCATCCCCAATAGACTGCACAGAAACTATTTACATTGTACGATCGCCAGAAGCCTAATTATTTCCAATGCTAAAATCCACAACTATTAGTTTAATCCTCTTTTTGCATTCCAATCACAGAGTGCTGAGTATTTCATCCTCTGAGTGGTTAATCAAAACTGCTGAATGGAATCTCTGCAAGCCAAAGGGCGAAAGACGAATAAGCACTGTTCTGACTGGAGTTTCTCCATCTTCAACAAAGCAATGTTTATCTCGTCATATACTATTGTCTTTGTTAATGCTGTTTAGCAGCCAGCGCAGGTCACCCGAGAGCAGTCGGTCAGTATCTGGTGCTTAAAACGTCAATGCAAAGTGAACGGGTCTGTTGCCCATCATTAAGCAAAAGATGATGAAAGCAGAAAGGTATCATGAGCGCCCCTTTCATCGTTTTGTTTACCCGCTGAGGCTAATATGGAAAGTAAACGTGTTAGCACTAATCTTCCTCTCACACATGACAATGGCAGAACACAGGGTCTGGTCTCCGGAGGGTTTAATGGGCCTCAAACAGGCTATTAGAGTAGTGATTGAACCTGTGGAAATATTATCTGCTCACATACAACCGCACGTGACCAATTACACATTATTTGCTTCTGGGAACACAAACAATGGCTTACAGAACTTAAGTGACACAAATACCATTTTGACTTACACTGTAGGTTATTCAATGTTGGATAGATTACATATATATTATAATGAGGTACTGAGCAGGAACGACATGACTAAAATCCTCTTATTTAACTCTTATTTAGTGTCGCTAAACTAATCTCATACTGTTTGGGCAAAAACATGAAGAAAGGCTTAAAATGTTTCTTGTAAAAACACTGAAACCGCAAGATGCCTTCTGTGATAGATGATCTTTAACCAGCTCAATTTATATAATAGCTTTCTCATTTGTGACAACAATTTATGAACCAAGATTTTCCAAGTAAATGTTCCCACAATGTACAAACCGGATTCCAAAAAAGTTGGGACACTATACAAATCGTGAATAAAAACTGAATGCAATGATGTGTAGGTGCCAACTTCTAATATTTTATTCAGAATAGAACATAAATCACGAAACAAAAGTTTAAACTGAGAAAATGTACCATTTTAAGGGAAAAATATATTGATTCAGAATTTCATGAACCTGAGGCTGGAAAAAGAAATTATAACGAGGAGCTGGAAGACCAATTACACTAATTAGGTCAATTGGCAACATGATTGGGTATAAAAGAGCTTCTCAAGTGTCTCTCACCAATTACACCAATTACAATGTTGCTAGTGGAGCTGAAAGGTGTTACCCAGCGAAAAATTGCAAAGACTTTGCATCTATCATCATCAACTGTGATAACTTCCAAAGATTCAGAGAATCTGGAACAATCTCTGTGAGAAAGGGTCAAGGCCGTAAAACCATACTGGATGCCTGTGATCTCCGGGCCCTTAAACGACACTGCACCACAAACAGGAATGCTACTTAAAGGGAAATCAAAATGGGCTCAGGAATACTTCCAGAAACTTGTCAGTGAACACAATCCACACCGCCCGTAGCTGAAACTCTATTGCAAAGAAGAAGCCATTTCTAAGCAAGATCCACAAGCTCAGGCGTTACATAGGGATATTTATTTGGAAATGGAAGACTGTTCTGTGGTCAGGAGTCGATTCAAAGTTCTTTTTGGAAATCTAAAATCCTTTATTTAACTGCATCTCTGATGGTATTTGCATGTGCGTGTGGCAAAACTACCATCAATCATACTGTTCTAGAACAACATATGCTCCCAAACATCTTTTTCAGAAGAAAAGATAATGCTTAACCACATTCTGCATTCACAGCTTGTAAAATGGCCAGTCTGCAGTCCAGATCTTTCACCTATAGAAACATTTGGCGCATCATAAAGATGCAACTGTGATAGAAGATCTTTAACAGCTAGAGGCCTGTATTTATATAATAAACTTGAGAAACTCTCATTTGTTGTGTTGTACAACAATTTATGAACCAAGATTTTTTCCAGTTTAAACTTTTGTTCCGTGAGTAAATGTTCACCTACAATGTATCTTGTAATTTGTCTTGGCAAAGTAATGCAGATTTACTGGTTGCAGGCAGAAGTTATTTCTGTGGATAGCATAGCTAGGAGCCCCACAAAACTCTATACTCTATTTAAAATGACTTCTTTGGTAAATATACTTTGTTTTGGAATTGAATATATATATATATATATATTATTTATTTATGTTATGGCAAAGCTACTATTTCAAGATTTATTGTTATCAGTGTTGAAGAGTTGTGCTGCTTAACATTTAAACTGTAATACATTTTTGGCCTTTAAGATATAAAAAGTTCAAAAGGACTGCAATTATTAAAAATATTTTTTATATATTTAAACAATGCAAAAGATATTACTGTTACTAAAAAGTTAATCAAATTAGCATTTAGTTGTTTTTAATGATGGCTTGTGAAAAATAATTAAAACTGGAAAAAATAAATATTTGACTCTTTACATAAGGAGATAGGTCATGCAAATAAGGATTATGATCATGCAACATTCTCATCAAAATAAGCACATGTAAGATTTTATGAACGTCTGAAGACCTTTAACTACCTAATACAAAATAATGGTATGAAATACTGTAATAAACCACTAGAAGACCACTAGTTTGCTTATATAATCATGTTGTGGCGTACCTTTCACTGATCACTCCACTGTAATTATTGTTTAACATACCTAACATGAAGCAAATATCTTAATTTATAACTTAACATACGTAACTGTTTTGTATAAACAAATTCAGATGCTTAAAAATCAGACCATGAACAGAACATTAACATAGCATTTAAATTAGCATTATTTTCATTTATTGTTTAAAAAAACAGAAAATTAAAATGAAAAAAAGATTAACTAGTTAAAAAGATGCTGTGACCACAGTCTAGTAAAGAGAGAAAGGAATGAACCTGTGAGTACTTAGAGGTAAAAGAAGCAGTAGATGAAATCTGTTTTCTGCTCAGTTAGCAAGTCGCAATTTAGGGGGCTTTAGGGGGACGTTTTTACTAAGAGGAAATTGGGGGTGGGATTTGGAAATGGCATGAGCTGGATTCCTACTTCCACACAAGGGACTCATTTTATGAAGTATGGGATAAGCATGTTGAAGGGTTTGCAAGTCACTTTGGATAAAAGCATCTGCTAAATGAAAAAAGGGACAGTTTACCCAAAAATCTAAATTCTGTCATTAATTACTCATTCATTCATAGACCATTCATCTTCAGAACAAAACTTAAGATATTTTTGATAGAATCTGAGAGCTTTCTAGAAAGCAAGGATTAAGATGGACTACCAGAAATGTAACAAGGACATCTGTAAAATAATCCATGTGGCATCAAGGGATTAACAGTCATTTTACAATGCTACGAAAATACATTTTATGTGCGAAAAAAAAATAAATAAAATAAAATAATGTCCTTATTCACCAATTAATCTCCTCCGCATTTTGGTGCCATATTGTTGAGTGTCCACTGAGCGTTCTGTGTCAGCTGAGTTAACTGAATACGTTTTCTACATTGTTGAGTTTTGATCTGAATGAAAAGTATCCATGTGACGCTGCTGACATTCAGTGGATGCTCTCTAAAATGATGAGATAAATTATTGAATAAAGTTGTTGTTTTTTTTTATCTTTTGTGCACAAAAAGCATTCTTGTAGCTTAGTTTAATTAAGGTTGAACCCCTGACGTCAAATGGACTATTTTACAGATGTCCTTGCTACGTTTTAGACCTTGATTGTGTTAGATACTTGCTGTCTGTGGGAAGGACACGTGCTCATCAAAATTATCTTTTAAGCAGAGGTCTTGCTGGTTTGGAACGATATGAGAGTTAGTAATTAATGACAGAATGTTCATTTTTGGGTGAGCTATCCCTTTAAGACAGTAGACGACCACTTACTCATATCTAATGACGCTTCAGATAATCCACCATCACAAGCACAAGTGTTCAAACTGTAAGACCATCACACATCAAAACCCAAAAATCTGTCTACATTCATAGCCTTTTCAACACATATTTTTCAGTTCCAGTTATTTGTGTAGATCTGTTTAGCAGCCCCAGCATTGCGGAAATACACGCTTCACTTTCAAACATGGCAGTTTTTTTCCCTCTGCATTCCTTTGGCAATGTTGTATTTACACAGTGATGGCAATAAAACTTGCCTAAAAGATGAGAGAGAGGGACAGGGTGAGAGAGGGGGTCAGGGCATGTGCTCCTTACCGGATAGCCCTCTGTTTTCTTCTGGCACCACTTCAGTAGAGCGTTCCTTTTAGATCCACCATACTCCCGCGCCAGAGCAGACAGAGGGTCTGTTCTTTCCACACTAGCATCAGGGGACACACACACATACACACACACGTACGGTCACTAACACTGCGTCTATACATGTGTGTGACATGCACTCGTAACATTTAGTTATTTCCTAAATGTGATTATGGCAATGAAAGAGGTAAACGTATTCGCACACTCTGAAAATCTGCACAAAATATATACTGTATTTGGGAGAAATAGCTTAATGACAGATTGTGCGTGACTTTGACTCGACTGGTTTAGTGTTTAAGCACTGCTAAAATCCTCACACACATGTGAGAGTACATCAGCACATCAGGAGTGTTGGTCTGCCGGAGACACAGCATGAAAGCTAATCAGATTGCCTTGTTGTGTGTTCGTGGGAAGATTGGATGACTCTGTGGTCATTGCACTGGAAGTCAGAACACTGTATGCGTCACTGTTTTATTACCTTTCACACTGATGTCTGTAAGGATTTGAAACTAATATAAAACTAACTATATTCTCTAATGCATAATATTTAATGTCTTACGGAGGGATTACATTACTATTTAGATGAGAGATTTTAATAATTTTACTCAACAAGGATGCATTAAATTGATCAAAAACAACCTTTTATATTTGTAGTAGTGCAGATTAATGTAGTGTAGTCAAATGATTAATTGAATACAAAAAAGTTTTAGTTTGCATAATATATATATATATATATATATATATATATATATATATATATATATATATATATATATATATATATATAATATTTTTAAATATTTTTCATTATTTACATCACTATATTTATATGAATATAATTTATGTTAGAAATATATATACCCTATATAGACATAACACATTTTTCTGAAATATATACATGCATGTGTATGTATTTACACATACACTCCCTGGCCACTTTATAAGGAACACCTGTCCAACTTCTCGTTAAAGCAAATTTCTAATCAGCCAATCACATGGCAGCAACTCATCAGAATGGGGAAGAAAGGTGATTTAAGTGACTTTGAACGTGGCATGGTTGTTGGTGCCAGACTGGTCTGAGCATTTATAGAAACTGCTGATCTACTGGGATTTTCACGCACAACCATCTCTAGGGTTTACAGAGAATGGTCAGAAAAAGAGAAGATATCCAGTGAGCGTCAGTTCTGTGGGCGCAAATGCCTTGTTGATGCCAGAGGTCAGAGGAGAAGGGCCAGACTGGTTCGAGCTGATAGAAAGGCAACAGTAACTCGTTGCAACCGAGGTATGCAGAAGAGCATCTCTGAACGCACAATATGTCGAACCTTGATGCGGATGGGCTACAGCAGCAGAAGACCACACAGGGTTCCACTCCTGTCAGCTAAGAACAGGAAACTGAGGCTACAATTCACACAGGCTCACCAAAATTGGACGTTTTGAAAAAAAAAATAGAAAATTTGAAAAATGTTGCCTGGTCTGATGAGTCTTGATTTCTGTTGCAACATTCAGATGGTAGGATCCAAATTTGGCATCAACAACATGAAAGAATAGATCCATCCTGCCTTGTGTCAACAGTTCAGGCTGGTGCTGGTGGTGTAATGGTGTGGGAGATATTTTCTTGGCACACTTTGGGCCCAGTAGTACCAATTGAGCATTGTGTCAACTCCACAGCCTACCTGAGTATTGCTGCTGACCACGTCCATCCCTTTATGACCACAGTGTGCCCATCTTCTGTTGGCTACTTCCACCAGGATAACACGCCATGTCATAAAGCGTGAATCATCTCAGACTGGTTTCTTGAACATGACAATGAGTTCACTGTACTCAAACGGCCTCCACAGTCAACAGATCTCAATCCAACAGAGCACCTTTGGGATGTGGTGGAACAGGAGATTCGCATCATGGAAGTGCAGCCGACAAATCTGCAGCAACTGCGTAATTCGATCATTTCAATATGGACCAAAATCTCTAAGGAATGTTTCCAGTACCTTGTTGCATCTATGCCACGAAAGATTAAATCAGTTCTGAAGGCAAAAGTGGGTCCAACCCGGTACTAGTAAGGTGTACCTAATAAAGTGGCCGGTGAGTGTACATAATAAATACACACAGCACACATACATGTATTATGTAAACAAAAACATTTATTTTAGTTGTGATTAATCACGATTAATCATTTGACTGACTTTTATATAACATTTTTATTTTGTCACAAAAGCTTTCTATTATCAAAAAAAAAGTTGTATGTCATTTTTTGTGTAAGTTGTAATGTAATTTTAAATTGTAATAATATTTTGCTATGTTACTGCTATACTCTATGATTGATCAATTAATCCTGTCTTGGTGAGCAAAATAGAAAAAAAATCAAGAACTTTTGAATAGCAGTGTATATAAAGGCAATTATGTTATTTTGAATAGTAAAAAATGCATCAAGGAATTTCTCCCTATATGAAAATTTTTAATTGTTTAAGAAAATTTTTAAATTGTTATAAAAAGTAAAAAATAATTAAAAAAGTTACGTTAGAAGACCATATTTATGTACATTTTCAACAAAAATCTCGAAAAAGAAACATTATGCATCAACTTCCCAAAAATGGTTTTGAAGCAGGGCAAAAAAGGGTCATGGCTATCAGTTTGTGCCAAGTATGATTCTCTTCAAACTGTGAGTCACCAAAGAGACTGACTTTCATAACTCAAGGCATTATTTCTAAGAAGGACAGCAGGGGTTAGCGAAACAAAAACAGTGTGAAACAGTTGAGGAACGCAAGTGTATCATGGATAAGACATGCAGTTCAGCTCTTCTAATCTGAGTCATTTTATTATGTCTCAGCTGTATTTCAGCTGTATTCACATATATTTAGCAGCGAAAGGTCTGAGTGAGTCATCTGTTGTTTTAGTGCCCCTAGTTAGGAAGATGTTCACGTGTTTTGTAGCTTACTTGAGTTTGCTGTTGGCTCTGTTGTAAGTAAAAGAGGATGCGCGGCCATTGAAGTGAGTCGGGGTTTTAATCACAGACTCGAGGGACGGACTCTTCCTCATAAGAGAAGAGGGCTTCAGTTCATCACACGACCCTGAGAGAGACACAACCACAGACACACAGGGGAAATTAGTCTTATTATTGCCACATTTCTCGGGAGTATTAAGATAACTGATAATACGAATGCCAATGTAAACCACTAATACATGACTAGAATAATAAAGTTTGGGGTCAGTATCAGATTTTTTTTTAACTAAACTAATAATTTTATTCTGCAAGGATAATGTATTTTTGGTCAAATAAATGCAATATTGGTGTGACTTAAAAGAGACAGTACAAGTTTTTAGAAAATGGTAGATATTTCCAGTATCTTCTTGGCTTGTCTTTCTACATATATATTTACTGCACTTCACTATCCTGAAGAACTGTTTGCACTATAAATGTATAATAATAATAATTATTATTATTATTGGATAACTAAGCGTAAGTCATCTGCGCATTCTGAAGTGTTTAAAAACAAATGTGAAGATCCTATTTTAGCATTCAAACTAATGCTCCAAGCAGATGAACTTTACTTCAAATTAAAATGATGTTAAGTACTGTAGCTATTTATTTGTTTGTTTCGGAGCAATATCTGGTCCAATAGGCCAAAATATAGATTTTGTATTACAAGTGTATACATGCACACAATTTCAAAATGTCTGTGGTGTAAGCAACAACATGCCACAGATGCTATGAACAGTTTAAACGTAAATGTTTCTCTGCGGTATGTGTGTTTGAGGATGACTTAAGTGTTGTTTGAAGGACACTCTTTAATTCTGTGTCACTGTGAAGTACCATTGTGGGGGAAATCTCCAAAGGCGATTTTTCTCTCGAGGGTCTTTGACAGCGGCTTGATTCCAGAGTGCCTCTAGAAACACAAAACGCATGTCAGAGATAGCCTGGCCCACGCTACAGTATAAATCCGTGATGTATTGTGAGATTTATGCTACCTGAATGGGTGAGACAGCAGCAGCAGGGGCTGTACGGACCGGTATGCCACTCAGTGGGCTTCTGGGAGATGTATGCATCTGTACTGAGCTGCTGGGTCCATCTAGAAGAAGACATTGAAACCCCTTTAAAAACGAAAGCCAAAGAAAATCCAATTTCCAGCCACACAGAGAACATAAAAAATCTGAATCATCCAGAAAAACTTTAATTTCTCACCCTTAAATCTGTTTAGCGTTACATATTTAGAAGAGCTAAGGTGTTGGACACAATGTGGAGCGGAGAGTCTAAAACCCACGTATCTGTTCTAAATGCACTCTAAACCATAGCTTTAAAATGTTGGCATGTGCTTAGCCCACTCAATAGGTCGAACATTTTGAAACATTTTCACAGTGGCATAATAATGCAATGAGGGCACAGGTATGTTTTTAGAGTAATTTACAACAGCTTTGATCATAGTTAAACAATCATAATGAAGAAATGGAGCTATCTGCTTTGGTGACCACTGACTTCTATTGTATAGACAGTATAGTAATAAAATATCTCAATTATCTTCTTTTAAAAATTGCTCTCAGGGGAGTAATGACGGAATTGCAATTTGTTGGATGAATGATCACTTCCAGGTCATTTACACAGGAAGTTCAGTGAGACATAATACGAAGTATTACGTGTTGGGTAAGTTACTCAAAAAAAAAAATTGCATCTTCAAAAGTGTAATTAGATTACTGTAGAAATTACTCTCTCTGAAAAGTATTTAATGACTTCTAAATCCTATATCAACCTCGACAAATAATAGATGCAAGGACAGACATGAAACAATAAATGAAACGTTATTCCTTCGAATAAATAAAGTTCGCAGTTTAGATCAGGGTCCAATTGTCACATATTAATGCTTAGTAAAGTATTGATAAGTTTAAGAATTGGGTAGCATTTAGAATAAGGTTTAGCATGAAAAAGGCATTAATATGTGCCTTTTAAGTAATAATAAACAGTCGATATCCCAGTAATATTTACATTAATAACTAGTTAATATTAAGTATTGGTGTTACCAATATTCTTATTAAAAGTACTTAATCTGAGAAGGGTACATAAAAGCATGCATTTTGACGTTAAAGTAAGAGGAATCCCTTTACTTTTTCAAAGCAAAAAGAGTTAAATTACAGTAGCTAATTACTTAGTAACTAGTTACACCCAACACTGAATACAAATAGTCAATGAGGACCCTTATGAAGACAATTATATTCTGATGAAGCAGGAATGACTGTGTGACGACGCTACATTAGACTTTCTGAAATACCCTATTGTATTCTGTAGAACATTTCATAAAAATCACAAGCTGAACCAAAGGTTATTAATAACGGGACTCTTTGTCGTATTATTCTAGGAACATTAAACAACCGCTCCAATCTAACATGACATCTTTTGTGATTATTGAGCAGAAGTCCTGCTGTCTCACCACCCGTAACTTACAGAAGTATCTGTCCAGCATTAAGACAGGCAGGAATGATTTGAGAGGTCTGGCTGCTGTAATGAGATCCAGACCTTCCTGCTGCCGTGTTACTGATAGATTGTGATGTTTGCAGACAAGAGATGTTTGGAGAGAATTACATCATTAGCTCAGATTAAAGCAGCGCTTCTGTTAGCATCTGCTTCGGCACGATAGAGTCATGATCTGAACATTTAATCACTGCCTAAATATTTTTTTTCAGCAATCAGTTTTCCATCTGAGACAGGTTACTCAGTAATGTCTCAGATATTTAAAATGAATGTTGCATAGGGAAAGGATGTGAAAAGTGGAGAGAAGAAGAATGGGAGGGGAAACAATGAGGGGGAAAAAAAAGAAAAGCGTAGGGAAAGGTTGTGTCCTCACTCGGCACAGCTGTGTCAAAAGACTTGATGAGAGATTTGACCGTGGCTCCTGGTTCTGAGGGCATGCTGCTTCCACTCTCATTGCCATTGGTTAGGAAGCCACCAGGTGCATTCTGGGACACGGTCATTCGGCACCAGTGAGGACTGCCATCTGAGTCAGAGAGACTGATGTCTTCACTCCATGACCTATCAATCACAGAACACATATACAGATATAGAGAGGCCACAGGGATGAGAACGTATTTTACATGAGGTGCTGCATGTGTATATGACTACACAATTTTACATGCTTTACAGTAAAAATAAAAATGAACAATAACAAAATTACGAATAAAAAAACAACAACTTTTTTATGACTTTGTAAAAATGAATGTTTAGTAGTTTGATAATAATAGTAATTATTAGTCATTTCAAATCATGTCAAAATGGCACTGAATATTAATAAATTAGTTAAATCATGTTTGACATCTCACCCCATAGTCAAGAGAAAAAAAGAGAAACTCTATTTGCATTAAAAATAAAAAAAGAAGATATTTTAAGACTGTATTTTTTTTTGACACAGCCTCCTGTGTCCTCCTCCAAAATTCATAGTGTCTAAACATGTGTAATTTGTTTTATCCTTGATTCTTTTATTCTTTTTTTTATGCCGCAATATAGTGTTTTTTTTTTTATTAATATGCAATATTTTATTAAAATACCACAATGGAATGCAATGCAGTTGAACAAAAGTAAAGCATCACAAATGTTTTTGTATTTGTGGAGTGGAGTAGAATAAGTATGCAAACATTTTTTCCACACAGTTTTTTACAGAGAAATATTGGTAAATATGTTCAACTGCAAGGAAATTAATGCCACAATCTAAACGCTAAAAATATTATAAAATAAGGCATCTGTGTTCTTTATACACAGTACAGTATATGCACATTTTAGTGAAGTTTACTACCTGAGGCAGCAATTTCCTCCTGTGCAAACAGTATTGCATGATATAAAAACACAAAATATGAAACTCTTAAAACACAGTTCTACTGATGCCTCTGCTCAGGATAAAGTCACAAGCTGGCTGTGTCACGTTTCTTTACTGTAGATGCACGTATACAAACGTGAAAGCGAAAAAATGAGAAACCCCAGTGGAAGCAGTCTTAAAAACACAGACATAACATGCTGGAATGATCTGATTTATTGACTTTAAAAATACAGAATACAACGATGACAATTTGAACACGTACATTTAAAACCCCATGTGTTAGAGATAAATAGTATTGTATCTCTCACGAGTACAAACGTCATTGCAGTCACATGAAAACAGTACACAGGTTACATTTGCACATTCACTGAATCGTAACAGAAACTGCATCATTTAAAGGCCGAGGTGTGAAACTACAAAGCATGCAATCATATTTTGGCACAGTCATGTCCTGAACTGTCGATACCAGCATGTAATATAATTTCTGATAAACTGCATCTAGATGAATATGTTCCTGCGACACATACAACCTGAGATTTGACAAAACGGCAGTCGAGGACCTGACTTCAAGTCTTTGAAAAGCTCGAATATGATTTTGTACACTTCCTATCTGAGAGCCATGCCTCATCCGGATTCGTGATATCATGTGATATTCACAGAAACTTTCGATCTGGAATTGGCCACAGACGATTAAACAATGCAAATAGGGATGTGGAGTGGAGTAGAAAGCTTCACGCTTGAGGAGCGCAAACGGGAGCGCTCAGCTGAGTTGTTTAGCTTGAACGTGAGGTAAAGCACGTTTCTCAAAAGCTTGATTTCTTATCACTACTTCTAGTGATTGTGATGTAGCAAAAAACAACAGAGATGACACAACCACTCAAACCTGCAGCGAACATCATCCAATACAAGCCATCGTCATTGGTTAGTGCTTGAGTAAATCAAATGAAAACATTTAAGAGTTAGTGGGTTGTAAACCAAACGGGTTTGAACCATAAGAATGAGTGTGTTTGAAGACTAAAGCAAGCTTGATATGTTGGAGTGCCGATAGGAATGGTTCGTCTGCCATCTAGTGTTGGACTTGCGTACAGCGACTCAAAACTAAATTTTCATCGTTTGAAAGTTGGTTAACGAAGGATCTCCATGACTTCGTGTAACTTGATGTATCTGCTCTGTCCAATGTGTCGACACAGAGAACATAAAAGAAACTGGTATTAGAGGGAAATTAAATGGTTTCCCCTTTCGTGGTTGCTGTTGAAATACAAACCGTTAAGACAAAATCAAAAAGTGCTGGTGAAGTAGTAAAGATCTATAAATGTTGGCTTTATTCCTAAGGCAGCACAATACAAAGCTATTTTTGTACTTTTAAAAAGACAGTGCCCAGTCAGGGATATAATAAATTAATGTCACAGATACATCCTTACATAATTTGTTCACTTTTTATTCCAATTATCCCCAATATTTCAATTGGCCTTGCTATAAAGGTAAAACAAAACAAAGCCTAAAGCAGGTCACATGATCAAACACACTTCAAATAGTGCAGGTGCTGTTTGCTTCAAAACAAACACAAAATATCTCCTCTGAGCAGCTGTGAAAACAGCATGAATTCCGGTTCTGTGATCTTTTTCATCCCCAAAAAAATCTGAATTTGTCTTGATTTTCTCTTCACAAATAATACTGACAGATAAATCTGTATTAGAACACTGTAAACCGGTCTAAACCCTAGACATCTATCGTCCCTCAACTGCAGTCTTGGAGGTCTCAAATGCAGGTCCGGTGGCAATCCTGAAAGAAACAAAGAAAACAGGGTATATTTAGCATTCAGATTTCAGTTCGGCAATGAAGATATGTTGTAAAATACTTGCTAAATTGAGTTTATTAGGATGAAAGCCTCAGATTGACTCAGATTGAGATGAGCAGCATCACCAGTAAATCGAGCATCATTTATCAAACTAATGTTTTTCATCATGGCAGCAAATGCTCATTCGTCATCATCAACCTCATGCATCTCTCTGGAAATCAATAACACACTTCATATTTCTCATTAGCAGATTATAAGCAGATGACTGAAGGGAGAAAACCTTCAAACGCTTCCAGAAACCTGTTTGTTTCACAATCTGAGTGCAAAAATCATAGCAAACAGCAGATGTCGCCACATACAAGGGAAGAAAAAAAGAAAAAGGAAAAGTAGAACTGGCAAACAAAGCAGACCCAGCCCTGTTTGAATAAAATGAGCACAGCCAATCAGATAGTAGTATTGTTCAAAGCAGTGGGCGGGTGGCTAAGGCAGGGAAAACAGGCAAGACGCAAGCTCTTGAACATCCTCAATGATTAAATCACTCTGACCATCCATAAGCATTCATACTAGCATTCTGTATGAGTGCTGGGCTGGTGATAACAGGGCACTCACCTGGGTCAGAGGGAAATCCTTTAGAGAGCAATCTCAGGGAGCATCTGAGGGAGGGGGGAAATCGACGAACACTGGCTGCCCGTTTGAACGGAGGGGAAGAGTTTTTAAAGATCTAGCAACTCAAATGCGCTACTTATAGAAGCGCCCATCTCAAAATACTTCAGCTGCTATTAAATACATGCACTCATCTTATCGGATTAGTGCACAGGTTTAGTGTCACATGATAATGGGGACACAATGTTGTTGCTAATGTGGTGCAGACTAATGCAAAATATTCTATGAAGCTAGCACACAAAACAGACATGAACACCAAAGCATTAATGCCAGCCCAACACCAAAGAGTAAACACTTTTTGACACTGGTGAAGATGTTGCTGGGACATTCATTTTCGTTTGTTGTATTAGAAGTTGTTCTTGGTGGATGAAATGTATAAATTTGTTGTTAATCAGTTCATTATCGGTTCAAGCTCAAGAGTGTTCATGATTAAGTGTTTTTCATTTAAAATATATGCCAGGCATATTTATTTGAAAATAAGGCTGGAAAAAGCTATATTGACTTCCTATGGCATCCCACGTTTTGTGTGTTTGTGATTTGGTGGCTAGGTAAAAAATATAAATAAATATAAATAAAAAATTATGTTTAACTGAGTGGTTGAACAAAAATAGTTTATAGTTTTAATAGTACAAAAATAGTTTTAAATAACATTAACATAAAAAAACATTAAAATGAAAAACAGTATATGAAATACATATATATATAATATTTTATATATTTAATGTATATATATATTTAAAAAATATAAAAAAAAGTTCAAATGTAATAAAAAATAAAGTATGAAAACAAAAGGTCATTAAAAATTTTTACAAATATTATAATAGTAACTATAAATAATAATTAATTTATAAATGTTGAACGTTTTTTCAATTTAAGATAATTAAGCAAATGATGACTGCAATATTTATGTCTAAAGTTCAAACTTGTCTTCTATTTACTGTTTTCCTCAGAATATATTTAATGTATATATATATTTAAAAAATATAAAAAGTTCAAATGTAATAAAAAAATAAAGTATGAAAACAAAAGGTCATTAAAATTTTTACAAATATTATAATAGTAACTATAAATAATAATTAATTTATAAATGTTGAACGTTTTTTTTCAATTTAAGATAATTAAGCAAATGATGACTGCAATATTTATGTCTAAAGTTCAAACTTGTCTTCTATTTACTGTTTTCCTCAGAAGTTAAAGAAACATTTACAGAGTTGCCTTTGATTTCGAACACAGTAGGTAGTAGTTTTTGGGGCCATATCACAGCCTAAAGCTACTATGAACAAAAAATAGAGTAAACAGATGCAAGATGGTGTGTAAAAGCAAAGGAGTGAGGGTAATTTTGCATAACTAGTGATTTTAATGTGTTCATTGGTACAGTTTACCCCAGCCTTTTAAACGTCAGACATGGATTTCAGTCACTTAAAATGTCAAATTCCAATTGATCTGATCTTTAGATTGTGAAACAGTTTAACTTTGGGATGTACCAAACAATACCAGTGAACCCAGTCAGCGGCTGTCAGAGACTGATATTTGAATAAAGGTGATGGTTGTTAGAGTTGGGAGCCCAGATGGACAGCAGAGGGGAGGGTAGTGTTGAGTTCATGAGTGATTGTGTACCTGGTACCCTGGATCTGCTCCAGCTCTGAAGCCAGTCTTGCGCTATGCTCCTGCTCCTCCTGCAGACGTCTGCGCAGCGTGCGCAGCTCCTGCTGAGCTTCCACCTTTATGTCATTGGCCACTACTACTGCTGTCTGGAGGTCAGCCTGGAAACGGCGCCACTCCTCGGTCTCATCCTGAAAGTCCGCACACAAACACATGCATTTTTAGTCATTTGGAGCGGAAGTGTTTTGGCCTTCTCGTGAGCTCATGGGGCTGGTCATGGAAATGTCATTTTCAATCTCAGTGACTGATGGGCACTGACACGGTAGACTGCAAACCTGCTGGTATTTGCAGCTGAAAGTGGGCTCTAACGCAGACCGTTCTGGTCTCATACACATAGCACTGCTCTGCACAGATGGAAGATATTCCTCCTGAATTATACAAACTGACATCCACTGTCAAACATGCATGGTTGTGCTGTAGTTCATTACAAAATGAAGAAAGTACAAGAAGAAAAACAGATAAACAATTCCACCTTCATCTGTTTATTCATGGCCTTAATCTGCTTCTCCAGCTCAGCCTTGTTTTCTTCTAGCCTCTTGATTTGATCTGAAAAATCAGGACAAAATTATAATTTACAAAAATTATATATACAATACATTTTAAAAGTGTTGCATCAGTACGATAGTTTTTTAAGAAAGGGATGAATATTTTGATATTGCTTGATGATGCCTTTTTTTTTAAAAAATTAAAGAAAAACATTTAATGTTACAAAAAGATTTTGGTAACACGTTCTATGAATCCCGTATTTCTAATATATTATAAGTGTATTTTTAAGGCATTATAATTAATGCATAATGCATAATAAAAAGCTTAAAAATGTGTTATAACATCTCATAATCATAAAACAATTATAATACATTATAATGTTTACATTATTATATCATATCTTGACATTGTTTATTTAAGATCGGCACAGTACCTTACGGCAACTTGTGAGTGGTTAGGTGCTCAGTGTTATTTGAGTGCTTTTCTGTAAAGCTGAGGCTAATGTGAGCTAGCTAATAGGTAAAATGTTCACATGCAATATGTCTGTTGAGGAACTATCAAAATTAAATGTTAGCATATATTTAACAGACACAGTGCTAATACTCTAAATAAGAGGATAGTTGACATGTAGTTGCAGAGTCTAAAGGGTGCCATAAAAATTGTTATTATTAGTAATAAAAAAAAAAATCAAATATTGAATATGTCATATTACATATTCATCTGATCCGATATCTGATCTTATGGCTGTTTGAGAAAAATTGTATTGTTATTATTACTTAAATATAAGTGGTATATTTGCCCAATATGAGAAATATAATCCATTGTAACTTAAGTAAATGGATCATATACAATTTTATAAAAAAAAATTATAAAATCTATAATCACACATAAGTAAATATTATAACACAGTAAAACGGTTCTTATTAATATTTATGAGATGATACAATATATTTTACATTTACTTATAATGCATTATGGTTATAATGTATTATAAATATGGGCTTGAAAGTTCTTGAAACTTTGGACTAAATGCCATAAAGAGTCTTGAAATATAAATACTGTTTATATAACTATGGGTAATAACACAGAGCTGTTTAAATTTATTTAGTTCTTTGCTGCTGGACAGACACAAGCTGAGCTGCAATAAAACTATAATCTGCACCATGAAATTTCCTCCCCCCTGCTTACCGAGGAAAAGAGAAGAAAGCAGACAAGCTCACAGTGCATATGAATCCTGCATGATGCAGCTTGGCAAAGAGTTAAGCTGGATAGATCTAAGTACTAAACAGCTCAGTATCTCAATCCAACCAGGCTGCCAGAACCAATCAATGTGTTTCACTAATCACAGCAGACTCCAGCCAGTGCGTGTGCATATAGGCCAGATTCTGCCAGATGATACTGTATATTTAGCATTGGCTGAGGGCGAGCAGTTAAACATTCACAGCATGGGGAAATGATTGTTACTGAGATCCAGAAACAGATAATTGTCATACTCTCCAGGTCCAGAATGGTCTGGTTGGTGTGCAGTCTAACGGCCCGTTGCTGCTCCACCTGGTCCTCCAACTCAAAGATGGTCTCTTTTAAGTCTTTGATCTGGTTCTCAGCATCTCTGCTCTTCTCCTCTAAAGCAAGCATGTTGGCTTTATGTTCTTGTTCCTGTTTCTCCACCCTCTCCAGCAGCTGCTGCCTGTCTGCCTCCACCTGTGCATACAGACACATACATGCTTCAGAAACACTGTTACTATTTTTAAAACACTGTAGTGCAGCTATTCAGGAAGCATATCTCTTATTTAATAAGGCCCTTCTATTGCAGCTCTAACTGGCAAGTACTGCACACTGACTGCCTTCCACAGAGGTTACAGGCAAAACCTAATAATAATCCAATTTAGTTTTTAAATACCTCATACTGATTTGAGGAAAGAACAACAAGATCCTCAGAGATGAGGATTCAGATCATTACTGCCCATCCCAAAAAAACCTTGATTTCTAGGCATTTTCATGTAATTATATAAGGTACATAAAAAAGATAAATAAATAGGAGAAAATGATGGGCTAGATGAGATTTTTAAAAAAGGCAAATGGCATGGACACACTAACAAACAGCAATAACGCTATTTTTAAACAGAAGATTTCTAGTTTAAATAAATTATAATATTTTGAACTTCCTATCATCAAACAATCATCTGTAAAAATATATCATAGTTTCCATGTCATATTAACCAGCGAAACTATGTTCAATATAACAAGAAATGTTTTCTGAGCAGCAAATCAACATAAAATGAGGATAATACGAAAAATGTAAATTCACAAAGTAACTTTTATTTCTAATAAAAATGCAAGCTTAGTTTTCTTTCAAAAACCTGGTTGTAGTTATACATTAGGATAATGCATTACTGTTGAGATTAAGGTTTTAATTAATGATACTTTAATAACTTAAAATTTAATAAGGTTTAGTTAATATGCACCATGCTCAGATCTATGCTGACTGTCAGTGTGCTAAAACCCTCCCTAAAAAAGTTACAAAAAGAGGTCTTGTTCAATTCAACATTCATTAGAACCATCAATTATTATCCACCCCTGCAATAAAAAAAAAACATTGTTTTTTAAAGAAATCCATCATCATACAGCTTCTTTAAGAATAAATAGTCATAATTTTATGTGTAGTTTTGTACACCTCTACTGATGAGGTACTAAACTTAACATCTGAATTCTATAAAATGAGTATTAAACATTATTGCTCCAGTGTTGCATACTAATTAACTGAATGAATGAATTAAATCATTCTTGTTGCGGTATAGGCCAGGTCATAATTCATTTGACAGCTGGATCAGCCTATACAGAACAGAACAGTGTCTGAGTCACACACACCTCTTTCTTCAGAGCCTTGTGCTCACTGAGTGTGCTCTAAGACGAGTGGCATCTTAAAGCTCTGTCCAGTGGCAACTCCCTGGATGACATCTGGACTGAGGGTCTGAAGCCAAAAGGATTGGCTCATTGAAAGCGGTTAAGTCAGAGAGAAAATTAAAGTTCATTTTACATTTGGAGGTGCACTGGGTTCATGTGACAACCACAAAGTGCCAGTGATGTTCATGTTCTTGTGGGTTTATAAGGGTTCTTTCTGTGTATAATTGTATTTTAAAGGACGAGGTATGCTTCTAAACACATCACTACAACATTTACAAGTGCAAACAAGGCAGCTACAAAGGTTCGACTTTCGATATTTATTTAGGTTCCTTTCTAATTTTCTGGTGCTCTAGGCAGAAGATGAAAACACAAAACATGCTCTGTGGTTAGATGTAATGCAGCTGTATATGTGGTGACACTTTATTAGGTTACATGCAGTTCTTTTTTGACATTAAGATAGAAATAGAGAGCTTTGTAGAACTCAGAGGGTATTAGGCAACAAAGTTGTTTGCCCAAGTTGTCCTTTTAAAACTGTGCCCACATAAATGTTCCCAAAGGGTACATAATACAATGTCTTGAAGGACTATTAAGAGCTATAAAGATTTATGCATATACCAAGTCTGACATTCAAAAAACTTTCACAAAAATAGAACCCTCAAGAAGCTAACAAAATGAGTTGTGTCAAAAATGAGTCACAATTGATTTGGCACTAAAACCCTCTGTGAGGTGATGATGGTCATAACACAAGCCAGATGGACCAAAAAATTAATCCATGTCTAACATCAAGACTATTTTCACTAGGCCTACATTATGAACCTATGATTAATAAAGTACCTTAAAATGATCACAAACAGTTTGAATCTCTTATTGTGTGCATCGTAATTTGCATACTCTGTTCCAAATGGTACCACAAACTCCCTCAATCTTTTTCAAGCCCACACTTCTGTGACACAATAAAGCTCTGACTGTCAGGTAGTTACAGCCTGCTGCAGAGCTTGCCTAACATGGCCAAATTGCTTCAGCCCTAATTATACACACCTGAACCATCTAATCAAGGGCTGTGTCTGAAATCTCTCCAATACACCTCCCTAGTGCACTATTTGAGAAGACAGCCATTTGTTGTACTAGTGTCCTAAACCAAAGTGGACATTTTTGAGAACACTTGTTAAATCCTATAAGGCAACCCAATAACAAGTTTACAACGAATGTACCTTTAATGTCTAGCCACTAAAGCATACCCATGCGTTATGAGGGTCTTGCCAAATAGCATCAGGATGGCATTTTTGGTACGTAAATTCTCACTGCGTTTGCTGGCTCGTTTTCATTCACTCATTCAGCAGACTATATTATTCGAATAATGTATAGGAATAGTGAATGCGGTTATATGGGTTGATTCTGGATAGAGCCAAGGTTTTCAAT
Organism: Puntigrus tetrazona; assembly: GCF_018831695.1. Classification (NCBI taxonomy): domain Eukaryota; kingdom Metazoa; phylum Chordata; class Actinopteri; order Cypriniformes; family Cyprinidae; genus Puntigrus; species Puntigrus tetrazona. The sequence goes on along the minus strand of NC_056703.1, from coordinate 21,220,442 downwards.
ATCACTAAAAACCTCCATGCAGTTGTCTTGAAACTAAACTTTGTGTCTTAAACTCAGATTATGAAAATAAAGCAAAGATGTACTTAAAAACTGTGAACTCAATGCAAAACATTAAGCATGTTACATAACAAATATGGTGAAAGTCACTAAGTACATCCTACATTAAATAACATTAAATTTTATATTTATTAATTTGATTATAAAAAATATTTTTTTTTGTTGCGAGTACATTGCACTTCCCGAAAAAGCTCAATCAGTTAGGACACCCCAACTGTACTCTGTAGTTAAATGGCCTTTTAGCAGTACTGGAAATGCCAATCATCTGTGGTGTTCAACAGATATTGTAATAGCATAGAAGCATTACCAATTTAAAAGCTAGTGATAAACTAACAACTGTCCAGTATTTAGGCCACTTCAAGATTACTGGAAGGGGGTGATACCTGCATCTTTATATTATGTAATACGAGTGTGGTTCTACACCTTGTCAAGTGCACCCTGAGCACACTCCATTCTACTGCATACCTGCTGTAGCTCTAGTCGTAGTTCCGTGCAACTCAGCTCCAGCTTGTCTCTATCTTCATGCGCCGCTTTAAGCAGACTTTGCAACTCTGTGTTGTCACTGGCGCTCTGCACTGCCTTCAGCTCAGCTATCTTCTGCCGCTCCACCTCTACTTGCGCCTTCAGACTAGCACTCTCTGCTCTCAGAGCCTCCGTGGCTAGCCGCTGTTCCTCAGTTTTCCTCAATGCCTCATCTTTAGCAACCTTCTCACTCTCCAGATGCCCTTGAAGAAGCTCTACCTCTTCTTTTAAGCTCTTCACAGCTATTTGTGCCTCCTGATTCTCCATTTCCAAAGCTCTAAGACTCCCTGTCAGCTGCTGCTGGATGTCTACCAATTTCTCTCTTTCAAAGCGGGAGCTCTCCACTTGCTCAGCCAAACGCTGTTCAAGCTCTGCTACCCGAGATGCACGTGAAGCCTCAGCTTCATTACACTGAGCTTGTTCTCTGAGCCTCTGAAGAACGGACTCGTTCTGTTGTGCCAGAAGTTCTACACGCTCCCTTTGCTGCTGTAGGGAAGTTTGCAGTAGGCCCTTCTCTTCTGCCAGACGTTCATTCTCAGCTGTTAGCTCTTGAACAACCTGTTGCTGGTCAGCCAGCTCCTGTAGAGTGGCCTGAAGTTCTTCAGCGGTACTGTGATGACTCTCTTCCATCTTCTGGATGCGGTCTGTCAGGGATTCCACAGAGAGCTCTTTCATCGCACCAATGGGGACAACACTCTTAATGCTGCTGCTGACTGAGTCAGAGCGTGAAGGAATCTTCTCAAACTCTGAGGATTCTGAAGAGGGAAAAGGAGAGCCTTTGGTTTCACTACCAGATGACGCAGAGGTTTTAAGGTGGCTTCCATTGACAGCATCTGAAGAGGTGTTTTCTGAAAAAAATCCATTAACTGAATGCTTACTAGAGTTGGTAAGCAGTGTTGTGGTGCTCTCCAATGTAATAAGCTTCTGCTTCAAATCTTGATTCTCTTCCCGCAAGGTGGCCAACTCACGCTGGAAACGTCCATTCTTCTCCTTTAGTTCCCCTACAAGCACCTGAATGTCTCCGGACTGTGCCGGACTCCTTTCTATCTCTGAATTCCCCTCTGGTGTCTCAGCCTCTGATGATGAATCCTTCCCTTTATGTCGCTGGAGCTCCATCCGTAACTTACTGATCTCAAACTCTTTGGTTTTGGCTTCAGCCAAAAGCTCCCTCACCTGACTCTCCAGCAGGTTCTTGTCAAAAACAACAGACTCTGCTTTGGTCTTCACAGAGCCACGTGAATGCTTGGACAGAGTGGACAGACTAGAGGTGCTGGCACTGGTGACCATCTTTTTGGCTGTAGTGCTTTTCTGTTGGTCACGCAATGACACTCGTTCTCTGGAGATGCTTTGTGGGATCTCACGAGGAGCTGGGATTCCTGACTTTTTGGTTGATTGGACACCTGGGTAGAGAGAAAATAATGATATTCTGTTAGTGATGGAAATCTCTGTCTCAGTAACTGAGAACTGAGTAACATGCTGTACCAAGTAGTTTGCTTGAGAAATACGATCAACCAGAACCATTCCTCTGGGCAGCTATATGTCTTTTTTAACCCAATAAATGCAATATGGCCAATAAATAAATGTAATAACCCAATAAATGCAATAAAAATGATTGATGTTTTTATATGACTAAGACCCTAAGAATTAAATAGCAATTTAATTCTGCTCAAGCAACACTGCTCAAGCAACAATATTTTTTTAGTTAGCCAGCTCCTGTCCACCAGACCAGAGATATGTGACAATGCCACCATTTTTCTCATTCTATTGTACAATGCCTGGTGTATCTGTGTGAGAGGTCATTCATTTAGAGTGATGACGGGACAAAATGTGTTTTGTCTTGTCACATTCAAGCAGCCACCAGGCACTGCCTCACTACACTGTAGCCATAGCAGCACAGCAAAAACAATACTGGCATCAGAATGGGTGTGGGTGATGTATCTCCCCTCTTTATGCTGTTTGCAAAATGGAGGTTAATTATTCTTTAGAAGGGGAGGCTGGTGAAAGGATTTTGTGGGTTTTGGAATAATCAGCAAATACCAACACAAAATATGCTGGACTAAGTTTTATTAAAGCTGATGCCTTAACGTAATAAAAGGATTATTTTCAAAGTGACAGTTTCAAAAATATCACTGTTCCTCAAGCCAAAACAAAGCCAACCCAGGGGACATTTAGATGGTAGAGAGAGATAAAACTACAATATGAATAAAATATAAAACTACAAATTCAGGCACATACAATGTCTTCAATGAACAAGAGAGACATATAGAATGCAAATGCCTAAATGCAAACACTATATTTAATACAACATAACATACAAGTATTTGTGCATTAATATCCCCAGTGTTGTTCGTGCTATTAACTGTTTCTTCAGAAAATTTAATAATTTACTTTGCAAAGCCATGACTTCATCTCCACTTAGCCACACTGGTTGTTTAGCTGCAGTCTTGTGTTTTCTGAAAACAAGTATAGCAAATTATAATTCAATAACCTGATCTATGAAAATGTTTAGCCTTGCAGCAAAGTGAGACATAGCATTAGGAATAGAACAGTTTAGGGTGGCTTTAAGCAAACACTAATTTTAAATAACGCATGAATAATTTGATTTCTGAGTGACAGGACAGAGTTGAATATGATGAATATATTTGAGTTTTCCTTCTTTATCAGAAAGCTGAAACTAAATAAAACACTCCACTTGGTAAGGCTGGACCAGAGATCTACCACTCTCTCACAAAACAACAGGACACTCACTCCTGCATTGTAAATTACCATTTTCATCTGCAGCAACTTTATAATTTCTTAGAATTGCTTCTTATAAATCCATTATGCTTAGGATATATATATATATATATATATATATATATATATATATATATATATATATATATATATATATATATATATATATATATTTTTTTTTTTTTTTTTTTTTTTTTTTAATTTTTTTTTTTCCTAATAATAAATAGTTGGTTTTAGCAGCACGGGGTCATCATTCCACCTCTCATCAAAATTGCTTCTTATAGAGCTATTACTTTTCAGATGTATGATTCAAACACATGCATATGAACAAATTCAAAGTCATTTACTTCCATTCACTGGGCAATGATATATGTTTGCTGCATAACAAGTACAGAATGGGATTAAAGATTTTCTTTTCCATAAGTGTGACTAATGTCTGGGCAGTGCCATTTCTCCACAATCTCATCTTAATACACTGCATGAATCACCCTTTACTGAATTCAACTATTCCATCAGTGTTGACCTCCCCCCATGCTGGGAACACAAGGAATAATACAAGCCTTTTTACAAAACATTCTTCTTTTGGTTAAGAATGGATAGTACGATATGATCACCTGAGGTTGTTGCTTATTAGTATGTTTTTCCTATTTGCTGACATCTAAATAGAGACAAGACAATTAATCTGACATGTTGACTAGTTACTGTGTCCTTGACCAGTACACATGCAAATATGCAAACTGAGAACAAAATGCAACTTCATGAGATCTGAATAAATAGCTTGATGGTGCTGGGTGACCCAAAGCCTAAATGTATGCTTCTTCCTAGCTGGCAAGGAGGTTGCAAATCTGTTGCTGGTTCATTTAAGCAGTTAAAGGGAATAAAAAAAGCAGGATTACGCCAGCAATTGATTAATGACCACACAAAAGAGCCTTAATTCTTGTGCAAGACAAGCTCTTCCTGAATCCAAATTTATCTGTGCTTGGCTGCCCTCATGCTTGAATGACTATAAAAACTTCCTATTTTTAGCCCTTGGAAGGGGGAGGAAAAGACGAAAAACAAAAAAAGACAGAGAAAGCAGGAGAGAGGTGGTGTGGGACTAAGAAGGCAAACATCAAGCTAGTTATGCATTTGCAAAAAGAGGTTAATTGCTCAAGGAAAGAGGCAACAATAAAGGTTTGAGAAAAAAAGAGATCCGGGGTTTGTGTTGAAATGCTTTACCTCAGTTTTGTGTAGGAGATCAGACTATGGGAGACAAACAGGTCTAAGGTATCTGTTCGTCCTTTATCTACAAAAACAAAACAAGGCCTATACTGTCCTACTGCCACTAAGCAGAGGCTCATATTTGTACATGGAGTAAATAAAATGGGACATATTCAGAGACAAATATATTCAACATTACAATGAATGGTTTCTACAGTGCCAGTAATGAATTTACTCTAATGTGAGCTGGTTTAGTGCACAAACATCACTCAAATAAAGAGCTCACTGTTGGCTGAGCTGCAATGTGAGGGAAGCTAATATAATCATCTAAGAATTATGCTGTTTTGTGAAATGACAGCATGGGCTGAGTTCAAAGAGAGAAGCCATGGAAAGCCAAAACCAACAGTTTAGATTGCAATAATGTAGCCATTAAAAGCATTAATGTTTTCTCTCAGCATAAAGCAGCATCACCATTTAAAAATATTTTACTTAAAAAAAATGTAAACCTCAAATTTGTTTAATTAACGTAGTCCACCGAAAAACAAAGCTTCTTCATTATTTAACACTAAAGTAATACCACTCCATATTTCACTGCATTAAGCAGATAACACATTCAATCATCTGCTTGTAATTGTGTAAAGGTTTTGAATTACAGAAGTAATCACAAGACTGACCAGCTTTAAGTGTGACTTGCCAAGAAATGATGGAGTTTAGTGCATCATGAAACAAACCTATTGTAATTAACTGCAACATTTGACAGATAAGAAAATGCAGACAAAGTACAGTCAATGCATTAGCTATTATCAGTTACATGACCAGGTCACAGCAATCACAGATACATTATTAAGATGTAAAGATCTTCTGATTCAGATCTTCTGACTGAACTTTAGCCTTCTCTGGGATTTCAGGGATACCAGGGATTCCCAAACTTTTTTGTCAGCCTTCTTTGACCCAAAATATTTACTTGAAGTATCCCATGAGAAGTCAATGTTTCCATAATATAATCTAAAACAACTTCAAACTTTTCAACTTTGTCATCATCTTTAAGAGACCTCACCCCTCCACCCATACAAGAAGACATTCCAGTAGGCCGGACTAATGTTTTCCAGTCAAGTGTACTGTATATAAGAGCAACAGCGTAAGCAGAATTTCTGATTTTCTGCCACATTTTCCTGTTGTCCAGCTAATGAGTGACATGGGCACACTGTAGCTGGCTGTAAACATGTAGATGTAGCCAGACAGTCCTGCTGACATTCCACTCCACATCCTGCATGCGAGGGAAAACAGAATCAATGACTTTCCATGTGCGTCAGACCGGTGACACACTTTGCCCATCCTGAATGGTGGGAATGACCAGTAGCAAGGGAAGCTAGTCTTTTACAATCCTACTATCAATATGCAAGCCTGAGTGATACCAAAGTTGCCTGAGAAACTGTACAAAAGGACTGTAAAATAAGAGCAGCCACATGAAAGTATGGCTATAAATAATTACATGATGAATAGATAAATGTGAATATTTCAAGATCTCAAACAATTTGTAGAAGGGGAAGTGTGTCATGTTTTGTGCCTCGGACTATAAAAATCTTCTTGCCTTGTCAAAGCAGGAAATTACATCATGTGGATGTGCTTGCAATATTACACATTTAGGCCTAAAGCCACAGTATGTGCAGTAAGTGGATCTGGTCCTTTTCCATGTGTGAAATTTAATACCGTAAAGCCTGAAATAAAATTAAGCAGTTTATTTAACCTTTTTACAAAATCAAAAAAAAAATTGATCATCAGCATTTATGGCTCATATAGTATGGTACAAGAGAACATGGAATGGGAAGATACAATTCTGAACAGCGTGTAATGTACATCAATTAGATCTTTATACAGCATAGCAGAGTGTTAAAATAAAAAAAAAAAAATATTACTTGTCCCCAAAATGTTACTTTATAGTAAGATGATATTTAAATGCTTCATTCCTTAGTCCCATATTTTTTATTAGGGTGGGGTAAAACTATACATATGCCTTACAACACAATAATGATTTTAAGATAAATTAACATTCCTCAAAAACCTTGCATTTTAACTTTTTTTTCCCCAAAAAAACATAAATAAATAAAAAAATAATAATGAAAAATTTTGAATGGATAGTCAAGAACAAAAATAAAGTTGCTTCAGTCAAATGTTTACATTAAAATATTCTAAGCAGTATAAGAGTTATTATACTTCCTATTTCAACAGATTTAACATCAAAAAGACACGTGTACTACAAAATAAAACGGGAATTTCTTGAAGAAAAAAATATCAGACAACAGAAGGCATGCTATTGTGTACAGTAGGATTTTAAGCAAGGTTTTGATCATATTGATAATTTAGAGGCCTTTGAATTTGCAAATTAAATATGATACGGTAGGGTTGACAGAATAAAGTTTGATTTGTATCATTTCAGAGTAGGGACTGTAATTAGGCTCTTAGAGAAGCATGATGTGTATGTGTTGTATGCAAAAATGAGGATTGCTGTGGTTGTTTAATATGTATTCATCAACATGCTGTGTGGTTTGTGGTTGCCTTTCATGATTAAAATGTAATTATGCAAATATTTTAACCACACTGGTTGACCATAACAAAAAAAAAAATATTCAGGGAAAGTATTTGAAATCCTCAAAATAGCCTCACTATGTACTTGTACCTAATACCCTTCCTTCAGCATAGACTTAAAGTTCCTCTCCTCTGTCCTTGTTGGGAAAACTTACTTTTTTGGTCTGCTGTACTGCATACCAATCTTCTGTGCAATCTACTGATGGACTTTTAGTGCTTTCTCATTCATGAACCAATCACATTTCAAGCCGTCAACTCTAATACTGAGTCAGCCGTTTGATTCTGCTTGGATTACTGCCTCAGTCATGTTATTTAACAGTACATTGCCTCTACTTAGTACACTAGATGCTCTGGTCAGTTTAGCCGTATGGTACAAATTCTTAAAACAGAATCAAGTTTAAATAGGAATAGACATTTGAATCTTAGTTTAGCTGGGCTAAGGAAATACAGCTAACACCTGATGTATTAAATCTGAGCAGTTTATAAGCTAAAGAAAAATGTGTGCTACTCGTGAGCAGAAATCCACTACCTACCTGCATAAAATGATGTACGAACATTAAGCAAAGCTGCCTTGATAAGGACATTTTAGCACTTGGTTCATACATTGCTCTTGGTTCAAACCCAATAACAACTCACCAACTTATTCTGGGAGAGACAAAAACAAGCCAGATATAGCTCTGGAATACGGTTTCTTCAGTCAAAAATGCACCAAATTGTCAGAGAAACATGTACGTTCACAGGATTAGTTTCCTTTTCTGCTTTCAAAAATGTCTGCTATGTACATCCCCTGAAGAATTAAAATTAAAAATGTCCACTTCCACTGGATATGCAAGAAAACAGAACTTTGTGTGCACTGGGACAGATCTGAGCATGAACTTGACATTTTTAAAGCTTTACCCTAATTTTCTTGCTTTTCATTGCTTGATGGCAAACTCCTTGCAGCCTTGCCCAGAGAATGAGATGCAAATACCAACTAAGCAGCTTCAATGGGTGCGTCAAGCTGTCCTTTGTCTGTTGACTGTGAAAGCTTTTTAACACCACCACTTTAACGTTTCATGACAGGAGACGAACGATTTCTGTAATGGACATATATCTGCAAATGTATGTTTATCTATCTACATCAAGCAAATGATTTTATGATTATTTGCTGCTTATATCATGGAGATATACTCTTCCTCTTTATGGCCAACATATTAATTGATACTGTGATCCAGCAGCATATATACAAATTTCTTTGTATATGTGATGGGATACAACACCCATAGACTAACAGGATAGAGAACTAATTCAAACATGACACACCTGAGCTGACAAACATACAGTGTGTATAAGAGAGCATATTTACTAAAGTGAATAAAACTCTCATATCAGCAGCAGAAAAAGGAACACTATGAAGACAGAGACAGAAACACATCGACAGGCTCTGTTAAGGTCTCTGAGTGTGTTCACGCTGAACAGGCACATGTTTTGTCTGTTTGACATTGGTTCACAGCTATTAAAATGATGCCGCTCATTTAACATCACTATACCATATGCAAGAAAGAACAAACTGATTTGATTACAATTTGCACTTGATTGACAGCTCAGTTCACATCCATTTGGCTACAGCAGGGAAGTGCCACTTTTAACCGTGAGAAAGAAAACTTTCCTGATGAGAGCGAGGGCAGAGCTGTGCCCTTGAGCACAACAGCAGGTCACCACCCTTTCACAGGTGAAGCACTTTGCATAATCTCCCCATTAATCACACTTCTCTGCACACAGGACACAGCAGCTCGCGCAGTGAATACCTATCAGACAGGAGAGCATGAATGAAAACATACCCTGTTGAATTAACCTATCCAGGGAGAAAGGATTTCAAATTATCTTAAAATAACTCTATACGTTTTTAAGATAATGCTTGTGCAAAACCTCTTGCTCAGTGGTTGCTAGGGTGATGGGTTGAAGAGTTCCTAGGTGGTTAAATACTGGACAAGACAAAATGCCCACCCTTAAGTCTCAATAATATTCTGGTATCTAGATGGTCCGGTAGAGGAAAATCAGTGAAAAGATATGTTTTGAACCACTAACCCAATGAAGACCATCTTTATAAACGAAAAACTGTACAGTAAAAAGTGTTAAAATAACTAGGAGAGTTTGTATATACAAGTATCGTGTTTACTCCCACACACAGATGAACCATCAGTACTGTAGCTGTTCTCTTTGTAGCACACAGAGACATATCTGAAATCCAGAATTCCTTTTTCTTTCTTGTTGTCCAAAACAACTAACATTGCTGATGTGTAGATATTGCACACTTGATGACAGATGATCTGGACAAAGAAATCAAACAGAGCTGTTGTTCTAATGACCAGCACTGTTATTACTGCTCCTATCACCAAATGCTCATACAACACAATGAAAACACTCTCTCTATCATTTCCTTTCAACAAAACACTTGGCATCTAAGAACAGTATTACACAGACCCTAAAACATGTGGACTATGTGAACCTAGTCACCCATGGGGTGTTGGAACTCTCTTCAATCCTTTTTTGAACATGCAACTGCATTCTTTTCCTCCAGTTTCTCACTATTTTTCTAATCCACCCCGACCGGCCAACAGTGCACAGGCTGGTGTTTTCATTTCAGAACTGATCTGAAAATAGCTTTAATGTTGAGCCATATTTGAATGAGAGGGTCATCTGAATGGCTGCTTAGTGCAGGCACCAGTTCATTCTCCACTCAGCTGACTGCAAATAACACCCTATTGCTTCCAACATTGCTGCCATTAAACCAGCGATTCATCTACTTGGATAAACACAAATGGAATAAAGTTTTAAAGTCACGTTTGATTTCTGTTTTAAAAAAAAAATAATAATTTCATGGATTTTTGGGATAGTAGCTTTTGACTTCCTTCCTTGGTATATCTCAGCTGTAGCAGAAGGGAATGTGTGGACAGATGAAATGAGCTTCCCCTTCCAATGAACCACCTCATTCTCATAACATGAAGCCCAATACCAGCTCTGACTCAGAGACTTTAACCTAACCTGACCTTTAAAAAAGTATTTCTGCTGTGAAGATTACAAGGTTTGAGTCTCTTCTGTCTCACTGGATCCAGGAGTTGGGGGATCTTGTGAAAAGAAAATCTGATGCCTTTGAAAAGTCAATGAAAAATGATATACAGTTGGGTCTATAATATTCAATTCAATTCAAACATTTCGGTCCAATTTAAGCCGGGGTCAGACTATGCAATTTTAGGCCGATTTAGGCACAATCTGGGAGTCGTAGGGATTCATAAATAACAATGAGCATTGGAAAAAGATTCAATTGTTTTGTCTTGTGTAGTGTGTCATAAAGCATTGCAGATGTGGCATCGGTTGTCATCCTGTAAGACTTCCAGACAAATTTTACAATTGGAAAAAATGTGTATGCAACTATATGGCAATAATACTCCTACATTTATGAATGTTTCCTTGAGGGACTGACGCAAGTAAAAATTACACTACACCACGGCATGAACACATGAAGTTAATCTCCAGAGATGTCACTTCATGAGAATTTTACCATTTCTTTTGAATATAACTGCATAATAGCATACTGTATACACACAGAAACTTCACAGGAACCCCAAAATAAAAGTACAATTTAACATAACAGAAATATATTACTCTTGTATTGTTTTTGAGTATAATGTATGTCTTTATGTATTCCATTCATTGTCAAATGTAACCACTTTAACCACTTAATTGTAGAAAAATTACTATTAAAACTTTTTAAAGGAATATTTACACAATATTTTCTAACGTTTATTAATGTATTAACAGTGAACCACTGTTTGTTTGCAAAAAAATAAAATGGTTTCATTTTCATTTGATTAATAATAAATAAATGTTTTGTGTCTTCATCTGATTGGCAAAAAAAAAAAAAGGAAAAAAAAATTGTAGGGCCCTAATGTTCAAAATGTTTAAATTGAAAGTTTTGGACTTATATTTTTCACTAAAATAATTTTTTTTGTCATAACGCAGAGAGTAAAGTACCTATAAAAAAAGGTACTGTTGGGTACTGGTAAAAATGTGAAATACCCAACCCTACTGTCCTCTTCATGCAAAGTAGATTTGTGTCCACTGTAGGTTTTTTTTTTTCTTTTTTGGGCTTTTATGATGATAAGACAGGACAAAACACGCTGGCTATTGTTTGTTTACACTCGTAGCACCTTCCATCTACTCTCTGCATATCTATAACGGCATGCACATCATTAAAAGGACAGCAAGTGATGAATCGTCAGGGAAAAAAAAAACATCATGATTTTAAGGAGAAATTGCAATTGTAATCAACAAAAAAAAACTTCAAAAGCAAGAAAATGCCAATTCAAAGATGTACTCACATAATCATGTTCTATTGCATTGTAGATAGTAAGCAAGAACTGTCGATCAGTTCATGTTTTTATGCCGTTCAAATTCATCTAGATATTGTGCTGGGAACAACAGGAATCTGTATTTTAAAAGGAATGTAACAAATCTAAGCTTAATGGATTTTCATGAGGACATTTATAGTCCTCCAAAGTTAAGCAAACAGAACAGAACAAAATCTATACGACACTGTGATTAAACATTCTACATGGTAAATGCATTAACAGTTTATCAGAGGCCATCTAACTCTAGCCAACCACAAACATATTTCATCTTACCGGGCAAGTGGTCAAAACACTGCTCTGAATTAATGATTTCATACAGATCTGAAGTTCAGCCAAAATATGAGGGTCTGTAGCCATATATTTAGCCAGACGTGCTCCAACATACTGTAATCACTTTACCTATGTAGTATTGTATATTGCATTTATTCTTAACTTAATCATTAACAATGTATATATTTGTTACTAAATTACATTCACAACTATAATACACTCACAACTGTAGGTCTAATTTTAAAATGTTGAAATACTGCAGATGTGAGGCATCCAAATGTAATCTCTACAGCAAAATCTCTATTAGGGTGGTCTTTAAGAGGAGGAGACATCCGCCCATGGTGGAGGGGAGCGTCTGCACTCTCGTCCTTGTGAAAACTTAACTGACTCAGCTGCCTGACATAAAGTCACTGACAACAAATCTGCTGTGTAGAACCAGCTGTTTCAAAATGATGTTCAAATCAGATTCTTGCTAGATTTGTTCAATGACGACTCTTTTAAAACCAGACTCATTTATCAGTCTAAGCCTTCTACATCATAAATAAATCATGCTTTTTGATAAATCTAGATAGTGGAAGACAATGTCATCAAAATGAACATTCATAGCACTGTAACTGATAGTTGTTAAAACAATCTTTACTTTTGCCAAAGGGTGTAAAGCTGTAGAGGTAGATAAAGCCTAACCTCAGATGAGGAGTGTTTGTGTGTTCAGCATAAGAACCTACTGTTTCATCTCAAACGCACACACATAAACACACAAACACACTGTGTTTGGCAGCGTTTTCCATCGTAGATAAGGCTCCTGCAGTGGTAAACTGGCAGTCAACCACGATCTCCGTGCCAGACAACACACATCTTCATTTAACAGCCACACACACATCAAGACTTCAAATTCCAGTAAGTCTCACAAAGAAATCTTCTTGTGGCCTAAGAAAGGAGACAAACCTCAGGGAAGTCGTTTTTCACGCATGCATCTAGCACAATTCCATCACCAGGACGGAAGATAACAACGCAATTGAACTTAATGTCAGCTTTCATGAGCAACTGTAAATAAGTCAAGAACAGACACAGTGCAGTGTATGAAGTGATATGAAGAAAAAGTTACCCAAGAGACTGAGGATGTGCAGGAGGGAAGAGAGATAAAGCAGACTGTTGCTTTCTATCTCTGCAGTTAAAGCTGGCTGAAATGAACCAAACTTTGAAATGGAAATGCAATAGAAAGTTTATCCCCTAGGGTGGATTGTGGACTTGTAACACACACACACACACACACACACACACACACACATACATAGAGATAATCTCTTTCTTCCACACTGAGACCGTTTTCATTCTGTTTTACTCAGCACATTTCAAGCACACACACAGAACTAGATTTTTAAATTCCACCACAGCTCTAAAGTGGTTGTCAAAGTGTAGCTATGCAGTTGCTAAGGTGTTGCTAAGCCCAAAAACCCTATTGTTTTGCTGTGTGTCCACCAAAGCATTTGTCCCTATGCTAGCATATCTTTTCAATCGTTTTCAGTTGGAGCACCATGTTTTTTATTTTAAATGCCAGCAGCGCAATGAGCACTGAGCTCTTTTTCATGTTGAGTGCTGGACGCTTGGGAGTTTTTTTTTTCTTGCTGCCGAGAGCTGAAGAATGTTCAGTTTTGTGCAAAACGCAGCTCTTATCACTGTCACTTTTTCACATCCAATCACAGTGGAGGAGGGGTGGGACTATTACCACTCCGACCAACTGTCACACATTCTGGTTGTACTATGACTGAATGACGATGGAGAAGTTAATATTCTGGTCTCTTATGTATGTACTAGATCTGATTCCTGAATTACTATAAATAATGCTTTGAAAAATAATGCTTACAACATGTACTTTGTGACCAATATGTCTCAAATGCAGAAAGCGATCACAACTAGTCACTTTTAGTAGAGCACCTGCCGTTTTCACCAAGCTAAAAACACTTTGGTGGACTGACAGGCTTAAATGAGAATTGCCATTAAATGAGAATTGTTGCCAATTTTTCTTTCCCACTGTGCCATACATTTAAGTGAAACAACTTATGTGAAAAAATGTATGATAGCACTTAATTTTGTGGATAATGGGTAATGGATGAATAATAGTTTAATTTGAATGCCATATATGGCTTAAATATATGCTGGCAATGTATGCTTACTTTAAAATAAACCATATCTGGAAATCTTTTTTACAAACCATATGCAAAAAATTTGAGGAGGGAAAGTCTACATTTACTTAGTGCTTGCAGTTTGATCAAATATCTAATCTAAGTATAAACAACTGTAAAATGATGCTTGCTGTTTCTGGCACATGTATCTTGACAGCATGTACACACAGCAGTGATGAAGAGCAATGGAAACCGGACAATTGTGGATAAAAGCTCCATTTATCATCCAACCTACATTTACCCCCTACAGCTACATGCTGCTACTGGCCACAACTGTGAGTGAAACAGCAAAACAGAGCCAAAGACACAGGAGAGGGACGAAATGATGCAGAACAGACAGAGCAAACCAAATTCATAGAGTAAAAAGAGAAACCGTAGGAAATGATAAAAGACTACTATACTAGTAATTATATTATATGGTTAACGCACAGAGAATCAACTGTGCGACTAGTGAGCCTACCCAAACAAACATACAACCCCATACAGAATGAATGATAATACAAGACATCAACAGCCCAGTGATATGATAGTCAGACCTGTGTCCGGATCTTCCACCCGGGTTTCCTGGTTCCCCATTCCTGCTACTCGCTGCTCCACACAAGACACTAATCCATTAGAACTGAGCTCTGACACACCTGACAGAGCACGCTTGCCTTGTCGCTCGTGTGTATGAGACAAAGACAATGAGACAGAGGTGTTTGTCCTCTCCCCTCTTCCTGCCGACTGTGAATCAGCAGCCAGACAACATTCCTGCTGACTGTCAGTCAGTCCAATTGCAACTCTCTCAATCGTATACTCATTCACTTGTTCTCTCTCTCTCTCTCTCTCTCTCTCTCTCTCAGCTGCAGCAGGAGTGTATTCAGTGTGTTATTAGTCGTGTCTCTGTTTGGGGGGTGTGGCTTTCCTCCATCACATAACTGCTCCTCCTCCAGCTGAAGCATGAAAATTAGAGCAAGCAACTCCCTCTTTTATCTTGCACCGTCTCTCCTTTGCTTAACTTCTATCTACAGAAATGAAGACTGATAAAAAGGAACAAACTGAAAGAAATGGTGGCGGAGGTTCTATTCATCTCCTTTAACATTAGTATTTTTTCTGACTATCATCTGCTCTGTAGCAGAAGACACTGGGTGATACACTGGGACACACATGTGCAGAGGCACATCGTGTTTTAGTCATAGATTGCTGCATTATCACAGAATAGGAGATCAGAGCCCTCTAGTTAGGCTGATCCTTTTCTGTTCTCAGTAGGAGGCATGAAAAGATAAATGTATTATTTTCTTTAGCTCCTTCCCTCCCCTTCATTTTCTATTCATGTAAAATGCATACAAGTTAAATATTCATGCTAGCAAAAAAAAAAAAAAAAAAAAAGGTCATCCTTGCCTGAATCGGTCTCTGGCTTGACAGTACAATCTGAATGCATATCTCTGCTGCTCTGCTTCTGCTCTTTTTTTGCTTCTCAAAAACAAGTTTTAATATTATATTTTATTTCACTTAAAGCGGGATCCACTGGTGAAAGGGTCTCTAATTTACAATTATCTCGTGTCTGCACAGAAAGTCCCATGACATATGCCACTTATTATTTAATTAGTGGCCTAGAAAATTTTGATGTGCTGAATATGAAATATTAATAATGTTTTAAATTATAAAAAAATATTTAATATAAGTTCTTCCAAATCCAAAAAGTAAATCTCTTTATTTTTAAATTAGTTTTTAAATCTAATATTTTAAGATGTCGATTGATGTGGTAAAATAAACCCAGATGGCTGGCTGACTGCTCATCCTGATTTATATACAGCTACTTACCAAATCAATAAATAAACAGGCATGAAATATTGATTTAACTTATTTCATTATGTGAAAAGCAAGAAACTGCAGTGTGGTATAAGACACACCAAACCAGAAAAGTTCTGCAGCTGACCATTAATAAAAACTATTTAAAAACCTTTGATTTTCCTATTTATTGGAGTGCCTCTCCTTTACTCAAGTACAAAAGTCTCGGTGTGTTTTTTGTAGTTTTCTTAAGGAAGTGTGAACTATGAAAGTTGTTAAAGGGAGTGTGAATTATTGTAATATTGTTTTTATTGTTCTTTTTGTCATTCTTTTGAATTTCTTAAGGTTATATAAAGCCTCTCCACCCTTGGTAAATAGGCCCTGTTCTAATCTGCACTCCTGTAGCTCACTTACGTTTACAAACAGAGGCAGAACAAAGTGAAATACAGCTGAGCTGATCTGTGCCCACCCAGACCTCTCAGGGCCTCATCTCACTTACCGTACATGAGCAGAGACATGAAAGGAATCCTCCAGGTTTAATACAAGCTAAGCTCCGCATTTTCTATTACCTCTAAAAATATTTGTTTGATTTATCTCTCAGTTTATAAAAAACCAAACAAATAACATTTCACTGTAATGCACTTACAGTGGAATTCAATCAGGCAAATACATAAATATTCATTTCAAAAATAGTCATGCCAGTCACTGGCTTGATCTTGTTCTGCATTGTGCTTTCACAGTCTGTAAAAACAACTCAAAAAAGCAATTTCAGTTAAATCACCACAGGATAATCATTTCTTTACCCTGTCATATTTTATGAAGGTCCACCAGCTTTAATATTTAAAAGCAATCCGTATGGTTTGCGATATGGAGGCAATCAGGGAACACATTGAATGCAAAAGCTCAGATTGACTCTGGGCTAAATAGACAACACAAGATAAAGATGACAAAAATGTCAAAAACATATTAGCAGTGTAAAACCATTTTGCAGGCCCTCTTCTCATACCTACATTTCTGGAGGTCAAAAAAGAGAAATCTTTTGAACGGTATAGTATTTAACAGAATTTATTTTGCAGAGAGGCAACACTCAGCCCACATCGGAGAGAGATTAACACGGCAGCTCTGCCTAATTAACCATCAACGTCAGCTGAGCCAGACAGTGTGGAACACGGTGACAATGCACAATTCACATGTATGCTAAATCCACAACACTGAGTCATACACTTAATACGTCTCACAATGACATAAGTGCTATTACATCCAACCTAACTGTCCACATAAGCACCCAGTCTCTATATGGTAATCGATACAGCATCACAAATCTTTGTGAAGCGTTGTGTTTTGGAAACTGAATAAATAGGAGTGTAATTCAAAGACTACGAGACAGAATGACATTTGACCTTAAGCAAAATATTGTGCACCAACGCATGCGCAGATGTTATGTATAGAAAAGAGACCATGTGATCATGCGTGTCTCTTCATTTTACGTTGAAGACCTAATGCTATTTCACACTGGAAGCAGCACACACCGAATGTTCTTTCATACTGTTAGCGTTTGTCACGCGCAAATACAGACGAGTATCTTCATTTCTGCTGTATTTTCCAGCATTCTCCTCTGAACACTGTGTGCCATGTGCTTTGATTTGTGATACTGCCAGCATAGTGTGATGCATCCGTGTCCCCCTGTCCAACATACATATGTAAATAACATGCTATATTACAGTTTACACAATAAACTTGTGCCAAGTTTTTCATGTGTATACGAAAAAACTGCCTACCCTGTCGAGAAAAATTGACCCTTCTCACAATTTGTATAAGAAATTTTTGCCAATTGGACTGAATAATTGCATTGGAGAAGTAATCTGCCAGTATTTTTATTCTCTTAACAGACCTTTGAGTGTAAGTGATGTGTTTTTGTGCATTTAACATCATTTTATGGTGAAATTAGTTCTTTTTCACATTAATCGGGTCAATTCAGATCAAGAACAACGCACTGTGACTTTAATTCAGCGTAAGCAGCACTGCAAAAATAGACTCTGCACTGAAATGATCGCTGCACTGCCACTTCTGTCCAGCTCCTGCTAAGCGCCGCTGCGCCGCATCTGTGTGCATTGTGAATGCTCTGGTACAATTTGAATTGTATTAACAACTGATCAAAGCACATGCATACAATGTAATGCAGTAAACACGAAAGCTTAAATATGTGATGCTGGAACCATTGAAATTTTGGTCACATAATATTTCAACTTTATTTTAAACAATCAAATATTAATTATGAGTATTATGTATGAATGAAACAACAGTTTTGCTATATTCATTTTAGTATTAATAATATGAATGAAATGTTTCTGCCACTAACATGAGGCAGACTAGAGATATAGAGAGAGATTTATATTTAAAGCTTTTTCTTTGCCTAACTGACACTAAATTCTGAAAGCATCTGAGGAAGAGGAAGGGAGAAATAATCACATTATTTTGAATATTACTTTGACTGTTAGAATAACACTTTAAAGAAACGTTTGTTATTAATCCTTAACAGTATTACAGCACTTATTAATGTAGGTAAATTATTATTTATCAATGATATACGAAGGTAACATAGTACATTAACCAAGATTGATAAATACTATATATGATGTTTTTGTTGTTGTTTTTGTTCTTTTTTTTTCAGTTCACATGGTTCACATGAGACTGGTTATTTTTTACCTACGATATTGATTTGGTATAAATAACGAGGTATTATATTCTGGTATCGTACCGAATTCAAAATTAGAATACCGAGCCATCTCTACTCTATGGTAATTGATCTTAACAGTTTATCCACAAATCACCTGTGTGCCGAACCGCTGGGACTGGTCCGTATGGATCAAGGATCATCTATAATCTATTGCACCCCTAGTCATTATACTGCAGCATTTCCTCTCTCCATCAGTACAAAATGTGCTTAATGGGCTTTTCATGCATGAATAAAACAAATACCACTGTTTACCATAAAACCGGCATAATTAAAAAAAAAATAATGCAATATAAATTTTTGGTCATATTGCCCGTCACTAGGATTTAGAAGAACAAATAAAAAAAGCCATATTTTAGTAATTTTGTCTAGTATGTAACAATTATGCTATTAATTATATTGAATGTATTCTATTTTCCATGTCCTCGTTCACCTCATTAATTGAGCACATTAGCACCTCCTTGCCTATAGATAAAAGAGCCAGCCGAGCATCACGTGAAGTACAAAGAAATCTGCTACGCCCTGACACTGGTTTTGTACCATAGAGCCATTCCCTCAGAAGTGATGCAGCCAGGCAGCATTCCTGTTCAACACAATGTCTCGCTTGCATCTTTTTTTCCATGTTTGGGAATCTCGACGAAAGAGGAATTATTAATATCAGATTCCATCAATCCAGTCCAACAAGTTAAATATGTCATTGATCCTAACACTGTCCAAAGAGAACACATGCACTCTACAAAAACACAGTGCCTCATCACATTTCTCAGACACAATCCAATTAGAAGCAGATTCAACTTTTTTTACAGTTCTGTTTCCATAATCTAACACTGAAGGAAAAATCATGTTTTCCATATTATATCAGCTTTGGATTCTGTTTATTTCTGCTGAGATCATCTACCACCAACACAAATCATCTACCTTACTCATCTAGTAGAGTTCAAGTAAAATGAGCTACCTTTCACACAAATACACTGTTAAATATCGAAGTGGCATCACCTGTCCATAAACCAACAGATGCATTAAAAAGGAATTTAGAACTAATGCATCTCAGAACAGGAAATGAATCAAAGGCATCTTCTTTATCAGAAAACAGTGTCCTGCTGCCCTCTAGTGGAGATCATCTGCACTCTCAAAGGCGTTACATTCTGGTACAGACAAACAAGGCCATTTTTCATTATATTTCATGCACTGAGAGCACCCACTGTGTAGAGATATCATTACTGTGTAAAATGGACATTTGAAATATAGTATTCCATCCAAACAATACTTGCCGCTTCAGAGGTAAATAAGAATTATTATTAAGTCATTGCTGAGTAACTGCACACTGTTAGAAAATCTTGTATTAGTTTCATGAGATTGTGTGTAAGAGATATTAAATCCTACTTGAAGCACTGCGTGGTCTGTTGTCTGAAAGCTCAGATATGGCTCCTGTTGTGACGGTCTTCTTTATGCGGGACACTGCAGCCACTGAACCCAGAACAGGTTTCGCCAGAGCATCATCACTGCTCGCTCTTTTTATCTATGCACAAAAACATTTCAAAGAGTTTTGTGACTTTTAATCTTTTAAAGACTTGACAATCTATGAAATCATCTTTCGGCATCATTCGTGCATTTATAATAAACAGCTGTCTAGGAATGAATCGATATATAGCACCTACATCTGACTAGCAACATGAATGGCAATGCTATGATAACCTATTTGGATCAAAATAAATAACATGACGTCAGTATCCCATCACTCCCACCACATATCCATTCCACTCCCTTATTAGATTAGCGTTACAGCTCACCTTGCTGAGTCGCAGATCAGAGGCAATGGTGCTGGACGATCTAGAGGTCTTCATACCGATGTTGCTGGAGTAGGAGCTGTGGGAGCTGCTGGCAGACAGCTTTGGGGCTCCCATCCTGGGCAGTGCCGCCTTGGCGGTGCCCCCTTTCAACATGGTCTTCTCAGTTCAAAATGCTCACTCCTTGTTCTGGTGGCAAAGCAACAAGAGGAAGCAGAGGTTCAGAGTTAGATGGTTGAGTTCAGATTATAGCACAGGAAATAGTTTAATCCTAATGGGATTGCTGAATACGAACACTTAAAACAATCTAAATTCATCACAATCAGAATAACCACTGATAGTTATGACAAGCAAATTCTATGCATTCTTGCATGTGTGTGTAAGAAATATTTGACTTGCAAAGTAATAAACCAATCATAATTTAAAAACCCCAATCCAACCCCCCAAAAAGTTTTCTGCTTAAAAAAAAGTATCTTTGCTCTTGTGCATTTGTATTTGTAAGTCATTAAAGTATTAAACTAGTAAAACTATTAAAATATTTAATTCTGAAATCATTTATTTTCCAGTAAAATTATAGTCATAGAGTGATTTCAAGTTGGTATTAAAATTTCACAGTACCACCTGAATCAGATCATGTTTTATTCATTTCCAGGATTCAATGTAGTGCTCATTAAATCATTCAGAACTCTGCAAGTTTTCAAACCAGAAAAATTTAACAAGACGAGCAGCAAAGAATGCCCTTCCAGGAAGACGCAGGGTCCTTCAACAGATCATCTTAATGCAAGTGAAAGTGGGGCAATTTAGAGGAAGAGAGATAAGGAAGAGAGAGACAGAGAAAGTGAAAGAGAACCTTTACAGCCTAAAGAAAAATCTGAAGAATGTTCATGTGACCAACATGTCCTATTATTAAGTAAAACAGTAATCAAACGCCTCCATCAGAGAGCCAACATCTTCAGTGCAGAGTGCAGGTCTCACCCTGGAAGATCTCTAAAACGATTTAATTCACAGAGACTGAGTGACTCAAAGTGACTGCAGGAAATATTAGTGAACAAAGCAGAGGTAATATGAGACAGGTGGCCATTGACTGAAAGAGACATGAGTGCTCTTCAAAACAGAGGGTGAGGGAGCTAATGTGCTCTGTAGAGAGCTGAGCATTTACCCTTGTGGGTTGCTCTCGCTGATTTGAATGATGGTGAGGTGCAAATGTACACAGGCCCAACCATTAACAACGTCCCAAGAGGTACGTAATGATAAAAATACAAACCTTATCAGTAGGAAAGACTTTCACTTTCTCTGTTCTTGTCTTCCCATTCACAAACAGCAATAAATAGCCTAATGTTCAAGTATAACTTGAACTATTTGTCTCAGTGTACAGTGTATTGAGGGTTACTATAATAACCTATGACTAATAAAATGGATATCTGATCTCTGACTCCTTGTATCATAAGGCTGGAATACACTTTATCAAATAAAAAACACTAGGCAACATCCACTGCTTTGTAAATGGCTCTAGAGAAAAACTCACACACTACCAGATTTTACATTACAAATACAACAAACTCTCACAGAAAAAATACTTCTGTAAACAATATGTCATCTAAAATTGAGTCAAAATCTTAGATATGATGAACTATGAGTTTTGGCAAGTACTGCATTCTCCCTTTGTTCCCACAACATTATGACGGACTAATATTACAAATTAAATTTGGAGGGAAAAAAGAATTACAAGTTTAAACTGTGGCCCCTGTCTAAGGAAGTAGTTCTGGTAGACCCACAGGAAATCTTTTTATTTTCCTAAAATGAATGGATGGATGGATGGATTATCTTATGTGAAAACCACCAGTGTTATATTATGTTTGTTGTACTTATTTTCTGGTACAGCAGTAATCTTTGTGTTATGGAAGTGTGATGAGCCTCCGA
This sequence comes from Puntigrus tetrazona, assembly GCF_018831695.1. Taxonomy (NCBI): domain Eukaryota; kingdom Metazoa; phylum Chordata; class Actinopteri; order Cypriniformes; family Cyprinidae; genus Puntigrus; species Puntigrus tetrazona. The sequence goes on along the minus strand of NC_056703.1, from coordinate 21,198,286 downwards.
CACAATAAGTGTCGCCCTGGTAACCAGCGACAAGCACTTGGCCACACCCATCACAGCCTGTTCGGCCACACCTACAGCTCTTTAAAGAGCCAGCTTTATAAGCCACACAAGGCATGCTATGGGGAGAGCTTTGCCTCCATGAGACTGAGGACTAATGCCACTCTCAAAGTAGCGTGTAACCAATAGGAGCACAAGCACGGACCCACTGCACCACAAAGAAGAGATCACCTACAGCACTGGAACACCCGTTTGAATTGGTTTCACCCCTTCCATCCCTTAAATAAAATCACCGGGACTTTTATTTTGAGCTCTCCTTGTCGTGTGATTCTTCACCCTGTCACAGTATACAACAAATATTTCTTGAATAGAATGTCAACTAATTGTTTCAGCTCTAGTAAGTCCATTTGTTCAGTGTCCATTGGACTACTTGAGATGGATTGACCCGCAGCAGCAGGAATAAAAAGCCAAACACTCCAATTGAACTGCATGTAAAACTACACACTGACATGCACACTGACCACTGCTGGTGATAAGGCAGCAAATATATGGTGGGTGGGTGTAATTAGAGCAAGCCTGTGATTCTTATCTGATTACAACACAGTATGCTGACTGTTTTAAGGAACGATCATATGATGGAAGTACCCAGCAATCCCCTCTGAAGATCACACAGCAAACACAGAGCACACAAGGATATTGTGATCCAAACCTTTAGACTGACAAATGTAAAGTAGTTATTTTAAATCATTACTGTACACATAATGAACCTTGAATTTAGGCTAAGTGTTAAACCCGTACCGCAAAAAAAAAAAAAAAAAAGTACATAATCCGCCACATTAAAATAGGGCATGTCTTCAAGTCTGTCTGCCATTTCTTCAGGTTAAAATGTTATTGTTGGATTAGTTGCGTCTTGCATATTTGCATCTGTTTGTAGTGCAGCCAAAATTTCAGCCTTAAGGACTGAAGGGAATTTAACGTTTATCCTTGCTGTTAATAGTCTACACAAAACTACATCAGCAATTTGCAGGATAGGACAGGACAGGCTAGCACGCTTCGCTCTAATAGCTTTCAAGCAGACCGTGACACTGTCACAGAACGTGTACAGTTATCTGAAGACAACCTTCAGTTTGCCTATGAAAAGCAGGTCGGCCGCTCACAACGCTGTCCCATATAAAGTGACCCAAATTGAAATCCACCGTCCCAAAAGCAAGGAGGCGAAACCTAGACTTCTAAGAGCAGGCTTTAAAAATTAACCTTAGTGGGTATGTCACACATTTATCACCCTCCGCCACTATATGATTTTAATCTGTTTAATGAAGAAACTATATACTATTCTAAAGATGATTCACTATGGAAACTGAATGTCCTCTCAATATATTGGACACGTTCTTTTGGTAATCAACATGAATCAACATGAATGAATTGAAATGTAATCAAATAACTTTATGAAATCTGTGTCAATATCCAGACCTATTGTGCAACATTACAAAAAAAAGAAAAGAAAACTGTAGCCTCTATGATTTGCATCACAGCTATATCGGTCAGCAAGACAACCTAATCTAGAAAACCATTCTGGGAATTTTCTAAACAAATTGCCTAAAAACACAAGAATTTTACCACACTATAAAACCTGAGCTTTTTTTTTAATTGGGTATCTATTTTCTTCAATTTCCTAGCATATTTTGACAAGGAATGAAATGATAATGTGGCATATTCCTAAAAAAAAATCAGAAAATACTATCATTTTTCACATTTAGTTCACATTAGTGCTTTGATGCAACCTGTGTTGATTGATTGATATTTATGTGTACCTAATGTAGACTCAGAAAAAAGCTGGGCTTTCCATACGTTTTAAAGACAAGCTATTTCTTTTAACCTGAATGACTAGGCACTAAAAGAGTAAGCACTGAAAATGTCTATAGCAATTCTCAAGTCACAAGAATACAGATCGTCAGGTGACCTTGTGAGACATCTATTCTCTATTTACGGCCATCATCAATGAAATGTCACCTTACTATAGATAAAATGATTAGGCTATAAATAGTGTTCTTTTGCTGACATAACTCCTGCTGATAATATCTCAATATTTTCTCAAATTTTGTCAATAACAATAATTAGACAATATTTTTCTGAGTGTGTTTTTGTGCTGTCGGTTTGGCTGGTTAAGTCCTGTCATGAACAGCTGACACCTGAAGCTTTTTTATATTCTTCTTACTCTGTGTAGCAGTTAGTTCACAGCAGTGACAGAGGTGAACTGTTCCGATAAGCTGTGATATTTGCCCCTTTTGCCTCTGCAGTTCATTTACAGTTGTATTAAAATTGCATAAATAATGTTATAATGTTTTAAAACTAAAATATCTGAAACTGAAACAAAGATCATCTTAATGAATAAAGAGTCATTCACTTTACAAATGTATTATTCATCTAGAAACAAAAAATATCGGTGTTTTCAGAGACGTGCAACAGTTCCGTGGCTTTGTTTAGAACTTGATGGAACACAATAAAACCATATTATATCGAAAATTTTACTCAATATAAGCAGCTTTTTTTAAACAGTTTTTAACTGACAGGCATTGAGATGAATGAAAATGCTAATGCATAACTCTGTTGTAGTTTCTTGGAAAATCAGAGAGAAGTCATATTTAAGAAAAAAGGTTTCCTCAACCTACCAGCACGCCAAATGCAAAATTTAGGGTGAGTTACACAATGTTTTTATTTTCACAGATGAATTCCTCCTAACTGCAATGTGAGGATGATGATGCAGAATGACCGACTTCCTGTTAGTGAGCAACTAAGGAAGAAAGAAAGGAAGCAAATAATGACTCAAGATTTCTCATTTAAGCTGTTAATAACGCATGGACCCAAGCCAAAAAATAAAAGAACTAACCATTTGCAAGAAGAAAAAATAGACAAGAAAAATCCTTTAGCATAAACATTTTCTTTACAGATGAGGGAAAGGCAGACCCAAATCCTTCTGGTTTCAGTAGCGTGTGCTGCATGTTATCGTTGTAAAAAAAATGTTCATGTTTAGGCAGAATCGGTTTGAGAGGATGCAGAACTAAATATCAGGCGGCTTCATCACATCCTCTCAACATTTTTCTGGCCTCAGCTAGAGTCTTAAAATAAATCAACAGCATTTCAACAAAAGGGAACATGAAAAGCTAGCACAACACTCCAGATTAGTTCCTTAAATGTAGCGTGTGAAGACATGAAACTAAGAACAGGGAACTTGAGGTATTCAAACTTAAAATGAAAACTGTATGTGCAAGTAATTGGCCTCTGCTCTCTCATACATAACCGCATACACACACACCCACCCACAAATATGTAAGTGCTCCCATTATAGCCCCAGTACCAGTAGCTACGTCTACTGTGTTGTTAGCAAAGCATGGACATTCACAGGGAGAAGGTGAATAAGAGCGGAGAAATAGAAAAGAGGAAGAGATTTAAGAGATATTACTGAGAATATTAAAGATACTCAAAAAAGACATAAATCTGCTTCCAGCTATTAACAATGTTTTTAAAGAGCCACAGTACAGCATAAGCCCCACTGGTACAGCATTTACTTACAGACTGAAGTCTATTAAAAGTGTGATCACAAGGGTATCAAACCATTCCCAGAGTCCCAGCTAAATCACAATAAGCAGCTTTCAGCATCTATGACGCTATTGTTGTTCCCCGTGTGTAAGTGACTACTGTCTGTACTCACAATAACTATGTTGTGTTGTAACCTGCTGAAAAAAAGCCCCTTTACAGAAGTGGAAAAATCGATTATATGTAAATGGCCACTGGATAAATTCTTTTTTTACTTTTTTGACTGTTGTTACACAATAAAATCTAACTGCTAGAAACTAATAGACAAAAATTTTGAGCACTGACAACAAACGGTGCATAAACATGTTTGAGCGGCCCAGTAGCACAACATTAGCTGTGTTTCCATTAACCTTCAAAATGAGCGAACTGAAACTGCTAATAAAAATGTAAAGGAAACATCAATTTCGTTGAATTAAATTCAAAAAAGCAAAAATGTATGTAAAAGTCACATGATATTTTTCAAATATATTAGTAGGCTATTAACCAACAGCAACCACACCTTTCTCTTCTCATGGAAGACAAGCAATGCAATACTAATTGGCCTCCCGCTGTTGATGCATCTTTTTCAGACAGTTCTAAACGCTTCCACATTGCCGTCATGTTTGTTGCATTAGTGCATGCCAATTTATTTGGGTTTTAAGTTATTTTTGGCCTAACATTCAGTCCAACTATAGAAATACGCCATCAAACCGCTACATTATTAATATTACGATATGGCACTTTTTTATCATGTAATAATTTATACCGGAATTATAGCGGACGGTATGTTATGGCACATGGTACTAAGTGTATAATTTAACAGCAGAATTTATATGCATCATCTTAACTGTCACACACAGTTTGAATACTGGATGGAGGATGATAGCTTCAGTGGAGGGAAGACCTTACATTAAGTTGACTTAAATATTCATCTCTACCTCACATTAAACTATGGAATGGCTTCAGAACACCTGAACCTGGATTTACAATGTTTTTTGTGCTTTGTGGGGCTTATATATATATGTTACATATATATGTTTATGAATATGAAAACTAAAAAACCGCCCTGGAACAGCTATCAGCGTGGACCATAGGCGCTGGTCACATTATTGCAGAACACAGGCTGTAGCATAACCTCTCAGCTTAGATCACAAAACTGGATGCTCTTCCTCTCTCGCAGACACAAGTGCACGTTATGCAGTGTGAGCAGTGAGCACAGAGCAGCAGAAACATTCATATGCATCTACGGTTTGGACGAATAGTGTCATGTATGGTATTGTGAGGTAGCCTGCGATTTCCTCCTTATATTGGATTTTGCAGCGCTACAAAAAACTTACATGCTTACATGCTTTATGTTGTGAGATCTTCAGCATGACTAAGAGTGGAAGAACTCAAATGTGAGCACAGTTGTTTTGGGAATATCCTGGCCTAACGTTTGGACAACCTGACAGAGTTCCTTCGGAATCTGTGAGTGTCGGAAGAGTGCCGTGACAAGGCTTTCCAAGCCTTGCTTTGTATATACACATTTAGCTTTTTTTGTGGTTGGCCACTCATAAGCCACGACTGATGCCAAGGCTACAGAGCGAAAGGAAAGAGACAGTAACAAGGGGGGAAGAAAAGAACGAAAAGCAGGGACTTTCAAACTGCATTAAAGACTGTCTTTGTGACCTTGTTTCAGTTTCAAAGTAAAAAGGCAGCAGTTTGCGGTCATCAGTAAAACTGTAGCTATGAGTGGCCACGTCTTCTGAGACTTTGCTAATGAGCAAGACATTTAAAGAGAGCTTTATGAGCCGCCAAATCCTGTTTTACACCCAAGAAAGAGATTTCAAACATGATTTAGGATCACGCAAGGAAAAGAACCCAGCTTTTAAATGGTGTCAGACAGACCACAGCATGATATAGTGGCAATGTATTTTAAACAGCCTCCATAAGGTGGAGAGAAAGTAAGTAAAATAAGGAGAGTGGGGAAAAAACGCTCTCATCAGCCAAGCTCAAGCCATGCATAAGTATAAATCAAGAGAGACATTTGGTTGGGATCACTGTAATAATAATGAGTAATATTTTCACAAGCAATAATTATTATAATGTTACGGGTGTGTGATTTTTCAGATTGTATTGAATAATTTGTTTTGCCACAATTTCTTTTTTTACATCAAGAAATCATGGTTTTAAGGAAAAAAATACTACAGAAAATTACAACTATGCATGTTGACTATATGCCAATAATAAAAAATAATAATAATCCAACTGCATGACAGGGCACCTTATTAACATACACTTCGATTCATATATATAATTGTATGCAGTTATTACAATTTTGTATTATATAGCTGCTGACCAAAACATATTTAAGATACAATTATCTAACGAATATGGTCTTAAATTAAGTTATTCATGTCAAAATGGGCGAAAAGGTTTTACTCTTTAATATGTGCCTCCCACCTTTTTAAAGGACCTTCACAACCTTTTCCATTACAAATATTCCAATATTCCAATACGGTGGGTAACAACATGGAGAATCAACACTGTCATTAATTAATTTACATTTAACCAATTTAATATGAAGAGACAGTGAAATATAGACCTTAGTTTTTGTGTTTTTGATCTATAATGTACAAGATGCGAGAACAGACCACTATAGGTTTGTACAGACTCACTGAGTTTAACTAGTTTTAGCCAGAGATTAGGGCTGGGTATCGAGTTCAATACTTTTTAGGTACTGACCGAATAGCCTCGATACCAACAAGCATCAAAATACGTAACGACATTTGGTACCAAATTTCGATAACTAAGGGGATAATGTCATCAAAGTCGGTAAGCCAATAAACCCGCTAGCCGGTGTGTTTGACTAAAAGTGGCGTGCCTCAGATTGAACATGTACGGAGTAGTCTGCTCTTTGTAGCTCTCGGGGGTAGCATAACATGTATAAACCAAAAACTATATGATTTATTAAAACTATCTTTCACTGATGTGTTGTATATATTTAATTCCTTTGTGCAGTGGCTCAGGGATGAGGCTTTTGGGAATCTGTATAAATTTCAACAAGCTGAATATTTGTTTTTGATATAATGCACTCTTAAAATTGATTTCATAAAATGGGTATCTAAAAAAGGTATAGTATGGGAAACGGTATCGAACTCAGGGTATGGGTATCGATATCAGACATACTTTGCTAAAACATGACACTAACGATTTGTTTGAGGAGTATGACAACCAGAAAATGAAAGCTTTTGTCTTTAGTGCTATTGGGGTGTAATACTTAAAAGAATTTTGCTGTGTTTTGTTTGGGTTAAAGAAATTCCACGGCACATACTCTCAGGATAGCTGGAGTCAGTGTTACCAGTACCCCACGTCCTTTTATTGTTTTGTAGGGTTAAATGAGATCAAATGTAGTACCAGACTCATTACAGCTGTCAGCTCCTTCCTTTACCACATACAAGCACTGTAAATAGATGCAGTGAGTAATAACATGCTAAAGCAACAGAGCACAGTGTAACAGTGCTAATAATGCAGAGGAGTGGGTTAGGCCTACAGCCAATAGACAGTCTCTCTGATATCACCACCTGTTCTGTCATGGAAACAGAATTAGATATAAAAAGTAAAGAGTTAAGCTGTGTCTGAAATCGCTTTCGTTCACTCATTTCGATCACCCTATTTAGTTTATGGAAGCTAAGTGGACTATATCAGAGGACTATATCAGGACATGTACATTGGTTGTACACTTGAAATCAGAATGCACTGTGAGTAAAAATGAGGTGGACGAATGTAGCGAATTAAGTTGTTCACTCAGAATTTGGACAGCATTACAAAATGGCTGAAACCCGTTAAAGTGTACTATATAGTAGATAGGGAGTGGTTTCAGACACAGCTTTAGTGGGCTGCAGCTAACTAAACAGCAGACTCATGTTATTATGTATACAGTAGGTCTGGAGTATCACAAATGCGATACTGATCCCAATATTGCATAGCTTGTCAGTGATCTATGGCTCAGTGCATTAACTGCAACTCCATTTGAAAACATTTGGTGCAGATTTACTACTAAGCAAGGAACCGGCTTTACTAACAAGACATCCGATATATCGCCTAGCCAGTATATGTACACTGTTTGAATTACTGTCTATATTACTGTCTGACCATAGTTGCTTTTGGGAAATGCACCCCTGATCAGGTCAGATCCCAGTTGATTTGCATGGCCTAAGTAGGGTATCTTTTTGTTTTGTTCGGTTCGAGTCAAGTCTGAAGTAAAAATGTGACTTGAGTATGAATCATTTACTTAAGTGCCCATCTCTGGTTTATAAAACACAGTCTATAATTACTTTGATTTGAACGACGTGTTATTAAATATTTGAATTACTTAAGATCTTACTTAAGATGGATGTTTAGATTATTTTATGTTAATTAAATAACTAATTTTAAATACTGAAGCCCTCATGTAAATACAATTTTAGTAAATAGTCTATTGAGACTAAATATTAACGTGTTTTCCACTGCTAATACAAAAATCTGAATGGAATTTAAACAGTTAATGGGAAGAGTGTTCTTAAAATTCTAAATCATTTTTAATAAATAATTCTTTTCAGTATTCTGTATTTTTAAGTGCCTATGATAGCAATACCATTCTTAAAACCACTGCTTGAATTCTATTCATCATCATCCAATTTGTTATGATCCTTTTCATACAGATGCTGCAAAAATACAGTGTCGAATGCAAATAAATCAAGGGTAGACTAACCAAACCCAGAGTAAACATCACCCATCCACATTCAATGCCTTTTAGCCAATGAACAGTGAGGCCAACACCTACATACTGGTATACAATAGCTCCCTTTATAATATTAACATGCTGTAACACATAAATAGAAGATGTGTAGTATGGACATCTATTCATGTCTTTCAAATGACCCAAGACAACAAGACACCTACACAATGGACAAACAAGGGTCTCTATTTATGTTCTACTGCCTTCTGAAACACATGGAAATTATGGTGGTATCCCAATCCACGGCCCTTCTGCCCTAAATCTGATACAATATTAGAATTACTCCATCTTAAGCCATGATACATTAAAAAATGTATGTAAAAGGCTCCCCGAATGATACACTATTTCTGGTTTACAAGTGTGTATCTGTGCTTGTCTTCTCCGCTAATATTGCCCATAACAAGCCCTTGTGCTTGAAATGAAAACAAGAGCATGTCTATATATTGTCTGAAACTTCAAAAGCTTGAGCTTTGTAAAGTCTGGTGGATTCTGATTGGCTCAGTTGTGTCATTATAGTTTCTATGTGTAGTGTAGAACAATTATTAAAACATTAAAGGTAAATGGCCATACCTGTTTTCATGAGTACATATTTGCTGTATAGTGCACAGTCCTGTACATATATACTATAGGTCACATTTAGTCACCCTAGTCTCAGAAAACTCCCATACATGTCACATAAATATATGGAATGAATCCATCACATTTTAACATCTCTTTAACTGCTGTTAACTGCTACCAAAAGCAAAGCTCTTTTTCTTTTTACTGCTGACTTGACATAACCAGTTAACCACAAGACCTGTTCTGCAAGTCTGGACAACATCTGTATCTCATATGAACAACTGTGGTTTTAGTCCCCTTTATTTAGACCCACCTTTAACTGAAGGCTTGCATTCTACTTCAAAACTCTGCGTATGAGAGAGGAAACTTTTTAGTGGCAGGGTAAGATTTTGACAAACAACAGATGTGCCTTGATTTTCTGAGCCAATGGCTGTATTCCAGCCTGACAGCTGATTAGACAGCATACACGCAAAGAACTGCCAATTAGATGTGTGTAACGCAGGTAGCGAGAGGCTATCACCCCATGAGTCCACTTAGAAGGGCTAACTGAGCCTTTTACTTTCAGACACCCATAAACTAGTTAGCGGGTGGCCTGAAGCTTAATCTAAGTGTGACTTGCAGAGAAGGGTAGTACTATGCTTATACAGCAAAAAATTCTTCATGAAACCACAACTGTATGACATGACTCCACAGTATTCAGAGCACTTTTTTATTTGAGTAAAGCACATTAATAGTTGTGTAATAATTTAGTGATTTAAACTATCCATGCAGTCAAAATGATAAAAGTACAACCCTAGTACATTTTTAAAACTGAATTCAGAAAACAAAAATTAAAACACTTCAACTGTTTATGTGATGACATTCAAAGTGATTTCATGATGCCTCCCTCTAATGGTCTGTATCATCTCAGTGATGCGCACACACAGAGGATTAGTTGTGTGTGTCCACATCAGTGAAGTAACATCTGTAGAGCACATGGGAGCAATAAATGAGTGTTGGCCCTTAAAGTGCCAAGTCATGAGCTTTGAATTTCAAAGCAGGACAGGAAGTTATCATTTCCATCCAAATCTTCTCATGTGCTGTGGGATAACTATCTCACAAGCCCCTCTGATCAAGCATGGGCTTACACACACAAATATGCATTGATTAATAATACATAAATTACTACTGTAATGTCTCCTCCTCTCAATGTAAAAACACCTGTATATTCAGTGAGATTTAGAGGAGAAGAGTGCTACAAAGAAAAAGCGATTCACCCTGAAGCAGAGCAGCTCTGATAATAGCCATAGCACTTTTCTCACGGCTGTCCTTTATACACCAAAATCAAGCTTGCAGTCTGATTAATTTCTGGTTTTGATCTCGATTTCATTCAATATAGAGTGATACAAGTCATGAATACAGTATATGCAATTTATTTTCCATGAAAAAAAGTCTTTCAACTAAAGCTATGCAGTAAACCTTGTACACTACAGTAAGCTATTGAATTTACTATATTATTATATATTGTATAAATGTATATTAGTCCATTAAAATGAGAATCTATTAAAGCAGAGAAATTAATATTGCTATTAAGATTAATATCATAACAACCATGGCTTCCACTTGTGTGGATATTTCGTTGCAGAAATTATTACCATTGTGTGCAATACACAATTTCAGGCCCAGAAAGCTCAGAATAATGAAAAGGCAAAGGTTTATTAATAAAACATTCAGCTGAATATCACCAACAAGGCACAAGACAAAAAGGGCATAATAATCTCTCTTGTCAAAACTCAGACAGTGTTTGCTCAAGGCTAATACCACCAACATTTCCTTATTATAGTGTCATATAAACATTACTTATTAACAGAAACGTTTTCTATGCAATGTAAAATACATTCAACCCTGAAAGACAACTGATATATAAAAATATATTCTAAAAGGATGAGAACAGAGACAAAAGAGTAGAAAGGATAAAAAGAGATTAACTATATGTCAAACTGCTCATGCAGTATTCACAACAAGAGTTCATCTTTCTCAGAGATCTGCAGTCCCTATGGAGCACAACTTCCTGTATGTTTGGTGTCAAAGCACTGGATGAGTAAACACTTATCACACTAGGGATTCATACTTCTAAAAAACTAACCTCATCTGATCTAGATAAATATATATAATATTATGGTTACTATTAAGCAATATAAAATAAATATGGTAATAAATAATAAGGAGCCTTTAATTGCCTACATACCCTAATAGGCACACAAAAAAGCTTGCCAAAGCTCACCGGAAGATATAATAATTATGAATGTGTAAGAAAAAAAAGTAAGAAGACTCCATTTATGTTTCAACAAGTCACTGATAAACTAGCCCTTTCTTTGCTTTCAGTTTAACAGATGATGTTGGCAACACTGACTCAGCATCTCTACAGTAGAGATGTGCCTGTTTGTGTTTGCATGTTTTATACAGATTACATAATCTGTTTTTAAATGGATCATACTAATTAGATACGTTCAATTACTATGTAAGAATTTTAATGAAATAATCAAAAGTGTTTGAAAATCTGTTAATGAATGGCACAGGAGCACGGTTTGTTTACTACACACATACTGAAGCGTGTGTGACTCTCGTGGTGATTTCAGTGTCTAAATGAGGTTTTACTAAATGAGGACAGAACTGTAAAGGTATTAAATCTTGATTAATTTCATGTTGTTATGCCTATTAATATTTTTCAGTAGAATGTACATAGCCTTCTAATACTACTACTACTACTAGCCAAGTAAAATGAAACAAGCACTTTTTTTAGGAAAAATGACAACATTTCTTCCAAAATAAAGTTTGCTTAATTTCCAATATTTAAAAGATAAACTAAATGAACCAAAAAAAAAATACACAACACAGATTTTCTGAGGGAAAAAAATCATAAGACTTCTTTGACAAAATTGAATAAAGTGAGTTATTTTATGTATGGTAAAATACATTTTAATTCATTTAAAATAAAAGCTGTTCTCATGTGTCAAGAATCTCAAAATTCAAGACTAACCATATGAAATTAGCTGTGCCATTTTACTATCCAATGTGGTGACAGCATTCCACGCAGTTACCCAGGCTGACTGAGATTTACACAGCAAGTATGCAGTCCATTTCCTCCACACATTCCACTCGTCTGAATGTAGACCCGCCAAATGCATTTTGACTGCACTTCCAGATATTCGTCTTTGCGACGAATAAGGCTATGTAAAGCTACACTTAAGTTAACAAGCTTCATTCGACTACAACATAGTCTATAATTATCCGAATCATCATCATCAAACAAGTTCAAATTAACTAATAGGGTCAGTTACCTTTTTCCCAAACTCCTCTGTAGTGTGGAAGGATTATTACTTCCGTGAAAGAAGAACGGAACGCAAAATGAATGAGCAGCGACAGATACGTTGAAAACACAACTCCATCTGCCAACTCAGAACACAGAAGAGGCTGGTGCTACAATCATTGTCAGTGACAGACAAAGGGTGTGTACTTGCGTGCTTGAAAAAATGCAAACCATGCACAGCTAAAGTATCAGTGAAAGCATCAGCGCTGTTCGCGTCATGATCACCACGTGAAGTGAAGTTTAACTAAACGTTTTAAAGTAATCAGACGGGAAGAGACAGTTCAAATACACAGACCAAGGTAAAGCGGAGCATGTCCTTTCGCCTTGCTGTCTTTATGTCTACAATTAGAGTCACAGCCCTCAGTCCTCCTGGGCACTGCTAAATTAATCCACCCACAAACCAAACATTAGCTGCAGAACAAGAGGGGAAAATACGATCAGAGGAGTCCTGGATATGGCTGTCTATAAAGAGGTCAGAAATTAAGTTTCTTGCTCCAAATTCAAAACAGGCTTCCCTGGTTTTCACAGTCAAGCACTATGTTCTAAGCAGGTGTGACACTGATAAAGATTCCAGTGACAAATAATTTCTGTGTGACAATGAATATGTCAGTGGGGTGTGATGTGGCATGCTTGATCACATGTTTGTGTGCTCTCCCAATGCACTAAATCTATTCTAAATTATATTGCTTAACACGGCAAAACAGGCCCCGATATACTTCAGTCAAAGTTCTTTTTTATTAATATTTATTTGCTTGCTACCTTTGCTTTCATTCTTGCCATGGCTTTAGAAAATGTTTTGTATAACTCTTGGGTCACTGACTAAAGCTTCATGGTAATTTCTTTGAAGGAATTAATTTTAAAAGTCTCTCATTCATACAGGTTCGGATAAATCTATGGCAGTTCAGCATACATATATTTATATTAGTTTCTGCCTGATTTTGTTCGAAATTACGTCATTTCAGTTCCTTCTTCGATTTAGTTTAAAGTATATATTGGGCCTTAATTATGCTCTTTGGACCTAACATGTTAATTTATGGTTGATTTGTTTGATTTCAGGCATACTGTTTAGTCATGTGTCTTGAGGAAAGCCCTGATGTCATTAACAGGTATTGATTACACGTGTCGTATGCAGTTTCCCTGACAACTACACGTCTGATGTTGCCAAACATTAAATCAGCGGTGACAAATAATATGTTGTGTGTATAGATACAAATGACTAGTATATTACACATCAATCCTTGCACCACATACTATACCTGCGCTCCAAAATCTAGTGAGCTCACTGTGGAGACAACATTTTCAGGCCTTATCTGAAATGTTCCTCCAAAAGTTTGGCCATCTTAATTACACTGCCCACTAAGACACCTTGTTTTGGCAGCTTCAAATGTATACTACATAAAGAAAGGCAAACCTTGAATTTATAGAATAGAATCATTATGTTTTATTAGAATTCAGATATTTTAATATTAATATTTTTATGTGCCTATTTTCAACAACCACATAAACGCAATATAACATGAACATTTAAACTCTCTGAAAATTGTAAATCTTGTAGACATCCAAAAAAAGGCATTTTAGTTTAGTTAATTTAGCTAATGAAATAAGAAATCTTTCAAGATTTTAGGATTAACTCATAAATTGACTTTATCCTTTTTTTAGTATAATTGGTTGACTCATTGGCTGTATCATAGCTCCACCTTTTTTGCATTCAGATGAGATTCACATTCATGAATCATCTTACATCAAACTTCCATCACCCCTCTTTTCAGGCTCAGAACTGACAGCAGAAAAATGCCAAGCATCCCATTTACTAAAATAACTTCACTGAATCAGTTCTCTTTAAGAGCCACATTGATTAGAGTACAGCGAGGAAATAATGTGGTGTTGTGGTGGGATGTGCGATGCTGAGCTGCTGTGTAAGCAACATCCCTTCTGCATATAATTAGGCTTTAGGCTTTGCACACACTCACGAACCCACACCGGCTACATAAGAACTAATGGTTCACCGATCACTTTTTAGAGCAGAACCAAATCATACATTCAATCTGTCCCATTATTATTTACCCTAGTGCCTGGGCTGAATGCGTTTGAATAAGGAAGATTTAAAATCCCCCTACAGGTTGTCAACAGCATGAGGTTGAGTAAATGATAAAAAATTTTATTTCGAGTGAACTAATCCCATCTTCTCATCTATCACAGACTCAGTCACACACACACACACACACACACACACACTGCAACAGCTTTTGAAAGCCAACCACTCTTGAATGTCTCATATGGCTGAAAGTGGAAGTGAAAGCTTCAACGCAGGTTCTAACAGGAAGACTCAAATGCCATGTTATTCAGTCTGACCTTACTGTCTCACTTGTTTTTCAGGTGATGTAGCCGAAGGTCCCCTTCCTCAGTCAGGGGTTGGCTGGCTTTAAGCTGCCTTCATCTTTAGGAAGGATCTGCCAACCTATCTCATGGCCTGAACAATGGACAGTTTACGCCAAAGGACTTTATAAAAGGCCTGTGGCTGGACTTATATGAGTCTGATCATTATTTTTTTACAATAAAATATGCAAAGCGTTCATCTGCCTCCTGAGTCTTTCTGGTAACAGACCTTCTTTTTCCAGAGGCCAAATAATATTTATAGTGACTTAATTTGATGTCAACATGCGTGCTTTCATTAGAGCAAAGAGCATGATGTGACAAGGAAGCTGGGCTGTATAATGTTATTTCTTCTATACATCATCAAAGTTAATTTACTTTATCTGAAGAACCAGTATACACCGAACCAAATCAGAACACAGACTTTGGTGCCATGACTGAACAACAAACCCAACAAATCTTTGTACTATCATAAGTGTGCATGTCGTTTTCACATTCTAACTTAAAAATACACTTGCTCTGACGGCAGCAGATAGCCTTCCAATAACCAGGTATACTAAACATGCTTCAATTAAAATGCCTAAACCTAAAAACCTAAACCTAAAACCTTTGTTTTATCATTTAAAAATGTATATCTTCTGTTTACTTAGTTATAGCGATTGCTCCGCTATGAGTATAGCTACTTATTTGGATATATATCTTTTTTTGGGCAAAGGCGTCCCATATGAATGATACCGACATTATTTTTTATTTTTTAATAAGTATCAGTTCAGGCAACATTTATGCACGGGAACCATTTTAAAATTAGCGATTTGGCACCCAGAGAAACGGCACCCAACCCTAGTCTTAACCACTGGTAGGACCTCACAAATTCCAGCATCACACACAAACACTCTACATTATAAAAAAAAAAGAAGGCATTTAACTTTCATCTTTTGAGACAGCAGGGTTTTATTGTGATCAGGATTCGTAGAAATGCAGAGAGCTCTATCTAGGACAGTGTGTTCTAGAGAGCTTAGCTGTCTATCCCAGAGACACACTTGCTATTTCCTTTGATGGTTTACCCAGAAAAAACTTGAGGGTGTAATTACCTACAAATAGCTAGACACTGGGTGATTTAGGGAAGTTTTATTTTGCCTGTTTTTACATTTATTTCGGTTGGTGAAAGAAGACGTATGAAAGACGTATTTTTGAATAAAAATGATTTGTTTTGCTCTGTTTGTTTTCTCTATCACTGTGTAATCACACTGGAGAACAGACTACGCCCAAGTCTGACTGACTTACCATGAACATGCAGTAGAGCTCTAAACATTTACTCTGTAAAACGGCATCAGTAGTTCAGCTTAATTCTATGGTTGCAAAGATGTACTCAGCTGCTTTAATCTGACATACACAGACTCGAAAAATATACTTTTTTCATTTTTGCAAAAATACACAGATCAGAAGTGGACTCCCTTATTTTATTGGTTACCCTGATGTTTCTTAATGAATCTTGCTTCCGAATAAAAAAAAAAAGGCAGAATTGTGAGGAAAAAAACAGAATTATGAAATACAAATTTGGAATTGCAGAAAAAATAAAATTCATACAATTCAGAATTTTGTATTCATATGATAAAAAGTCAGAATTGTGAGAAACCAAATCTAAATTGCGAGATACATTTTTCCCACGTAGAAAATGGGCTTCTACAGTTTCAACCATGAGGAACAACCCCAAACTAATCAATATGGCTGCAAAACCAACATTATTCAGTTACGCCATTAAGATGCGCACATGACAGCACCATGAACCAGGTGCTTTACTATCCCATAATGATGCCTTACTGTCTGTTTTAAAGGTTTCACTGCTCTGTTCATGAGAATATGCACCAGATGTAAAATGCAGCTTTGTGGTCGCATCCTAATGTGTGTGAGCACTTAATAAGCCTTTAGGGATCTATTAAAATTCAGAAAGCAACTTCTCACAGACGCCCATAGTAAAAACAAGAACTTCTGCTACCGCTGCACAATATTCTAACCAAGAACAAATGCTGAGAAGACTGGAGGTGCTCCAAAGCACACAACTAAACACAACACAGCTAAATGATAAGCATTTCCAGCATACACATTTACACGGCGATCGACTTTTTATTAACCATAAATTTGTTAACCAAAGCATGAAAGCAACGTAAACGCTCGCCAACTTAAGTCTATCGCCTATTGCCATAGCAACGGCTCGCCGCTCGAACCTTATTTGAACGGGCTGGACTATTTGTTCATAACATTATCCGCATACGACATTATCGAGAAGACGCATGCAAGTGATTTTTCGCCGCTTTATAAAACGTCTACGCAAACCAAGCAAGTATCAGTCAAAAGTTTTTTGTTGACAGTTCGGGTGCGCGATAATAAAGCCTGACGGATCTTCCTGCAAAGTTGACCAGCCTGAAACACTCAAGAATAGATAGATAGATAGATAGATAGATAGATAGATAGATAGATAGATAGATAGATAGATAGATAGATAGATATTAAGTGATTTGTGTGAATTGGCAATACATTTTTGACACTAACATAGCTGCGTGACAGTAATTATGTTGCCAGCGTCTGAACCAGTGTAACACTTAAACACTTCACAGTTGAGTTTCGTTGGCATTTCGGCTCAAAAACCGTATCGGAGTGAAATCATTTGAACGTGTCATGTCAGATCTTGTCGACGCATCTCAGCAGCGACTGGTGTCTCGGAACTACTGCAGTCTCCCACCGCTTACTGTGACTGTGTCGCTATCCGAAGACATCACGCGACATAACGAACATAAAATGACAGGAATGTATGAGCTTTGACTCACTATCCTTATCAGAGCAAAGGGCCGGTGCGAAAGCTCATCAGTCGGACGGCGGTCACCGTTAAAAACAGCAGCTCGCACTCTCGCGCGCAACACGACAACATCCGTTGATAAAAGTGCGGGTAAGTACAGTGCTTGTCCCAACGACGGCTGTAAATGATTCCGTGAAGTGATAAAATGCACTAAACGGAATGACTGCGGTGACAATATAACATCCAAAACCAGAAAAACAATGATAAATTGAGGTTGAGACTCACCTGTTCCCGAGCGACGAGGAGCGCCGCCGACGCTGTCACTAACCGAAGATGCTCGAGCGCCAACGGAACTCCTCCGCTAGGGGCAGCGCGCGACACTTTGGTGCAGTGAACGAGGGGCACGCTGGGAATTGTAGTTGGTGTAGTAGCTGTATTTTTTCTAATACATAAGCAAGAAAAACTATTTAAAAAAAATAACCTATTTAATTACAATATATTTTATGTTTAACTGCGTTTTAGCTGTTTGTATTATTTATTCAAGAAATAATGACACTGCAGATATACTGTGTCTTTAATAATCACAAGGAAAGTAAGTGATTTTGAGATTCAGTACACACAAAAACTCGTTATATAAACGTCACAGGACTGTCGTAATAGGTGAACTGCAGTGGTAATGCAAAGGTCACCTCCCTTTCTGTCGAATCTACAGAACCAATTATTATTTTTAGAAATGTGTACAAAATATATGGGTTGTGAAGCCCTTTAAATATTTTTCTGTGACAAAAAAAATTGCATCGCATATAAAACACCGTTGTAAGTATTTACGGGACTTAATAACTAACCAAGACTATTTTTGTCATTTAATTGTTTTCTGTTATTGAAAATTGACGAATGTGTTCTCGTTGAACGTCTGCGTGACATGAACCACACGCTTTCAACATGGCTGCGCCCGCAAAGAGCACGGAGGCTTCAATATCAGTTTCTACAGGTCAATCTGCAACTGCTTCAGCGGCGGAAAATGTTCCACTACAGTATAGTCTTATTCTGGACCACCTTATCGGTGACAAAAGGCAAATTAAAAACCTGAACCCGACTGTTATGGGAGCTTTACCGAGCCCTCAGAAGACAGATGAACAGAAGATGATCGAGAGGGGAATGGAGAGCTGCGCGTTTAAATCACTCATAGCATGTGTTGGAGGTAATTCACTGACAACCGCTCATTTAATGTGTTTTATATGTCCTGCGCATGTTGCAAAGTTACCAGATCAAATCCGTGTTGTCCTGTCTGACAGTTCATCAGTGAACACGGTATACTCGAGTATTAGACTTCGTGTTATCTTAATAGTTCAAACTAAAAGAATAATGTGCGCTGGTTTTGTAACGAGGAGATATTACCATGATCAATATGTATTTCATTCATAACCAACAGCTCTAATGCAGTATTTCTGTCGCCGGCAGGGTTTGTGTTGGGAGGTGCTTTTGGTGTCTTCACAGCAGGTATTGACTCGAATGTTGGACTTGATCCCAAAGACCCTCTAAGGACCCCCACAGCAAGAGAGGTGCTGAGGGACATGGGGCAGAGAGGAATGTCATATGCTAAAAACTTTGCTATTGTGGGTGCTATGTTTTCATGCACGGAGTGTCTCATAGAATCAGTAAGTGCCTTTTTGTCGTGTTTTGTCTGTCTGACCACCTGGGTCTTCAATTTTAACATAAATTGTTTTCGTAAATCTAAATCTATGTTGTGTGTAAATTATGTATGTAGAGAACAGCTGATCAAATTTACTGCCAAAACAACAGTTTTACTTCCCATAATGCAAAAACTACCATTTCTCATTTCTTATTTGTGCATCCTCATTTCCTGTCTTTACGTCAAACCAAATTGTATACTGGAATATTCTTGATCATTCAAGCATCACTTCAAAATTCATTACAAATATACAACTCACATAGTTTAAAAGAGCTTCCTGCTTTATGAATGATTTATTTAAGCTTCAAAAGTCAAATATAATTATGTGTCAGATGATAGAAGTGGACTTTATATGAATTATAGTTCCTCTCAAAGCTTCCTCAATCCTTCGTCCAAGTGCAATTAAAGAATCTAGTATATTTATATTTAAAATTATATATATATATATATATATATATATATATAACTGGCTCATGAGCTGAAGAACGGGGGAGCAAGGAAACATTGATTTGAGTATTAGGAAGCATCCCCAGTCTTCTAATCATCATATTTTTTATTGATGTAGACTGTATGAAATACTATATTATAGCACAGTGTTTGACTTTATCAAAATTCCCCCAGTATCACAGACAAGGCTTAAAATGAGACTAAAATGTAAATCTGAGCTGTTTCAGCTGAAAGAAACTTGCACCGATTGATCTTAAAACATGTCAGTGCCTGTGTTTTGTCTTAAGATACACACCAGTAAAGCTTTTTTCTAAAAATGACTCAAATATCCTGATTGAACTATGGCCTACTCCTGGTTTTAGGCTAAGCCCTGTCTGAAACTGGCCATTGAGTTTAATATTGTTTAATGGCTCCATCTAGTGGTGAACAGACTTTCTAATCAGCCATTCTTTAGATGTTTTGCGAAGATTTTTAAGTGGCTAATTTTTCAGTAATGTTCCTTCATCCGAATGGTTTTATTTCTCTTTTCTAGCATCGTGGGAAGTCTGACTGGAAAAATGCGGTGTATAGTGGCTGTATAACAGGAGGTGCCATTGGATTCAGAGGCAAGTCAGTTTTAAGAGTTAGTTCACCCCAAAGTGAAAATTCTGTCGCTAATTACTCACCCTCATTACGTTCCAAACCCGTAAGACCTCCGTTCATCTTCGCAAGACAAATTAAGATATTTTTGATGAAATCGGAGAGCTATCAGACCCTCCATAGACAGCAACACAACTGAAATGATCCCGATCCAGAATAATAGTGAATGCATCAGTGGCTCAACTTTTTTTGTTTTGTTTTTGCTGGGAGAATCCTTCATTTTTGGCTGAACTAACCCTTTAAGTGTAAAGCATGTGTGCTAATCTTATATTGTTGTCTGGACTGTATAAATAAGCTGTTTCTCTCATTATCAGCTGGTCTTAAAGCTGGAGTTCTGGGCTGTGGAGGATTTGCTGCTTTCTCCGCTGCTATTGAATACTACCTCAGATGAACAGCAGCTTCAGGACTGTTACCCTGTTCCATTGGAAGACATTATCACGGGGGGGACATTGTGCAATCTTCTTCTGTCCCAGCAATCAAGAGGCATTCCTTCCCTCCAGAAGAGAGTGGGGTGGACCAATAAGACAACAAGCTCATGTGGCTTTTTTGTGTGTTTGAAGGGGGTCTGATGATGCACATCACCTAAAAACCTCCTAGGATGATATTTGTACATAATTGGACCTAAAACGATATGCTTTGTGCTGGTTGTCGCACCGAGCGAGATGTACAGCGTTATACAGTGTCTGCGGGAAAGAAAAATAATAAAGAGTGGTATCAAGTAGCTTAGGGGTGTATGAAATCTTCACATTTGTACACACTTGTTGCCTTGTCGTGTAGCCGAGGACCGTTTCAGTGAACCATTAACACACAGCTTAGTAAACAAAGGCTGCTCAGTTTAAAAGAATTCACCAAATCAGATTTATTTTCTTTCAAAGTGGTGTTTGGATTTACAAGTCTCCAGAAAATAAGCTCAATCAAGTGTTTATATTAGTTTCACTCTGCAGCCCCTTTCTAAAAGGAGAGATCTTAAAATGTCATCCTACAAACAAACAAACCTAAATATTTATATGAAATCTGATACAATATATATATATATATGTGAAAATGTTATCAAAAATAAGAGGCAGGGAGTGCTAAAGGTTGTGCGTTAGGAAATCAGAATGAAATCATGCTTTGAGGTCAAGCTGACGTAGCAAGGAAGTGGGTTTCCTCGCCAGGAAACAGATAATGCAAACATGCTTCGGGCTACTTCCCAGTTCTCTGAAAAGTTTCCTTTCCCACTGGCCTTTGAGTTAGTAATGCTGAATTAAGTTTGGAGATGCGACCAAGGAATGGGTTTGAAATAGGTTTTCATTTCTGGACCACCGATGAAACGCTTTTAAATCCATGAAAAAAAAACATCTAAAGCGCAGTAGATGGGTTACTTGGATTTGAACTCACCTTATATAGAAGCTCACTAATTTTATGAGGAAGGGACGCCGTTCAGAAAACTGGGTAACATTATAGACCTTCAAAGTTCAGATTTCCTTAGTTTGCAGTTATACTAATGCAAGTATGAAGACAATATAGCAAGCATACAGAACTTAATTGAAATTATTTTAAGACTTAAACGGAAGCATGTTTAATGGACAAAGTTAGCTGTAACAATTTATTCAAATTATACACAGAAATCAAACCTACTAGTATAAATAATTAAAGTGTACAATACACTGTGATACAGGTATTTATTTTTTTAGTTGCGTAATGTACTTTGATCGTTAAAAAAGAAAAAGTGAGCAGAGATGGTCACAACCTAAAACACCGCCTGCCCAGGGCTCCTGTGCATTGAGCTTGTATCAGTATCACACACAACTTTAATACAAGGCACTGTATTTACGAGATTCCAGACAACACGTCATTTGGGGTAAAACTTTTTAGATTTAATAGCTTGATTTTCTTATGATCTCCTCTGCTTATATTTGCCTTCATCCATTGCTGTTGCAACCAGTTGCAGTAAACTATATAGCTCCGAACAAAGCACCCATCAAACCAGCCTTTTGATATGTATTATATTCAGCAAGCTGATATTAATTCTGAACTCCTACACCTCTTATTCCGCCACTTCTGGCCTTTTCACAAAATCCGTTTAAAAACATGCCGGTCATATATTTATTATTTAAAGAGAAAGAACTCCATTTCGCGACCATTAAGCACTATTTTATGACAAACATTCATTTCTCATTTCTACTGAAAAAAACAAAACAAAACATGCTTTCTCAAAGCGGACTTTTGAAAGAAAACCGGCTTAATGGCTGTATTTTGTTACTGCTTTTAGGAGTGAAATGTGATCCAGACATGTTTTAATCAGAGTGACCGAGTTTGTCATTTTCAGTAAATGAACTAAAACTGAGCCTTATATTCCAGTGAGAAAAATTCCAGTCTTTTTGCTTGCCTGAGCCATGAGCGGAGTCAGTCCGGTAGAAATCGCAGTCTCCGTGGATGGCAAGCAAGGAAAAAGGCAATGACAGTTCAACTACGTGTTACTCGTCTGTAAAAAAGTGCCTAAAAGAATCTTTGGTCTACCAAACTCATAGGTGTTGTAGATGTTTTCGACTAGAAATGTGTCTTTTTGTAAATCACAGTCTCATCTTTCACCTCTAAATAATAATTGATAAACGATAACATCTTTATCAAACCCTGAGCTGAGAGAGGAGGCCTTGAAGACACTAGACGTCTATTATTTTTTCCCCAAAAAATATGATTATCGGCATCATAGACTACACTACAAGTTCAAGCATGGCATAAATAAGCCTAAATTTAATGATTTATGGAAATGTAATTTCTGGATATAAACGTGTTCATGCTAGATTTACGCTACATGGCCAAAAGTTTGCGAATTGAAATGGACGATATTTAACGCTAGGCCCCTTAATGCAAGTCACATTTAACGAAATCCAACTTTGTGCAACAGTCTGGAAAGAAACGTAAGATGTTATAGCAGCAAAGGAATGACAAACCCCTTATTAATGCCCATATTTTCGAAATGCTTTTTGGGTGTTTAAATGCTTTCAGCCATACAGTGTATTGATTAGATTTACGGATATGCCTCACGATAAGCAGCCTAACCTCTAAATCATAGAGTGAAAAATGAGAAAACGTACTGTAACAGACATCAATAAACAATTAAAAGCGTAAACAGAATAAACTACAAAAAAAAAAAAAACATGCGTCATGATTAAATTGTTTAACTCGTCTGCCAAATGCATCAACAAAACTAAGGAGAGCATAGTGTTGCCACAGACGAGAAGCAGCAGCTTGAAAGACTGCATAGTTAGTTTCGAAAAGTACTAAAGCTTTAGAAAGGGAGAGCAAAACACATCCTCTCTCTTTCAGTCCAGCAAAGACCCGGTTCGACCTCATAGGGAGTGAGCTGGGAGCTTATACACGCTCTTATATAAGTCTTCTCTCTCGTCTCACACACACACACACACACACGCACACTTGCTAAAGGCAACCTTTAAGTCCAGTTTGTCTTGGAAACACTAAATAAGAGTGCATGGGTACGTAGTGGGCAACATTTTAATCTCACAGATCTGCACTCCTGAAAGCGCTTAATGGAATCTAGAAGTCGCTGTTAAAAAAAACTCCTAAGATGCATTCATACGGCATCCAGCATTCACTAAATGTATTATGAAAGATGCTGCAGGTTGTGTTAAAAGCCCTGAAACAAAGGCTTCTGAGTTCCTTGCTAAGCCTACACTTACACAAGCTCTTATAAGCCACAGATTATCCCTAAAATGACCCTAGGCAACAGCAAATCACTCTTTTATTATGCAATATTGATCAATGTAGAATTAAATCTAACTTATTTATTTACAACTCAAACTGTAGGCTCAGTTAATAGGAAGGTAAAAATTCAAGCCCCATATCAAGTGCGTTTCACACTTCGCACTCAGATCACACTTACCAGGGTTCCTAAATCTTTCAAAGCTGGATATCATTTTCTAGAAATTATTTAGTAGACAGCATTCATAAAAAGTGGTGTCTAGCCGAAATAATTTTCAGCTGAAGGGCAACAGAAATGATACCGACTACAGAAATTGCGAATGTTAAAGACGTCTGATGACTTTTCTACACGTGAAAATCTCAAATGTAAAATTGCCTGATGTTTTCCTTCTACTCAAGACTGTAGAAATCCCGTATTACATCCTTTATACATGCTTTGAGAGTAGGATGTCATGCAGCTTTTCTATCCTTACCCAAGTGTTCATATGGGCTCTTCAACTACCCACAATCCCTTGCCTTAAAGCCCCATGTTATTGCTTTGACTACAGTCTGGAGATGCCCTCGAGCATTATGTGGCCTAAAAGATATGCCAAGCGTTATGTGCTTGCTCTTTGTACCCTGCGAAGACCTCATCCCCCTATAGACTGGAGTCTCGTCTATGCCATGTAAACATAAGGACCGACTCTCTGCTGCCCCCGTGTGGATGGGAGGACATGGGAAGCCCAAAAGGCCCACAGAAGTGAAGCAGAATTCATTAGCAGCCTCCAGAGCGTAAAGGGCGGTGTGTGGTAGAGAAGTGTAAACAGTCACAGCAGGGCAGTGTGTGTGCAAACACATTCACAGAACTCTAATGAGCTGTAAACAAGAACAGCAGCACTGCAGCCATGGAAATGCTTACCACGTGAT
Source organism: Puntigrus tetrazona (assembly GCF_018831695.1). Classification (NCBI taxonomy): domain Eukaryota; kingdom Metazoa; phylum Chordata; class Actinopteri; order Cypriniformes; family Cyprinidae; genus Puntigrus; species Puntigrus tetrazona. The sequence goes on along the minus strand of NC_056703.1, from coordinate 21,173,493 downwards.
GATAGGAGCTTTGCGCCGAGTGGGATGTGATCTGAAATGCTGTGGGTTTAATTCAATGAATTTATCATGACGGCTGTGCCACTCGCATAATAAATTCCCCGGTTTTAAACCAGTGCCTTTTTGTACATCAGCATTTCGTATGGGACAAAAGCAAAAATAACAAAAAAAGTAACAGATAATTCCAACGACAATCAAAGACACCAGTCCAAACTGTAACAGATACTCCAATCAGAGAAGAAAAAGAGGGTTACGGCCCTCAATAACTGACCTAGAAGATGCTCCTTGGAAGCCACTGAAGTTCATCCAGTGAAGCGCCATTTTAACGGGCGAGCGTGTAATTGTGAGTGTGCACGTGGAATGGAGTAAAGTGAAGAGGAGCGATAAGGGTATTTCTAACATGAAATCTTGATTGTATTGTAACAGTAGCAGATGCAGTGCCGTAGCCTTCAGCCGTGATGTCTGTTTATTGTTTGTTCTAGATAAAGACAGACCTTCACTAATCAGCCTTGGAGATATCTGAGACGGGCTCGGGCGAGGACAGCGGAGAGCTCTGGTTTTGAGCGTCCCGCTGCCGTTTGTAGAGTCGGTAGCCTTTGCGGCAGAGGAGGACGAACCAGTAGACCTGCGGTGCCAGGATGCAGAGGTTGCCCAGGTTGGTGGAGAGCGGGAGATGGAAGGGAACGCTGTAGAGCGGGATGCCGTAGTGGGAGCCGTAGGCCCAGTACATGTAGGGGAAGAGGGCGATGCGGCACATGAAGAAACTCAGCAGAACCATGCCGCCATTAACCTTGTGCAGCCAGCACTCCTGCATCCCCAGCTACAGGAAGAAGAATGAGAGAAAGAGGAAAGGAGGATTAGAGGATGGGTTTGTTTGTGTTTAATACTGTTCCAGCTTCTGTGGTTATTTTCAAGGCAAGAAATATTATGACTAAATCATATCATGTTTATATTTTTTTTAACATTCCATCACTCACATCCATTTTGTTCTAAATCCACAAGACTTTTGTTGAAACACAAATTAGGATACATTTCTGCCCGTCCACTTAAAGTTCAAGTAACTGAATGATTGAAGACCCAAAAAGGTCATAAAGGCATCGTAAAACAAATCCATCCATAAATCAAGCAGATTAAGTCATGTGAAGACATGGAAACTTGATTGTCGAGCATATGCAAATGTGCTCTGTATATGTGTGCATCAGTCAATTTTTGAATGTGAATAAAACACTAAATTAAATCTGTCCATCATATAAAACAATCATATCTCTTCACAAGACTGATTAAACCCCTCAAATCATATAGATTAGATTTATGTTGCCTTTTTGGATCTTCTAGGTTTTGGTTACAAGCACTTTACAGATACTAGTGTCAGGTTTCTTCCCAAATATTTGATTTGTGTTTCAAGAATCCACCTACAGAATCAGTCATACAGGTTTGGAGCCACAAAGTGTAAGTAAATGAAAACAGAATTTTCAATTTTGTGTTAAAGCCTTTTTTTTAAGCATTGAAGTTGTAATTAAAATTTTTATTAAATTGTGATCGATTCATCATTTGTCAGCGTTATGCTGCAAAGTGGACCAGACTTCATGCGGATATTTTGTCACTACAACTACAGATGCTGGGACTGCTTTAAAATGCAATACCCATAACTACCAAAAGGGGTCATGTGAAAGAATATAATATATGTCTCACAGAAAACAAACAAGAAGTGTGCACTGAGAATGTTCCATCTAGCAGTCACATTTATCTAGCATACACTGCCATTTAGAAGTTTGGGGTCATTTTTTTCAGGGAGCGACTAAATGAATTACAATCTTATGAAAAGTTTATATATAAAAAATGCTGTGCATTAAACAGGATCATTAAGAATCATTAAGAGGATTCACATTTTACAATGTCCCAGGGTGCTATACATGAATAAATGTCAAATTATTAATTATTAACACTTCCTCCATACAAAATGTTCCAGGATTGTCATCCAATGCGTGACCCTTTTTGGTGACGGATTTCCACATTAAAGCAGGAACACTGAGTGAACGTTTGTACTCTCTGGCGCTCTGAAAGACCACCATCGCTGTACTTAACGCACATTTATCTTAACTGAATGAAAACACGAAAAGTGTTGACTGGCAGCTCCTCTGTCAAGCCGGCAGAAACAGCCCTGTGAAGGTCTGCTGAGTAAAATACACCCTCGTGTGTTACCTGAATGAGGATTTTGCCCAGTGAAACAAAAGGAGTGCTGAGCTCTGTGAGGAAGAGACAGCCAATGAAGTAATCACCCTGGTCCTTCCTGAAGAACTGATGTACACAGAGAGAGCAAAAAAAACACAGTCAGCACAAACACGCGCACACACACACACACACACATTCCACCAGTGAGAACAACAAGGATGTGAAAATACAATCCATCACTCTATGGAATAATAAGAATAATCAAGAACTGTAATCTTAATGAATCATCGTCAGTGAAAATATTTACAGCCTCTGTGACAAACCTGACACTTTATTTCACAACTCACACCTCCTTGTCAGTGTTCTTCTAATCATCTCAGGTTGAAGTCACTCAAATCAGGCTACAATAAAGTTATAGGCTAAATTATAGGCCATACTAAATGAAAGGACAGACAAGTAAAACAGACTCTCATGAGCAAATCAAAATTTACACTAGACAAGATGTACAGAATGGTGTTCTTACAAACCCACATGATGTGTAGGATTTACTCTAGCTTCGTGAATGGTCCACATATATGTGATATGACACACGGCGGTGGATGTGGTGGATCGAAGGTGTGTAATGTGTGTATAAATGTAACCCAAGATAAGAACAGCCATCTGAACCCTTCCAGCTAACCTGCAGCGTAACCTAAACCCCACTCTTTATCTCTATAGCTTCTATAATATTTATCTGCACTTTATTTGTCTTTATTTGTACATCGTCGTGTCCCGTGCAAAATACCCTATTAGACATTACGGTTTCAAAAACTGTGTGAAAAGTTATATATCTGGTGTGACTCGCAGGACAGCCAGATGTTTTGTTGCGGCGGTCCGGGGCTTCGTCTTTCTTTGTGTCATTACCATGCATGTCAAAATCTGTTTGCCTGTGTTTGTGACTTTATGTTTCATGGGTCATTTTGTGGAACAGGAGCACAAAGCAGCATGTGTGTGAGGTGGTATCTGAGTAGCAGCTGTGTGTGAATAATGGAAGCGTGGGTAAAGTGATCTCATATCACCACTGACAGCCCAGAGACACCAAACAAAAGACCAGGTTTCCACCAGTGTGTGTGTGTGTGTGTGTGTGTGTGTGTGTGTTCCACTGGCAGTGTAACAGCTGCTATTAAGGTAATTGTTTCTCACGGATCAGGTACTTAACGGACACAAAAGCACTGAATCCCCCTTTTTTACGTTCCCTACCACTGGGTCCTGGCTATAGGTGGAGTTGGTTATTTGAGAAGGCCCATTATTCTCTCCCATCATATTATTGGCTGTCATATCACTCATCCTATATATCTGTCCTCTCTATTTTTTCTCTCTCTCACCAGAGTCACAGGCAGAAGGATGGTGAGTAGTGCAATGTGATGGAGGACCAGCAGGAACTCTTTCCTCACAAATGAGTTGAAGGTTCGTAGAGAGTGGCTTTTATAGTCCTTGTGACCTTTGACCCGGAAGCGATAGTAATGGCTGAGGTACATGGCGAAGATGTCATATGACATGTAGGGAACGCCATACCAAATGACAAAATAGGTGGCCAGCCAGTGTCTGGAACAGAAGACGAACAGAACAGGTGAACAAATCATGTGTGGAGTGATTTTCATCTCTTAAAAACACTACCTTTCGGTTTACATCTCCTGAAGAAAATTTTAATTGATACTACGATATGATTCAGGTCGCTTCTTTAATTTGTGCAAAAAAAAAAATAATCATTTAATAGCTTAGTAAAGCACATCACTGAAAAACAAGAGATCTAAAAGACTCGTGTGGGACACTACATTACGAGTCCTTTATTTAAATATAACTGCAACATAAAATAATTTAAATAGATTTTACAGAAGAGTCTTCTGGGTGTGGATTGCAGTAGACAAACAACTTTAACAGGCATGTATTTTATAGGGTGTAGCTAAATATGTTTGCTTACCACCCGTCATTATGTAATGCGCTGGAAGCGATTTTAAAAGTCTAGGCTACAGAAGTATTCTGTATTACATTTTATATAATATTTACTATATGGCATGCTGTGTAATCTAAAAATAGTTTAAAATATAAGACTAAATATTAAAAGATAAAATATCAAGTTACACTGATCCACAGACTGTGCATATGTGATTAGTGCTGAACTGTTTAATTATAAAAGAGAGCTTATGGCTACACTGACCTGGAACATCTCTACACTGGTCATACACACATACCACACATATGATATATACATCATATATATATATACAGTCATTACCATATATATATGATTTATATATCATATGACTTACATATGCACAAACTAAGAGACAAAAAAACGTGGCCATGCACAATTATTATCAGAGAACATACGCTATGTCAATTAACAGTATGAATAAAAGCTTCAGAAGACTTTACAGCACTATTTAGTTGGGTTTTATGGGTTATGTTGTAAGAAACTAATAATTTTATTAAACAAGGATGCACTGCACTGATCAGAACTACATCAAACTCGTCTAATTAAAACCTTGATATTAAAATATTAAGCAGCTCAACAATTTTCAACATTGATAATAAGAAGACATGTTTCTTGAGCACCAAATCAGTACATCGATTTCTGAAAGATCATGTGACACGGAGGACTGGAATATTATTGCTTAAAAATTAAGCTGAAGAAGAAATAAAATTACATTTTAAAAAATGAATGAAAAAATGTTACGTTAATTTGTAATAATATTTCACAATTTCTCTTTTTACTGTATTTTTCATCAGCCTTAATGAGCTTAAAACTTTCAAATTCAAAAACTTACTGACTCCAAACTTTACCGGTCTTGTTTTAGTTGTCGTTTTATGACTTTATGAAAATAAACAGACATCTAGCAAAATGTACAACGTTCTTTTCGATGTAACTAAAGTGAAAGGCGAATGCCAAAAATCCAGAAATTAATTCCCGAAATTCCCATCCACTTCCGTTGTGTGAGAAACAATAGCTAGGGCATCCTGTTAAATATGTGGATGAGTGAATTGTGATATAACAGTCATTTTTGAGTGAACTATGCCTTTAACACCCACAGTGTCATTGGATGCTCCTTGTCACTCAGGATCACGGCTGTGCATGTGCTCAAGCCAAGTATTAAGCCTCTAGGGGATTAACGGGGAGGTTGGGAGTTTTCTCTAGGCCTGCCTGGCAAGTGCCTTCTGTGGATTACCCTGTTACGCCACAAACACACGCACACATTTCCCCCCGCCCCACATGAACAGGTGGCAGAGGCTGAAATTGCAGGTGTCATTTTAGTGCCAGGGAAGGGCAGAGAGAGGAAGATAACAGCTGTTGCCCTGGGACTCTGCGTGCCTAATCTTCTCCTCTCTGTGTCCTTGGGGTAGGGGCGGAGCCAAAGGGGTCAGCAGATGTGGCATAGAAACAGAGGTAAGCACTGTCACCCCTGAGGCTGTTGTAATTGTCCACTGAGATGACAAAAGGCATTGTCAGGTAAGGTCCTTCTTAAAGTGGCATTGCACTATTTTGAAGAGCAAATGGGTTTAAGCAGGTTTTCTATTTTGCAACGTATGCTGTGTTTTCATTATTTATGAGAACAGAATGTATAATAAAATTTTGGTTTCTTATAACACATTTATTCATCATGCATTTATATGTTTAAGGCAAATGTCATGTTATACATAATAAATATACACAGTAGAAACATATATATTGTATAAACAAGAACTTTTAATTGGACGCGATTAATCACGCTTTATCACGGCCCAGCACTGTAAATCATTTTAATATGCTGATTTGGTACAAGAAACATTTCTTTTTATCATCAGTGTTGTAAGCAGTCAAGCAGCCTATCGTGTTTGTGGAAACCATGACACTTTTCTTCAAGATTATTTGATTAATAGAAAGTCAATAGAAAAAAAGACTTTTGTCGCATTATAAAACTTACTTTAACTATCACTTTTGCATAATTTAACACATCCCTGCTCCATAAAAAATGTATTTATCTTACGAACCCTAAAGCTTAGAACATTAGTGTAGAACTTAATTGTAATTGGTTGCTGAAATAAATAATAATGTTTGACAGTCACTTTATTTCTATTATAAGCATGATCATATAGAGTATAAATGTTTATATGCACGAGTGTTTTCTCGTCACTAAACTGTGATGTTTAGCAGTGTTGTTGACCAGTCGGTATCCAGGCTGTGATCGATCTGGATCGGTTTTATCATTACCTTTATACCTAGGAGATTTGCAAAGATGCAGAATATGATCCTTTGCAGCAGAAAAGCTTTTCATTGGTGCACTGTGAAAAATGTATCAAGGGCTGGCCAACTTACCGGTCCATAATCACATTGCCTTTGCACGAGGACACCACGATAATGCCAGCTGTGGTGGCCATAACAGCATGAATGGATGACACCAGCCTTCAAGAGAAAGAGAAGAGAATTTATGGCCTGCCTTAATTATTTACGGTACTTTCAACAATAAACATACAGCAAAACCTTTATATGGTTCATTTGATGGATATATCATTCACTTTTACAATCGTTGTAAACCAACTAAAAATGCCAAATTACAAAATTACAAATTACAAACACCTTATAGAATCTTAAAAATATTAATTATTCCACCAAAGATCATACAAAATGCATATTATTGTTTATTTGGTACTCACCTGAGTAAGATTTCGCATCAAAGACTTTTACATATAGTCAGTTACATATAAAGAAAATAACAGCTGAACTTGAAATGACCTTGTTTAAAAGTTTACACACCCCTGATTCTTACTACTGGCTGAGGGACTCAACTACTACAGAAGGTTCAAACACTCTGATGTTATCTGTTATCTTAGTCTTATATGCTTTCATTTCTGTCGTTTGCAATGCAGTACGTATTAGATGCACAAAGCTCACGTACTGAGACTTTCACGCGAGCTTTGTCTCCGTTTGTCCTGAAGCTCGCGGAGCAGTTGAACGCACTCGTATCTACTTTTATGATCCAAAATTGATGTAAACAGTCAGTTATGTTTTCAGAACAAGACAAAAGCTAAATTTTGAAGCTAAATTTAAGTCTACTTTGAATTCTTAGCAATAATTAATAATGATAAATTCATATAATAATAATATATAACAATTATTTTAAAAAGTAGTCTGGTTATATAATTTAATAAAAATTCTTAAAATTTTATATAACCATGATGCATTGCGATATCGAACTATATGATAATCGTAATCAAATTCAAAAAGTCGGCATCGGATTGGTTGAATTAAGCAGGATTTCAGGGAGACGTGCGTGTCGAATACTTTAACATTCCACCATGACACCAAGCCCCTCACGAAAGAAAGCTGTTGTGTTTGAACGGTGACAAAGAGCGCTTTCTCAGGATCCACTAAATGCTTGATTTTCAAAGGTATGCAAAATATTTGACGTTTGCAGCATAGAATCTTTAAAACACATCCAAGGGTTTTACGCACCTACTTGTTATTGTGCCGACATCTCACAAAAGTGGTGTTGAAACTACATTAGCTGTAATTGGTTGTTTGACATGTCAGTCAAACGGCCTCATGGGCGGGCCTTGGCCAATGAAAGCAGCCAAGTATTCCAGACCTTCAGCCGTGCATTTTGCACGATTCCTTTCATCTTGGTAAAATAATGAAAATTTTGCTGATTCTGCAATGTGTATGCAAACTTTGGACTCCAAGTGTAACTTAAATTTCAGTCCGTTCTTCACTCAAACCTATCATATGACTTCAACACACTTTTACAAATCATATGGACCCCTTTTTTATCATTCTGAAGCCTGACGGCCGCAGTACTCTAAGTATATTGATGTGTAGACAGAACGCTCTGACTGAAGTCTTTATTTCAAAGGTCTATATGGATCTTCATTGATCTGAGCTCCTCTGTTCATCAGAGAAAGGGTCACCGTGGCCGAGTTAAGCAGCGAGCGCTCTGAGTAGCTAGTGTGTTAATGAGTTTAAATGCTAGAGTCAAACCCTAAACAGAGATAACGTCAAACTCCTTGTGTGTGGCAAAGATAAAGTGTTTCTTCTGAACCTTGACACATTTTTTTTGTCCACACGCAATAAAACCTACGAAAAAACACTGATGCAAGAAAACAAAAATGACAGAGGAACCTTAGAAGGGTTCTCATTGCAGGACATTTATTTACCAGATGTTCACCATTCATTAAATGTAGTCTATGCGCACATGCACATTTAAACAGACAGTAACCCTAGCAAATATTTGAGCTCGATTCATTAATAATAGTCAGAGGTCACATGATATCTCTTTCCACGCTGACTGACGGTGTGTTAGTAATTTCTCTATTGGTCTGTACTCTGAAGATGCTGATATAGTATACTGGTGAACAGGAATTAATACGAGTGAACAAATACTACAGTCCTATATGGTATTCTACTCTTCACCAGTTCCTTGTTTTTGTTTCTATCCTGTTAAAATAAATTAAAAAAAGAAAACTGTCTGAGAAGCAAAACTGCAACGATTTGGCATAAATGTGTCATATTAGCATATGTAGCATATTACAAATAGAAACTGAAAGAAAGGCTATAACAAAAATGTGACTTTTAAAACCACTTCCACAATAATGTAAAGTCTTTGAATTGTGTTCATTTCAGGGGCTTATCTTACTAAGTAATTATATCTTAGGCTAATTATGATTAGATGAATTTATTTGAATTGCATAATGAATTTTATTGTATTGCCATTCATGTAATATAATATAAAAAAAAAAAAAAAAAAATGATTACTTTTTAGAAAGTCAAATTTAAAAGTCGATTACGTATTTATATAAAAGCTACATATTGGGGGTTGAAAACATTTTCCTCAGAAATTGTTAGTAAATTTAATTTCAATAATTACAAGGAAACAGCACCTAATGCATTAAATGAAATGTAAAATTTGGAAATACAAAGACTGAAAACGTTGTTTGATCTACAACTTCTCACGGTGTAATTTTGATGACCTTTTGAACATTTTTAACTACAATAATAATTTTAACTATCCTTTTTTGGAAGCATATGGCAATATTAATAAAGCTCAATATATTGGAGGGCTGTGAAAGCAGAATGAAATGAAGTGTAAGTTTAGTGTAGAGCTCGGTCTAAGCCTCTGACTGTCTGGTGAACTGCACGGCTGAGCATTGTACACCGGGTGACGTTTGCTCGTCATGACAACGGCGGTCATGTGACCTCGGCCTGACAGCTTACGCCTGAGTTGGCCACTAGATAAGCGTTCCCCTCCACAAACACACACGCACAGCGCTCTGCTCCCCGCATCCCTCCATCCTTGGAGCCTTGCTGCCTGAATACTGTCACAAGACCCAGTTCACACAATCCACTCTTTGTGTCCCTCTCTCTCCAGTTTTCTCTTACAACGAGTTCAGAAAGAAAGCAAAAAAGGGAGAAGAAAATGCTTCTTTTGTGTAGCTTTGGGGGGTGGCTGGCATATACACACATGTGTCCAAATATCATACATGTATAAAGAGTAGTAAACACAAACTTAACTCTGCTCCTTGCCATCAAGTCAAACTTAGCATATCTTACAACACAAGTCATTTTGAGGCTAATTGATTTACTATGGTCTTTTATCTTTATTTAGAAAGAATTTGACAAAATGAATTAAATTGAATTCTGAAATTGCTTTTTTTTTTATTTAATTGTAATTCATTTATCATTTTGTTCATTTGTATTAGTTCTTTTTAGTCTTGCCAAGTTATTTTCGTGTTAACCTAGATAAAATTGTTCTAAATTTAGTTTTTTTTTCCATGTCATTGCATTGTTTAAAGCATAAGAAAAAAAAAAAAAAAAAAATATATATATATATATATATATATATATATATATATATAATAATAATATATATATATATAAATATATATATATAAATAAAAAAAGTGAGTATATTTCATATACATATTTAATATGTTATGAAAGATATAACTGAATGATTTAATATATAATTTTTATTTTCAATTTGTAAACTGCATTTAATTTGAATATCAATATTTTAAACTATAAAAAATAAGTACAATAATGACAGTATTAATTGGCAAGATTTCATAATATTTAATGTTTTGTTATATAATATTAGGGATACTGATATATAATAAGTTTCCCAATCCTTTTGGTGTGTCTCCCAAATTGCCTAATAATTATGCTTTAAGTCCTGGTGTCCCTCTGCAGTGGACATGTATGAAATCAACGTCCTGTTATGTAACAGAAAGTCATATTTTGATTTGAAACCTCATAACATGTTGATTTATGACAAACAATTTGAGAAGTTTTCAAATTTAAATGATTATTACAAAACATTGTCATATTTCGATTTATTATTTTATTTAAGTTAATGTTTATTTTATTTTAAGTAATGAAAATGTGTTTTTTTTTTCTGGTTTTAGTTTCAGTTAAGGCAATGCTTTTCACAACAGATGGATGTCTGGCCAGCTCTGATAGTCAGTGTTGACTGGTTACAGCACACCTCACCGTCGTTTGATTTTTTTTATAGCAATAGAAATCATTTAGTTCAGTTAGAAAATGCTACAATTTAAAACTGAACACGTCTGCTCAATGCAGAGTGTCTGAACAACAGTCATATATCACTTTTCATTTATCATCTAAGGTGATTTTTTTAAACAATTTCTTATTTGTTTCAACAGTGTTCGCTGATTTTTACTTTATATAAACTGTGCAATTTATTTATTTAATTTTACATCAAAGTAAAGCCTGTGCCATGTCTCCAATCTTTCTTATTTGGCTTTTCTAACAAATGTTTCTTATTTATTTGGTTCCACAATGTTCCGCGTGACTTTCAATCGCAGTGTACTTTTATTCGTTGTTAATAATTTAATTTAATTCAAGCAATTGAGACTGAATTTCCGCTAAAATGTGCATGCCACTTTTACAAGCTATTTAGAAGCAATGGATAGCAGAAAAAAAGAGAGAAATCACGGGACGGGAGTTGTCACGTGTCGATTAACTGGTGGGAAAATTTCCTCACTTCCTCACAATCCTAATGAAAGCAAGACTTCCTTTCATATAGCCTAAGCTGTGTGTAAAACCATAAAACGCTACCTTATCGGTCAGTATCCAGAGGGAGGAACGAGAAGATCTATAATTCCTAAATAGATCTCCTATATATAGCTATCCATTAGCATTAGCATTCAAAGGCACTTGTTTCACCGCAGGACTCCAATGGGTAAGCCATTTAAAATGACAGCCACTACACGCTTATTTCCTCACTTTGGAACCACAGTAAAATATCACAAATTAGCTTGTGGAATCACTAAAATATTACCTCTTAGTGACTGACTGGAAAAATATATATATATCTATAAACCCTACTTTTATGGATAGATTCTGGATATAAAGGCCATGCCAGCAGTCAAACTGGTTTATTTTATTCAAAACCACTGTGTTATGCCACTGACTGATTGGGCAGCAATGCAGTGGCGTTGGACATTACAATCCCTCAGACTTATTTTACTAGTGGTCTGTCTCCTATTCTTTGTGCAGTGTTCGATTTCTAGCCTGCTACAACAACATGCCTGTCTGTCATTTTAAAGTGAATCAAAAAGCAAGCTGTGCTTCAGCTGTGTTTGATTAGAGCTGAAACCAAAAAAAAAAAAAAAAAACCCTCCAAAACAGGGGTCGCCTTCTTCCAGATGCAGGGCACCCCTGTTGTTAAATATCAAAAAAAAACATGTTTTCCTTTTTAATCCAATCTTGCTAGAGAAAGTTTCATTTAGCACACACATTTACGCTTGCACCCTTAAATATGTCCTGTCTGGACTCCCAGTTCAAATTAAACTTTTATATAAATTTAATGATAAATATGTAAATATTTTCAACAGTTTTCATTGTCACATGATCCTATAGAAATCACTCCACCATGCTAGTTTCCTTCTCTACAAACATTTTCTGATTAATGCTTTTGCGTAATTTTTTTATATATAGAATCTTTGGATGACTAAAATGTTTTTAAAATCAGTTTGGATAATTTAATGCACCCTTGATGAATAACTTTATTAAATGATATGCAAAAAGCCCTCTAACTTCTCCATGTAATGTGTTATAAAATGATACGCAGGGGTGGTGTTGTATGTCATATATGCCACCGTCAAGATATTGGTAACATTGTGAGAAAATGGACACTCGGTCTGCTTTACAACATTTGTTAAAAGTTATACGCTCACGAATTGTGCTCTTTTTTCATATTCTTACCCAACGCTGTGACAGAAAATCCATGTTCTGACACGTAAAATGATGGAAACCAACAAGCTGGCTTCATTACAGTCTGGATTGCCAGCGAGAGTGATAAATAACCATTAGTGATTCTGTGATTCAGACCGGTTGCCTCGTTCTAACATGTACACACGCTCAGAGTACTGATGGAATCAGCGCTTCAACGTAAAAGTCCAGAGTCTGTGAGTCCTCTAACAGGCTTCACCCTCTTCACCGAGTAGAGGCCTTCAGCACATCTTCTGACCACCATCAAGATCAACGATCACCTACCCATCCATCGATCCACATGTCCATGTATCTTGCGTTAACTATGCAATACGCCTTCTTGCTGCCGATCGCCATCCCTCACCAACTATTCAGCATCCACTGGATCATGTCCTCCAATCAATAACTCTTATTAAGAGAACAACGTCTCAAGACACATGACACTCCAGGCCAAGTCTGACCAGATTTTGGGCCAACACTCAGCTTTATTCCATCTATTATGTTTTTTGACACATAAGGACGGACAAAAACTATCCTTCGTTGATGGAGCTGTTGTTTTTGTCATGGATTTGGTATCGATTTTCCTTGCTTTTTTATCTTAAAGCTTTCTCAAACTGACAGTGAAAACATACTGAATCTAAAAATAGCCTCTTTCTGTAACCTTTGTGCTGAGGCTGAGTTTGTGTTGGTTTTCTTGGAAGGGAAGGAACGTGAAGAACCCATTCTGAGTCAAGAGGACGGGACTCTGCTGTAACAATGTTATGCTGATCCTGCGTCTTTTTTTGGTGTTTGACATTCTGTGATTGACGTAGCTTCATTGGTTTTGGGAGAATGTGGCACAAAAGGAACTCAATAAAAGGTTGAAACATATACACACACATATACATACATACATACATACATACATATATATAGCACAGTTTAGCCATAATATCAACTGACCTCCACAGAAACACCAGTCAGAAAACAGTACACAGAACACAAAACACTGCAAAAAGAAAGGTTGCACATAAAGATCAAAGAGATCTGAAGCAAACCAAAGGATTAGTTGGGATTATGGATATTGCTAAATGAAAACAATTGCCCTTAGCAAAGCAGAAACAAACTAAGAACCGGGGGATTCGTTTCAACTGCAACAAAATTGTGGATTTAACTATAAATGTGAAATTTGCATATGGTTAAAAACCCACATCGAGCGGCTTCGAAAAGAGAGAAAAATGTTTGTAATATTCTGCTCCCCAACTACACAACTGCCAGTGAGCTGAGCCCACCCAGAGCTGATCTGAAACCGCTTATCTGGAAAAATGTGCATGTATGGATGACCGAAGATAAAGACTCCCTTCAAGGCTCCTTTACAAATATGCAGCGTTTGAGAAGATCTCCCACTAACAGTTAAGGGTTGACTTTGGGTGCCCAGATTTGTTTGGATCTATTGGATTTCAAGTTCAATTCAGATCATTAAACACATATTTCGCCCTGGCATGCGTGCCTTAATCCGCGAAAATATGGAGAAGGTGGGTCCAAAACTGGCCGATGAATTACATACATAAACCGTCCATAGCTGAATTAATAAGGGAGTGATTAAGGTCACGAGATCAGCTGAACATAGGATAACATGAACAGAAGCGATTAGAAAGATAATTGAGCCCCTAAACACACAAGCCACGACATTTAACTAAATCAATCTGTTAAAAGGCCAATCAAGCACACGCTGAGGGTCCTGGACAGATCAAATGTAGGAATTTATGATAATAACGTTTATAAATATTGTTTAAAAGTTACTGTGCTGTGAAAATATAAGGATTTTTTTCTACATTGGGGTCCCCGGTCGACAGACAGTTTGTTTGGGGTTCCCGGGGACAGTGATGCCCCAAAATGCACACATTGCAGTGGGATTTAACAGCTGGTGCAATTGCTTCTATCAACGTATTAAAACGTACCGCAGAATCAAAAGAGTTCGTTTGATGCGAACGGCGTTAAACGCGCACGCTATAATCTGATGTTTGAGCCGGACAGAATGAAACTCGTTTGCCCAGCAAGCAGCAGGGAACTGGCGCACGACACTAGCAGAGCTGTCCGGCCTAACAGAAGTGTTCAACTGTCAGCAAACTCACCTCTCGCTGACCAGCACGACGTCGGCATCTGTCCACCGCTTGAAAATGGACGGGAGCACTTTTCTAAAAGTGAAGAAGAGACCGGGGAAGACCACGACGCCGCAAACCAACACTTGCAACATCTTGTCCCGCCGTAAAACCCGATCCGACGTTTGGTCGAAAACACGATACCGCGTTAAAATAGCAGCGCTGAGTCGGAGCGGTCAGGGTAGCATTAGAGCAGCGGTTCTCCTGCCTCAGCAGCGCTCACTGTCCTGTGCACACACCGAATAACGGTGGAGGTGTCCGGTGATTGATTGCTCTTCACTCTTGCCTCTCAAACCGGGACTGGCGGGTGTTCTGTTACATGTTACGCTTCGCGAACTGACGGGCCGCTACGGCGTGCGTTATCAACTTGTCAGTAACGCGAGGTTGCGTGCATGGCGTCCGCGGAAACGATTGAAATAGTCGGTGAGACCGGGCTCGTATCCGCTGCTCGGCGAGCGTTGCTCATTCCTGCGCGGGTTTAGAGTTGGAGAACAGTATGTCCGAATCGCGAACGAATCGTTCCTCTGAACCGAATCTTTTAAATGAACCAGTCTACTAAACTGATTCGTTCATGGATCGCACTGAACGGTTTTCTTCATTGAACTTGACAGATAAAATACGTTTATCGCGGCATTTATATGTACAGATAAATACATTGATTGATAAGGCAGGGCGCAACATATACACATAAACTGATTCGGGTTTTTTTTCATCTTCCAATAAATAAAAGTCCAATTTATCCCCATCAAATCTTTTTAAGTACACATCATACGATTTATTAAAATAATAATTGTATAACTAGAGATATTTTCTTCATGCATTATTACATTGATAAAGAATTTACCAAGAATCAGCTACATCAGTGGAAATTTACAGATGTAGATTATAGATGCTACTAATTGAAATTTAGCAATTGCTATTATCTGAGGCATATTCTAGTGCTTGTAGGCTACCGTTGTTTCATCTCAGATTTACAAGGTTAATGACTCAAACACATAAACGTCCTCGTGGAAACGTTTCGTAACATTTAATGTAACGTAAAGACTGAATCTTTTTTATGAACGAACTGTTTGAAAAAGGCGGAAACGAGTCAAACTTCCCAAACGGAGAGACTCCCCTCGCTCACCCTGCGGCCACACAACAGCGCCATCTAGGCGCTTCGCCTTAAAAAAACACCCGAGTCGATCCCGAGACTAAATAATTCACGCTTAAAATGTCAGCAAGAGCCTTTCCTCGCGAGCCTTTCGGCTTGTTTACATGTAACGTCCCGAATATAAAAGTGTCTCGTCGAAAGCTTGGATTAATGAGCTTTTTCAAAACGTGTAAATATGCACGCTAAGCTATGTTTGTTGTCTATCCTCGTGCACACGCGAGACAAAAGCAAGCGTAAAGGCTAGAGGATGACTAACTTTATGAATTGTGGGGGCTTCGAGTGATCACCCTGCGCCGAGCACACATACAGGAGAGCCTTTGTTCCCAAACAGCCTACACAATCCTAATCCATCTGTCCCACCAACCCCCACTCCTTAGCCGCCCATTCATGCTGATCTAGGAAAGACGAGAGTGTGACTTCAACCCTGCAGTCCCCAGGAAAGAGTTTCCTCTCACAGGGACCAATTACACATGCTCCTTGTACCTTTCCACGCCACTGCTCCACAGTTTTCTCAATCCAGTGACCTAGGAACTAAGATAAACCAGCCCTTGCACACCAAGTCATGTAATAACTTAATAATGTGAACTCAGCAAAATGTCTTCAGATTTTACCGAAGCCGCTTGAACCCCCAACGCAGAATGTTTTCTACTGAACTACGCCGAACTTGTGTCTATTCATTATTTCATCTTTAATGCCGAACATTCAAAGTCTTGTGTATTATGTGACACAATCTCACCTGCTGGAAAACTCTCATTACTTTACACACAGAAGACGTTTTCTGACTACATGCCAAGACCATTTCGGTTCATTTTTTAATGTATTAAAATAATTACATCATCTCCAACCCTAATCGCTTGCGCTCAAATAATAGTGATATTTAATCAGAATCTAATAAAAAAAAAACATGAAACAAAATATGGAATATAACACTAATTATAAAGAAATTGCTTGGGATATGGTGGTATTTTAAGAAACAGTATTTAATTAAGTATTATAATTATTTGTTACATAAACCTTTATTTTTTGCATTATTGTAGCCTATTACTTTTTTTCCCCAATTCTCAGTTTTTTGTTTATATTATCTTTTCTCATTCATGAGCTTATAGATGGACAGACAAACATTATCATTTATTATAAAGATATATAAGTTAATATAGAGAGCATCTGTTTATTTTGACTTTACCGAAAATACCAGGACATGAATGGTGACATAATCACACGTGATAATGACCTATTATATCCACATGGGTACTTTGTGAGCAATAAACCCATGGATACTGAGGGTTTTTTTATCACTTCACCCTCATAAAATGGTGCGTCAGTGTAATTTCAGAACACAGATCTGGTGGGTTGTTATAGTGATCCTGTTTGTAATATATAGGATATCCGATATGAACGGTGGTATAAAACGGACAGATAAGTGGAGAGTGAAAGTGCCGAGATATCCAGCCACTCTGAACAGGTCAGTACTGTCCTTGTGTCTCAAACTGATTCAATACATATATTTTCCCTCTAACTCAGCTAGAGTTATCCTAATTTTCCTATTTTTAATTGATAAGAATTGTATTAATGCATTGTACATTATTTTTTGTCTTTACAGTTGTCTTCCTCCACCTAATTCAGTTTGAATAATGCAATGTTTTTTGTCTGGTTTCGTTTATAAAAGATTGATTATCCCAGTTGCCCTCTGATTTGATCAATAGCTGAGCCATGTATAGAAACGCCCTCATCTTTTTGATCCTGCTCGATTTAGGTATGTCACATCATTATTTAAATAGGTTTTGTGAGTTGTTTAAGTGTGAGTGTAAACACAGCCGGACGTACAGTATGTACAGTAGAACTCTTGGTTGTTTCTTGTTTTTGTTTTTTTAGTGGTCTTCAGTACAAATGTTAATGCTGATTTTAATGGAACAACTGCAAACACGTCTGTGACCACTGAGCCGGTCTCCACACACACAAGCCTGTCTTCCTCATCCACATCCACGGAGCTGGACACCACGCAGGATCCGCCGGACACCTCTGTCAGTCAACCTTCGGAAGAACCGCAGGGTTTATCATCAGCTCAGATCGCAGGTATAGCTGTAGGATCCATCGCTGGGGTGGCAGCTCTGGGTACGTGTTAATAAATGTTTGCGTTTAACACTTTATAAATGCAGTATTTCATCTTATTCTGCGTGTGGATTAAACCTATATTGAGAGAGTTAGTATTCATGCCCTGTATGCATGTCTGATGTGTTCTTATCTAAAATTGCACGAGTACCTTCAGAAATCCCAGGAGTCCATTACTTTATTAAAAATTTGAGTAAGATTTGAGACTAAGGCAGTTTTATGCAAAATTATACTGCATGTGAGTAGCACTGTACCTCAAGAGGTCTGTTATCTAATAATAAAAACACACATAGATATGGCATTAAAACAGGTAACAAAACTCCACACTAATTATATTGAGCTTCTTATCTACAGTCTATTTATTTATTAAAATTTAAAGTGGTTTAATTTATGGTTCATGGTTTAACAATCACTGTAACTTCAGGTACAAATTATTTTTTCCCCCAAACTTTTTCAGCTGCAGTAAAGTCCCCTCTATTACTTCTGAACATTATACACAGAACAGTTGTTTAAAAGTGTTTCAATAAAACAGTACTGGTGAACTACCAAGGGGAAGAAATGATATATATATATATATATATATATATATATATATATATATATATATATATATATATATATATATATGTATATATGTATATATATATATCATTCTAGATTAGTATTTCAGAGCTAATGTACACAGTGCTATCATTTAATTTTGTACTTAACACTGGCATTATTTAATAGCAAATATACAGCAGATGGCAAGCTGATATGCCAGATCTATTAATAACCACAAACTAATAAAATACCTGTAATCAAATGACTTATTGCATTGTCAGCATTTAAATTATACAAATTGTATCAGTAAACATAATCATATTTCTTGCTGTCTAGGCGGAGGGGTTTACGCTGGACTGAAGTACTCTGGCAAACTGGGTGGCTAATATGACTCTAGCTGAACCTACTGTATTTCACCATCATATGATTTAAATTTGCACTTCTTTTTTTTTTTTTTTTTTTTTTTTTTTGCAACATTTGCTTTTATATGTGTCATTTTATATATGTATATGCTCTGTGTCAGCTGACAAAATGGTAAAAAAAATTCATTATTATATCTCTACAATCATTATAAAACTCCCAGACATCATGAATGTGCGTGCGCCAAAAAAACCCAAAAACTCTTGGGATATGCAAAACGTCGGCGTGTATATGCCACGCGATGAGCAGGGTTAGCTTTGTGGGGTGGATGCGTATAACACACACAACAACTGCTTAGCAATCACGCGTGTCATATATACGCCAACGTTTTTTCGCTTTTATTCGACAAACTATTTATACGTATTTTAATGACCGGCCTACGATAGACAATGGGTTATTCTCAGGATGTGACTCTCTCATAAGTACTTTTTCTGAGCCATTTTTGACACGAGTGAAGTCATTTTTCATCTGTTCACAGGTGCAGATCATATTAACTATGAACAAGATCCACTAATGTTTGGTCGCCATACTTCTTTTGAGCGGCCCATTTC
Organism: Puntigrus tetrazona; assembly: GCF_018831695.1. Classification (NCBI taxonomy): domain Eukaryota; kingdom Metazoa; phylum Chordata; class Actinopteri; order Cypriniformes; family Cyprinidae; genus Puntigrus; species Puntigrus tetrazona. The sequence continues at coordinate 21,154,164 of NC_056703.1, read as the reverse complement.
TTGTTTCAATTAAAAAAAACAACTGCTGTATTTCTCAATCATAATAATCTGCATATTGTCTACTTTTGCAAAGTGATTCTTTTATGACATGGCCGTGAGTTGGCATGAACATCCTGCGGTGCACATTTACGATATGCCTGTATTTTCTTTATGTCAACACAAGCAATATTGCATTCTGGGAAACCACATCGGTTGTTATAGCCTAAATGTGTTTGTGTAGGCTATGTATCCACAGAATTTATGAGTTAATTTATGAGAACGATCTGATAGAACTACAGCACATGGAAGGCAGAAAGATGCAGTCACACAGCAGGTGAAAGAGCCCTCTATCTCCCTCGCCATCCAAACAGAACAGCCCATCAAATATTTATCCCTCCCTCCAGCAACTGTTTTATAAACACTATCCAGTTTAATCCCACATGCTGCGCATCTCTGAATGAACAGGAAGATACGGAAAGAGACGGTCCTCACTTGGCTCTGAACTGCAACACAAGTCTGTAAATGCGGATCATTTAGAAGATGGTACAAACGAAAATGGCGTCTTATCAGAGAAACCACACAATCGTGTTAAGTATGAACACGATTCACTAACATTTGGCAACCCGAAAGGGTCCAGATATTAAGAAATACCGTTCGGCGCTTCGACCTATCGTTAAAAGCGCTATATAAATAAAAAGGGATTGATCGATCGATTGATATTTTAACGTTATCTGTGAAATATTTAGAGAAATAAAAGCTTGCTCTAGTGGTATAAAATAATTACCAATAGGTGTTAAATGTTCAATACAAAAAACATTTATAGACCACTGTATGTGACATAATTCAGGTCATAATCAATCAACACCGGTATGATAGAGGGGACTGACAGTGTCATGATCAGAGACTCAAGAGTATGTTTTGCGGGTGCGGGTTAAGGAAAGGGCAGTTGGGTAAGAGCAGTTTGTTACTACCACTGAGAGAAGGCTTGAGTTACTAGTGGCACAGTCAGCCGGTGGAAGTGAGATAATTCTCTCCTTCTTCTCACAAATTGAGTTCTTCTCAAACAGATCATCTGTCTTAGCCTGGAAACATAATCTGCAAAGACACTAAGAGCACACACGCACGCACGCAAAGGTACTGTCTAAATACATTACAGTCTGACTGAAAAATATACTTGTGTGTGTAGCGTATATACATGGGTTTAAGTGTCTTTACGTATATTTCAATAAACATCTATGAATTGCCTCTGCATAACGAGAGCTTCTTTGACTGCTTCAGGACTCTCTCTCTCACACACACACACACTAATGACCTGTGGCACTAATAAGCTCAGTGCCATGATAAGTAAGACGTGTGTATCTCCACTTACAGGTCATTGTGAGGGTGAGTGTGAAGAGAGGGCAAATGTCACCCTCTAGTGGGTGGTACAGAGCATGGGGATATGTGATGCCAAATTGAACTTTACTTAACCATTTAATATAATAATCAGAATTAATATTATTATTTGTTATTACTGTGATTTTCATTCAGCTCATTCTACAGTCATTACATCAATTTTCAGTGTCACGTGATCCTTCAGGAAACATTCTAACAGGAAACATCATTGGTGCCCAAGAAATATTACTTTTATGTTTTTATTAATGCTGAAAAATAGCTGTGCTTCTTAGGAAGATACTTTGCACAAAGGAAGATATTTTGAGGAAAGTTTGTAACCAGGCTGTTGAGGTCAATGGTGGTTACAAACCTTCAAAATATCTGTTTGGCAGAACAATGACATCTGTACAGATTTGAACTACTCCAGGGTGAGTAAATGATGACATTTATACAAGTTGAGCTAACTATTCCTTTAAAAATGGAGTAATCTTTTTTTTATTATTAACCCATACATACAATGCCCTCCAAAAGTGGGATTTTGGACAATATCGTAATAGTTTAATTTGTAATAATTTTGCACTAATAAGGGACACAAACTACATAAACAATTTATTACATAAACAATTTAGCCTCCTAAAGGTTTGCCCAAAGATGATTCACACTGGTTGGACACTTTTTATGGACATCACTGTCCAGTTATAGTAGCTCAACTTTGACATGTATATATTGGCATTATTATGTTCTCAAAATGAAAACTGGTGGTCTTCAATGATAATGTCAAGTTACTTTAATGTACAGTTTTTGCATCAAAAATTATAAGGTATTTATGCTGATATGATCTAAGACCACACTTTGCTAGGGGTGTTCCCAAACTTTTGAAGGGCAGTATATATATATATATATATATATATATATAAATCATTACATGCAAATATTCTAATGTATTAATGCAGGCAATTCACATTGACTTCTGTAGACATTTGCTTTTATTCATATTTACTTCTTTTAAAAAGCCAAGAGCTCTTGATATGCGGTACACTATAGTCACATTTCAGACACAAAATAATTACCACTCACTTAAAATCTCTCTGTAGAAAAAAACGTTGCCTGGTTCAAGCACAACAATAAGCTACATTCACAACATTCACATCATAAATAGTGAAATAATACATAAAGGCGCTCTCACACACACACACACACACACACACACACACACACACACACACACACACACACACACACACACACACACACACACACACACACAACCCTCCTGGTGGCTTTTTATTTGATAAAGACTCATCCCCAAATTAAACTAAATATTGTAGTCCCTGACAGAATGAGAACATAAGGCCTCTTTCAAATATATTGCCCCTGGAGTAAAAGTATTAATTCCACAAACATGTAAAAAAGGAATACTATATATTCTCCTGGAGATGGACCCTTTTCACATGTCAGAAGAACCTTTGTTTGGTATAAAACGCAACAAGTATACATATTGTTTTATTTTCCCACCAGCAAAGAAATAATCCAAGATAGCATTGCTATGACCGAAAACAGGAAGAACATTTTGGGAGATTGATTATGTTGGTCAGAAAAGATAAAGATACTTGCTTTCACTCGCTCGGCCATTATATTACAATCATTCTCTCTGAAAGATTCATGATGTGAAAAAATGATGGAAACATATTCTGTTCTGTGAAAAAGGTCCATAGTGTTTTCTTTCAGGTTTTACAACTTCCAGCCACCAGGGGGCAGTCATACAATCTTCTCTGTAATGGTGAGGGTTTTTGGAAGGGCCACAGTCATGCATTAGCATAGAACTAAGCCCTTCCCATGTGCATATTCTGTTGAAAATCAAGCAAAGCGGAGACTTATCTCGAAGGAACAGATCTGTTCGAAATAGTAAACAATCCATTGAGCAATCCAAGCATCATTTACACAGTTGACCTACATGGTCCCTCAGCGACATGACCTCTGTTTTTTTTAAATTAGTAGCAATTAGCTTGAAATTAAGTAAAACATTAAACTCCTGTTAATAAATTAAATAAGGGATGGGGATTGTTTGAGTCGTGGTTACTGTCTGTAGAGCCGGACGGCTCCAGTTACACAGTGCATAGAGTCCTACAGTATCAGTCTGGAGACTGACTCGTACACACACAAATACACACACACAGTCCTGCTCATTCAAGAGAGGTAGTAGTTCATGTTCCTCTGTCTTTGTCCGTTTCACTTTGTTAAATCCATCCCCGGTGCAGCAGCAGCCTCTTTCAAAGGGGAGTGATGGATGGAGGAGCCCTTACTGTGAAGCTCGGTCTGGGCTAGGATTAAACTTTTATCCCAGGCTTCATTCCACTTCATAGGCCACGACCATAATTCAGTTCCGGTACGTGTTTGGCCTTGGTTAAAAGGCCTGGGATAAAGTCCCATGGTCCTGCGAGCATGTAGGCCGAGGCCATGATACAGTTTAACAGCAGCAAAAGGGATATTTCATCCAAGGCTTGTCCGCTTCAGGTGTAATCACATGCGTGAAGAGGTCGCAGATTCGTAGAACAGCACATATGCATCGCTGCTGCGCACCTGGCTGGATGACATGGGGCTCACCCTGAAATACAGACAGAAATGAGACGTAAGCTAAACAATGGCTCAGCGTCAGCATCTACAGACACGTACAGTAACACGTAAGGAAAAATAGCACAGACCACTAAACAATGTATCCTATAACACTGTAAATGTACACTACAATTAACACCATTAATACATCTTATGTATTAAGTGACAGTAAAGAAGCGTATTTTAATTTGTATACTTTTATACCGATTCATATATTTCAAATAAATGCTGTTCATTTGAACTTTTTATTCAAAGAATTGCATTCCACAAAAATATTAAGCAGTGGTTTTTAACAAGAAATAAGAAGAAATGTTAACAAGATATGTTTCTTTAGATCCAAGCATATATACATATACATATACAGTACATATACATATATATATATATATCTATATATATATATATATATATCTGTGTGTGTGTGTGTGTGTGTGTGTGTGTGTGTGTGTGAATAGAATAGAATAAACAGCAGAATACTCCCACTAAAGACTATAAAATGACTTAAATGTCCAACAATGTTTTGCAACCACAGCATATACTAACTATATCATAGCATATGATACTGTAAACTAAGATTTAAAAAGTAATGCAAGCACTTACACTATTACTCCTCAACTTTGTTATGTCTATTTACCTGGAGTCATTGTACGTGTACCATTCTCCCGTGCTGGGATTGCGGCAATATGCTGTGTAATGCCCACCCAAAGATGTACCAGTGTGATTGGACACAGCATACAGATTGTAGACTGCATTTACTGTGAAGGGAGAGGAGAAACAACAGCAATTAAACACAATTATCCAGGAGCTACAGTAAAAACCGCATTGCTCAAACTACTGCACAGAATACAGATGTAATGAATGACGCTGCAGAACCTACCGCTGTTATCAGAGGCGAATTCCCTGAGGTCCAGCTCTTTGAGGGGGAAGTTTACAAAGGTGGATAGTTTGCTGGTTCTGACTCGACACTCAGAGAAACGCTTCAGATCTGAGAGAGTTAGAAAGTCAAGGGCAAACAAATACACACAGCATTTTGCCAGTGTTACACATCTAAACCGATCAATGCACATCGGTAAATTAGATTAAATGCAATTCTTCTGATGCAAGATTTGCTTAAAAAGGATACGAAGCACCAAGATTTTTGGAAATTTCTGAATGGTGAATTTTTTTGTGCATTTCCGTCTTGTTTTACATCTGTGGCATGTCTGCATGAAAAAGAGAGACTGTTAGGATACGTCTAAACGTGCAGACAGACAGGTTCTGATTACGCTGTATACTTACAGGTCTCTCGTTCCCATCTAGCACATCTTCCTTGGTGAACAGTCGAAGGCAATCCACTAAACCCACTTCTCCTGAAGTCTGAGGGACAAAAATAACAAAATGAAACACGCACAACACAAATAAAAAACCCAAACATGCAGTCACGTCAGCAAGCATGTATTTGAATGTACCAGTCTTCATATTGACCTTAGCAATAGGCAGAGACAAATCCCAGAATGGATCAAACACCGTTGAGCAGAAGCCACACTCGCTACAAGTCAGAGAGCTCTTCAGCTGACCAACAAACAGATCTGTGAAAAAAACCCACCATTTTAAACACTTTATAATCGGAGCAGGGAAGACAGACAAACACACACAGCGATCGAGACTGTAGATGGTGTTAATATAGCAGGTCAGCTCACCCACTACTTTGCTGTCCTCGCTCTCCAGGTACTTGTTCCACATTCTCTTGCCTTTTTCGTCGTCCCTGTAGATAAAACACACTTAATTTAAGACCAAGACTATTGCTGTCAGAATGCGAGAGTTCATCCACACACTACAGGTGATTCATCTGTTACACCAGTCAGCACATCATATTTTTGGTACTGTATGAAATACATACATTTGGGGTCGGTAGAATTTTGTAATAATTTGCAAAAAGTCTCTTACATTTTTAAGTTAAAAATCTATAAAAACAGTAATACTGTCAAATAATATTACAATATAAACTAGGGGGGTTCTTTTTATAATAAGTGTGAGTTTTAACAAGTACTTTATTCCTGTGAGGTCAAAGAAATAATTTTTATTACATATGTAACACACAAAAAAAAATTATTATCAGGTTTGAAAGCAATTGTTCTGCTTAATATTTTTCGCAGGATTATTTGAAAGCTAAAAAAATAACAGTATTTATTTGAAATTGAAATCTTGCATAACATTATAAATGTCTTTGCTGTCACTTTTGATCTGTTGAATTCATCCTTGCAGTAGCCGGAAACTTTTTAGCGTGCATTTTGAAGCATCACATGAGAAACGATTTTTAGAAATGGCAAATTTTGAATAAAAATCGCTTAATTCACTCAAAAAGGTTTTTACACTTGCTTGAGATGGTGTGCGAAAAAGGGTTGATGAGAATAACGGGAGATGGAGCTGCATTTTGCGAATAAACTCCTCCAAGTGCATGAAAAAAGTCACGTGAGATGACAAAACCTGACTAACCCACAGTTTGATGTTTTTCCACAGCATCTAAAATGTTGTTATGGTTATTCTCAAATGCCTGAGCAAAGTCTGTCGTTAAAGTATTTCTCTAATTGCCTTCCAGAAATGTCTGCGTTTCCAAACAGCAGCATCCACCTCCGCATCCATTGTGTTTCGTCTGCTCACTCTGAGGCACAAATAATTTATTATATATAAAACTGAATATATTTTCCTACTTCTCTTAGTGATTTATAGTGCAGGTGTATAAGTGACAATTTCGTTCTCTTAGATTTGTTGAATGGAAACGGTGCTTGTTTGCATCTGTTTTATGAAATATTCCAGTTTTGTGCATAAGTCAAATCCGCAATTTTTGGATGGAAACCGGACTAGTGATAATTGAATTTTAAAAATACTACTGACTCCAAACCTTTGAACTCCTTAGTAGGTTTTTAGAACAAACCGGCGTATTAACTTACGAGAGGTGATCAAAGTCCTCCATGAGGGATCTGGGTTTCACTGTTACTCTGTTTACTTCATTATGAAGCCCATCCAGCAGAAACCGCAAGAACTCCTGAGCGTCCTGCTGGCTGCAAGAGAGAAGAAAGAAGATGGTTTTTAGGGCGTTCAGCCGATTCAAAACTACAATACAAGTGATTTGCACGATACTGCCTGATTCACTGTAGCTGTGACTTACTTGTAACCAACAAATCGAGGGGCATATTTCTGAATCTGCATTTTGAAATCAGAAGGGCTGATGGCCTCACTGCTAGCTGATGTCCAAAGAGTCTGAGTGAGCTTGGCAAACTCTGAAAGCAGAAAAACACACACGTTTGGAGGCATATGACTAAGAAACAGGCCATCTGATACGTGTGATAAAACGACTGCGCTACTATATGAACTGGCGAACGTGTCTCTTACCTTCCATCAGAGCAGCTTTGGCCCTGCAGTTGTTGTTGAGGTCAGTGCGGTGCGTGTTACGCAGACAGTAGTCCCTCAGGTCATGAGTGTTGCTCAGACACTGCAGAATACAGTTCATGAAACACTGCAGAGAAACATTTGAAAAAAGAAGGAGAATGAGATGATTACTCAGCATACACACTCTACAGTCCTTTTGAAACAGTCTTTTTAAGAAGGGTTTTTTGAAAGAAGTTTGCATTGACAAATGGGCGTGCGACCTTGATAAAACTTTCATTTTTGTGTAGCTAATGAATTAAACTACAGACGATTTGCTAAGCAATACTTACGGTATTTCCCAGATTCCTGAGGCCCACCAGACCCTGAGCGTTCTTTGAGTTCTGTAAAAGAAAGGCAAGAAATAGAGTGACCTTTGAATCCAATGACACTCGAGAGTCATAACGAGAAATGTTTTAATAAATTCAAGTATGACTAAAGCGCGTGACTCAAGTTGGCCACATAATTTGTTTGTCACCGATACTGAGAAAAGTGAATGGGCATGTTTAAGAAGGGAGTTACTAGAAAGGGCACAAAAAATTCTAATTATAGAAAATTACATAACGTACATGTCTGCATTGTATTAGTGAGCATGTTCGGTATTATGTTTAGAGAACAATGTGTGTGTGAGCTGACCAAAAGCCTCTCTGGGGGCTATTAAATGGCATGTTAGCATATTTAAACAGAGACCCCTGCTGCTGAAGACTTGACGCAAAAAATGATGCCCATCTGCCACGCCACCACAAAAACTAAGCCATGTATTCAGCTAGGGATAAACCATCAGTGATAGGTCAGTTATTAATGTAATTGATAAATTCAAATCTTGCATTTCACCAAATGCAGACAGCTTGGATTGATGATGATTTCACATGTTTGATATTCTCGACATAAGTGCTCAGCCTGTTGACCATGACATAACACGGACCGCTCCAGAGAACACGGACAATGCGTCAGAGGTTTCTCAGTATGAATCTCACGAATGAAACTGACACACTCAGAATCAGTGATATCCAGGTCTGGAATAGCTGCACTCGTTTTCATGTGCGTCATTCACTGATTGCGGCGTTAATTATGTGATTTTACAACGGTGTCCGTCATGCTCGAAAGAACTCAACCAAGTTTCAGGCATTCCCTCGGACAGGTCATTTTAATGTCTGAGTGTTTGAGAAAGCTTGCGTGAAATTGAGTTGCTGGTGGGTGTTAAGCAGCTTTAAAATCAATGTTTGTATTTTTTTAACTATTTTAAAATTCACTTGAAATACAATGACATAACACAATATAGAAACCTGCGCCATCCTAAAACCTGCGCTTAAAAACTTTAGAAATCTTGCCTTGGCAGCTAACTTTATTCAAATAAATAAATTCCATTCGAAAGTTCATAAACGATATAATAGTAAATAAAAAAACAAACACTGAAATAACTTTGAAATAGCTTGAAATATATAAAAAACTAAGATCGGTATGATTAATCACAGGACAGCATGTGATATTACAGATACAGCATGTTGAGTGTGTCACAAATTGTACTCTAATGACACTATTTATAGTTGTATCATATCTAAAAGTTCAAAAACAATTCATACACATATTGACACATGCAGGGGAGTGCTATACATCTGCCGAGCAGATTTGCATTTTGTTTTATTATTCTTAGTCTTATCCGAGCCATGTTGTTATAGAGGTTCTCTGGACATACATGTCATGGTCATACCAAGGTATTCTTTAAAGTATCTTAAATTAACCATGTATATTCATGTACACCATGGTATACCATCAATGTCAGGGCGCGAACCAATCAGGATACACTTCAATTAAAAGTAATGAAGTGCACTAATCAAAAGCCTTCTATTAGCACCTCTGAGAGCAGACGCATCAGGTTCAAACATGTTCAGCTGTGACTTATCCCGGGAGTTTTTCTGTTATTCATATATTCATGCAAACATCTGATGAGATATTTCTTCCCCAAAGAAGATGAGAGAAAGGGAGCAGATGGTCCAAGGCCTGACTCCGCTGCCGAGCCGGTCTCTGGCTTTCACGCCCAGCACTTAAACCAAACAGACTGGTATGACAACAGCCAGCACCCAGCAGCAGCCATGGGTACGGCAAGCGTAGGGAGTTCTGCCTCAAAAGCGATTGGGTAACCAGAGGACAGCGGGATCTCACACTGGCTGTCTCTTCAAAGATCTTCAGAGAGCCGTGAGCTAATTGGCTGGCTCGAGTTGAAAGCGAGCGAGTAAGAACACTGTGTCCTGACCTTCGTTTCTGGAAGCCACGGCTGTCACCAGCATAAGAACTCTATGTGCTCTGCTGCCAAAAGGCTGGTCACATGAGACACAAGAATTTTATTCAAGAAGACTCCCAAGACAAGGCTCTTTTATACCTTGACGGGCATTTATGTATCCATTCGCCCTCCTTCATTTGTGCCCTTGATTGTTTTAGACACATTTGTAAACAGTTTATAGCCACTGAAACTAGTCCTGTATTTCCGTGCTGTTCTAAAATAAAGGGCACATTCGGGACAAGATGGGACACCTGAAAGAAACTGTCTGATCAGAAATGGCACATCTGGTCAGCCTAGAACTAACTCAGCCATCATTGTTGATGATAAGCCTCGAGAGTTCATTACACTGCTATCTTGACAATGATTGACAGTCTCGACGGGCGGGATATGGAGAGTTTGTGCAAGGTCGCAAGCATGTGAAGAACAGGACCTTTAGCGATTCTTGGAATGTAATCGCCGAGATACACCGATAAGATACATTAACTTCAGAAGTGCAGTCCAGTTGTCCCTGGACATTGCTCAATGTGATGCTCTAAATGTTTCTTTGTTACATAACAAACACTGGTTACGCTGGGAAGTGTGGTTATCAACCACTCCAATAATTGATGCCATGCCCCTTGAACCGTGTTGCTGTAAACTACTGCAAATAGAGGCAGCATTCTCATCAGTAATAGCCAGAGATGAATTCTTAGTGCAATGGATTATTCTTGTTGTGTAAATAGCTACCATTATTTTTTTTTTTTGTGTATTCCATTTTTTACCTAAGACTACTCGGAGATCTAATTAATTGCTTTTAATTTATTAATTAAATAAACTGCTATTCATATAATTGCTTTATTTCTGAGTTCCACCCCACTTTTAAGAATAATGTCGCTTTGGAAAAGTATTTCTTTTCAAAACCACAAATGTCTAGTACTATTTTACCTCCAGTACTCTAATAGCCTATTAGATACAATCTTAATAAGATGTTAATATATAACAAGTAAAGCCATTTTTATTCATAAAACTAGCTTTCGTTATGATTTAAAATGGGAATCAGCGTATGGGGGCCCTTGGCATTCATTACAACATTTGTATGAAATCTAGCTCAGTATCAAGAGTCATGAATGTGACACAAAACCGGACGTCATCCCAATAATTTGCCTTTCTAGGCTAAATATGGCCCAAAGGTGTCATTCAGAAAGATCAACCAGCCAACGCAGAACAAAAGAAGTGGCGGCATGCCTCTAGTGATCATTATGTAGCCCGATCTACATCATAGATGATTCAGTATCGTTTTAATGGTACACTTAACGAGCACATCTTAACGCTATCTACCAGTGAGTAACGCGACGCAACAGCTGCGCAGGTAGATGGCGTCGACCGCTCGGTCTGAAGCCAGCGGCTTTAAACGCGACTGAACGACGTCCTGCGTTACGTAACAGTCCAAAGTACGTTTACATATTTTTACATGTACGTTACGAGCTCCTGTTGCGTTAAGCGCCGATGCGAGAAGCCTGGTCCCTCGGCAAGGTCAGAGCCCGCGGCATCATCTGCACACGCGCCTCTGTGTGCAGGTCTGGACGCTTTCGGCCACGCTTCAAATGCTCTCTAAAAGGTAGCCTAAACCTTAAAAAGAAACGATGGGTGTGTATATTAATAGAGTAGTAATTCCATATAGCGTCTAAAGCATCCAAGGGACTGAAATCATGAACCTAACTTTGTGTTTTGAAGAAGCTCGCTGTTCAGACTAAAACATGTGTCTTACCTCAGCACCGCCACTAACTAACCTCAGTAAAGTTTTAATACTAGCCTATCGTTATCGAGGTTTTTAAATCATCTCCTACACAACCTTTTAATAGAATAAACATAAAAATAAAACTGCGAGGACACGAGCTTTCTCGCAACTTCCAAGTTCAACGAAACCAGGCGATATTTAGGCTATTTTGCGTTTGCCGTAGCGCATTGATTTTCACGAGCAGCAGATCAGAGCTGGACCCGAATCACGGTTATTTCCCGTCCATCTGCTTCCGAACAGTTGACGGGTTAAGCTACAAAGCAAAGAGGCGCGTGAGTGTGTCGCTCCTATAGTAACACTGTATTTATACTATTTTGAACGCGGTGCATGCATACTAAACTGAGTTAACTTACGAGCTGTGAGTTAGGCTTACCTTAGCCTGGTTAATGAGAAGCCCCACAAACGTGGACACCAGCATAGAGCGAGACATCGTCGGACTTTTCCTGCGCATATCCTGCTTGATGAAGGGGAAAGCCGACGCCGGCGGCTCCTCCGGGACAGTGACCGTGTACGACTGTCTTATACTCGGCATTATGGCAGGAGAAAACTAGCGGGATAGACGGCGCGATGTCTAAATGTGACTCGACTCGAAGTCACCGTATTCCCGCGTATCAGTCAAGATCCTCTTCTCAATGATCGTATTCCTCAGGTGATGTTCCTGTCGTACACTGTGCTCAGTCTACGTCCTCGGTCTCACGAGAGCTGAATAACCGCAGTTGCACGCGATAAATAAAGCGATAGGTAGAAAGGCAAAGAAGAGCGCTGAAGCGACGCGCGTTTAGACGCTCCCTGCAGCGTTCCGTTCTGTGTTCCGCGCGAGCGCCGAGCGTCGGACGGCAGCGGAGGAATAATGGAAAAGTGCGTGCGCCGTTTGCTTTTACTCGCGCGAGCGCACGCCCCCCTCGGCACGAGAGGTACGTCACCAAACGCCTCGCGCTCTCCTGACGTCACCCAGCAGAGGACAAGACCTTCCCATTCATCTGTGACAGCAGCGCTGCACGCGCAACTAGAACGTGTCCGTGTCACGACGGCGTGTTGCACGCTTGCATTTATCGTCATGTAGCGTTTTGCTCTGATGTGTCGTGTAGACCTATTCACACACAGATATTCACAGGTCGGCCAAAACAACGCACAGGCATTTAGCTAGAGGGAGAAAAATATCACAATTTGTTTTAATTGTATTCTTTTTATTTCAGTTTAATGCAGGTAAAACCGGGGACCTCTCAGACCTCCAAAAAAAGGGGAAAATTAACCTTAATTAACTTAATTAACCTTAGCGGCCTAATTGAATGTTTTAGGCTTTACACTCATGATTGAGACCTCTTCAGAGATGAATGATAGAGGCTGAAAACTGAAATTGAATAATAGAGACTGTCGATATGAAGGACTGTGTCCAAACCACACAGAAGTACTGCAGCAATATTCACACTGAAGTCAGAGAACTTCACAAAGTCAACATGTATGAGCTGGTAAAACTTTAGACCTGGATAACAAGACGAAATTGAACCATTTTAAATTCGATCTCTTGCTGAAATAGCAATTGATATAATTGCATATAGGAAAGACAACCAGAGGCCTTTTTTCAGGACTCCAACATGTCCTGTGCCAAGATGTACATTTTCTTAAATTCATTTTCCCAAGATACACACACAGATATATATATATATATATATATATATATATATATATATATATATATATATATATATATATATATATATATATATATATATATATATATATATATATATATATAATAAAGAGCTGCTTTACTGTTAAAAATGATAGAAGACATTTGAAAGAACTGCAGGTAAATATCTACCGCCATCACTCGTTTTGTTTTCATAAAATATACCGTTACTATGTTTGAAAAGATGCAGAAGTGAACTGTCCAAATGAATCAAACTGAATCGTAAAGAATTTCACAGCTTTTGCAAACCTGTTAATAATAATATCAAAAATGTGATTCATTCGCAATATGTAGCATCACTCGCTCATAACTGATCGAAAACACCTGAAATTTTAAGTAGGTGTATGATAATCCAAGGGCAGCATGAAGCATCTATTAATGCTCCTGAACACAGCTATAAAGATTATTTAAATGTAAAACATTGGCTCTGTTTTCTTAAAAACTTGTGTATTTTCTCTAATTATATATCTCACGTTTTCCCGTTCGTCAGACAGGCCATTGCTTTGCACATGTATAAACGAGCCTCCCTGCCCAACGTATTCTTTAGATAGCCAAAGGACTACAAAGCTTACAGTCAGATGTTGAAAAAGGAGTCATTCACTGCCCCTAGACAACAAGAACGTCTGAATGAAGTGTACAGTTCATTACACAAAAAGCTCTCAAAATCCTCCTTCTTTTCAAGATATTTATTCTTTTTTGCTTCTGTGGAAATATATAGGTTAAGACTATATTACATGAGTATATTTTCTTGTATACAGACAGTAAAAACCATAAAATGTAATTTTCTACTTAACATAATGGGTAGTTTTAAGTGACGGGGTTGGTCATGACTCAATGCTGTTACTAACATTACACTAAATCTATCCTCCAGTGACCCTATTACCTCACCCTACATTGCTCCACACTAAAAGGCCCAGCAGACCAGTGACCCAGAAGCAGCTGCAGGGAAATCTGTGTGGGAACAACGGCAAAAGCCCTGGTGGTGTTTCTCTAAAGCTCTCCTGTGTCTTTTCACCAGCCTATTATGTAAGCGCCATCTAAAGCATGGCAGAGCTGGCCTATTCTGTGCAAATAATGGCATTCATCTTATGAAACACACTCTGAATCAAGCTTATATAAGAGCCGTTTGAAGCTGTGTGCTGAGCCTTATATTCACGCCAGCCGCAATCCACATCATCAGTGATGGACATGCCAAAGCATCGCCATCTCGCTGCCACAACTAACAGATGTGCTTATGTGAGAGAGACACACTCAAAACGAATTAGAGGGGCTGTCTGTTTGGAAGGGATCTGAATAACAGGCCTCTATATAAACAAACCAGTGTGACAGCGCGAGCACGAAAGGAGAATGTGCCCTTAGAGAGCTCACATAATCACAACAGAGGACATCTACACATACAGTAACTCCCCCTGACGATTACAGATTCAGATTCATTCTGTAGGGCGATCCCGTGAAAACATCTCCGCGACCAATCGCACATCAAAGGTAAAAAGGTTGTAATTTGGTAACATTTCTTAGCAGTTTTAGCGCATTCAGAATAAACGTTTATTATGTACATATATGTAAATGCACATGCATATATTTAAGAAAACTGTGTTTATATATTGATTGCATGTATATATTATAATATACAAATGCATATACATGTAAATATATATGTGTGTGTATTTATATAACAAGTACACACAGTACACATGCATATATTATGTAAACAATGTTTTTATTTTTGGATGCAGTGAACTGCTTGGCAGCACTGAAACTTTTAAAATCATTTAGATTCCTAACAGTATCGTTGAATGTGTATTACATTGTGATCTAATAACCCGTAGGACTTCCTTTAACACACAAAACAGTGGTGAGGTGGCGATTTCTGGTCTCCTGGGGTATCTGGTATCATAATGTCAATAATGTCAGGTCCTCCATTTCCCGTAAACTGTGGAGTGGTGGTGACGTAACACAAATCCACTTTTCCAAAATGTTTACAGACCTCTAATATTTCTACCTATTCCTTTTCTTTTTATTTATTTTATAATTAACAATTAAATTACAATTGCATTACAATTACACTTATTTTTTACAGCAAAAAGGTCTCAAACACAATTCTTTTCATTTATTACATATTTTTCAAAAACTGTGTTAACCTAACTGAGTCTTGTTATAGTGCTTTTCTGGATCAATGCAGAAAGTCTGACAGCATGACTGCAAAATGTAGACTACCGCTGTGGACTTTAAGCCAGCGATAAGCTCATTTGTGATGACACAAAAACAAACAAACAAAAAAAAAAACATATTATGATTTACAATATCATATTATGTATCCATAAATAAAATCTAATTTTACACAATAATGAACGAAATGTCTTTGAATTATCTTCATTTGGCTTAAGCCCCAGTTAGTTTTTAGTACTTTGCTCTTTCTAAAATATATCACATATTCTTCAATGGTCCTTATTAAAACATTAATAGGGCAGCAAAAGGGAATTACAAGCCTTGCACAAGTTTTTACCCTACAAAAGCTGCACACAAGCCATGAATGACTGCTCAGTTGCATAAAGCGCCTTTAGTTTTTCCATTAATTATGACCGCGTGAACCAGAAGTTTGTGACCGATTTAACTTCCGTATTGTGACACACCTCTGAGAGAAACAGATTATTGAAGGAGGTAAACAGAAGGTGTTTTTCGCTTGTTTTTCCTATTTTTTCTGTTCTGCTTTGATTGGATGTAGCAAAATAGGAGTTTCATTCAGAAAAGAACACAGACGTCTGAGGGGTGTGGTTAACGATGTTACGTTCACGCCCAAACTGTCCAGCTGATGTCACCATAGAAGACCAGTTGTTTAAGAGACGAGGAGGAGCATTTTCAGATTTGAATTAAAGATTGCGAAGGCAAACATTTTTTTTTTTTGGTAGATTGACTTGCATGGAAGAATTGTTCACCACAAAAATAGCAATTTGTGCTAACAAAATAAATACAGTCAATTTTAATTTCATGCAGACTTTAAGGCGTGATTTCCCCTTGCCTAAGGGAATGACTTACGGGCGTTAAATACAATCCCTTAAACCATTCCCTTATTAAGAAACCATTAAGTATTTCACGACAGTGACCCAGGATTTGACAATAAAAAATTTACTGTCGCCATGGACACGCTATTTGTTAATGCAAAGATTTTATTTGTATCCAAAACTAAGTGATGTGAACTTCATAAAGCGCTAAACAAACCTATGAAGTGTATGTATCATTTATACTCAAAGCAGAAGGGCGCTGTGGCGCTGAAAGTCCAATTCAGACCCACAGACGTATCTTACCATGAAATATAGCAGTGATTGCTGCAGCTAAGCTGAATAAAAAGCAGAAATGTAAGCACAACAAACACACGATTGCAACAATAAATGGTTTATTTGTGTTTTTTAAGTCATCTATAGGTAATATGCAGAAAAAAACAAGGAATAAAATACTATAGTATATTAATGTGTTCTTTCATGACACACTCAAGCGACAGATTGTGTCTTACAGAAGACACTTAAGGTCACATTTTCCATACTTATGTTATACTCAGGAAAATGATAGTTAAGGTCCCAATATACTTCAAACGAAATAGAGGAATGAACTGAAATGACGTCATTTCAAACTAAATCAGGCCAAACTGAAGTTTGTTTGTTTTGGCAGATTGAATCGGTTCACTAAAGCAACGCTTTTGGGGAGTTTGTTTTGACTCCAAAACACCTTTGAGCTACCATTGGTCCAAGGCAGTTACGATCACTTGCGAAGATTATTTTTTACAAAGAAATACAACAAAGCTTGTGTCAACGACCCCAAATTATGCCAAAAGCGTTGTAGAGAAACATCAGTTGGACGTTTTCTAAAGCTGTGAAAAGAATGAAAGGAAAGGTAGCAAGCAAAATAAAAATTACACTACACTGCTGCTGTTGTTCTTCTTTTTCCAAAGCAAATGTAAAAGGTATACAATACATGAACCTTTGTTTTTATCAAACTTATATGCGCGCGAGCATCGTGAGTGAGGTTTACATTAATCTACACCCCGTCTCCAACAGTGCGGGGATGTCAGTTGGTTCGGAAACAGTCTTTTCAAACGTGTTAAAAAAAGAGCTTTGCAGCATCGGGGTCTTAAGCGATACTTAAGAGAAATTCTAAGGGTTTATGACGTTTCACCTAAAGAAACCCTTAAGTGGTATTTACGGGATATTTTATGCAACACCCTTAATTGTAAAATAAACTCAAGGGCTATCTTAAGGGAAAATTACACTATAGGTGCTTTATGCAACCAGGCACAGTGGTATCTTTCCACCAACACAAGCACTCTTTTGTGCTGACTTGACACATCATCTACTAATTTGCTTGAAGTGTCTTCAGGACCTCTAACAGTTAATAATTAAATTAGAGGGCATTTACGAAGAATATACTGCTGTTAATCAAGGGCTAACTCTGAATTATTTTCTCTTTTTGGGCTTAGATCCTCCAGCATGCCAGGCTCCGCTGGTTGGTTTTCTAAGAGCAGTGACCTCTGTGCCAGTCTGGTTGTGGAGGCCTGTTGTGCAACAGCCCTGCATGCTGATTAGCTCAGTTATGTAAACACCAGTGCCCAGTTGCATAAAGCACTTTAAGTGTAATTTTCCCTTAAGAAAGCCCCAACAGTAGTTTTTTAAATGGCAAATCCTGGGTCACTGGCGTTAAATACTTACCGGTTTTCCCTTAGCTAAGGGAATGGTTTAAGGAATTGTATCAAACACTCTTAAGTCATTCCCTTAAGTAAGGGGATATCACGCCTTAAGTGTCATACCTACAGGAAAATGTCACTGTTTTTCCATGTTTCACCATATTCGTCCCTTAACCTACATATCTCTCCTGTCTCAGTGAATGCACTTAAAAAGCCATGAAAAGAATGAAAGGAAACATAGCAAGCAAGCAAATATGACACAATACTGCTGCTGTTGTTGTTCTTCTTTCACTTCTACCTGTGCTATTAGCAAGCTGAGGGGGAGTTTTCAGGAGTGATGATATTATTGTGCCGAGGTCGAAGTCCTGCAAAATGCTCCTCCGCCATACATTATAGTTATCTTTTTTTTACCTACATAGAAATTCGCCACATTTTATTTTGTGTCACCATACTTACTTGTGTATCTAGTCATGAAATCGTCTTTAAATAGGGAAAACATGAAAGTGTTTGGTGTTTTCTAAATTTATCCCTGTAAATTCATCACTATATATATATATATATATATATATATATATATATATATATATATATATATATACAATATATACATATATATGGTGAAAATGCTACTTTTTCAACTAAATTAAAGTGCCTGTAGGTGATACTGGTGAAATTTTAATGAGTGAGTTGTTGAGTCATTCATTCAAACTACTTGTTAAAACAGCAGATTTCTATGGAGATTGGCAAGATGGCGCATAGCAGCGACGGCACATGATATACACGTTCTGATTGGTCAGATCACCTGTCAATCAAGCTCTTTGTGAACGGTCAATTCTTCCACTGTTCACAAAACATCTTCTGCGCACACAGGTGGATGACAGGAGAAGAGAAAACTAGAAAGGCTGCATGTGTTTGAGTCTATAATAAGCAGCAGTCCTCAACCCAGACGTAGTGATGTCACCAGAACCACTGCAGTGACTCATTCTGAACCCGCCAGTCAAAAATAGACCAAAACACCACACTGACCTCTAAACGCTTCCAACACACACCCACAACATACACAGACACATCACAACACGCAAAAACATCACAGTGACCTCTAAATTATTCAAACAGAGCACTCCACGACACACAACAGAGTGCAGAGCAGCAGAACTCATCGCTTAACTGCCTTCAGTATAATCACACTTATACCAAACATAACATAAAAACCCATTCATTCAACAACGAATGGATTAAAACATGTGACAAGTTCTTTGTTTCCTTATGGTTTTAAAACACTAAATATCACTTTCAGGTTGAAATTTAATAAAGTAAACCCAAACAGCATGAATACTTAAAGGGGCACTGTGTAAATTGTAGCTAGCCCGCTAGCCCTCTCTTTAGAGAAGCTACGGTGGCCGTTATGGGACTGTGTTGTAGTCTGAGACAGCGGAGACAGCCAATGAGGTTTCTTTACAAAGTTAAATGAAAGAATTGCATTACTTAATTGTTTAATAATTTGAAGTGGTATTGCAAATATTGTTACTTGCTTATCATTATGTCTGTATTGTATTCGCATGAACAACATAATAACGAAACGAGCTCTGTTTGTCCATTAATGATTACTGTACAAACATGATGGCGACTTCCCTGTAAGGGGACCGGTGTATTCAGGTATAAATAGTTTATAAAAACATAATGGTTCATTGTATAAGGTCTTTGTACATCTCTGAAAACATATATTATATTGCATTTCTGTCAATAGATCCTCCTAAATATTATCATGTTTAAATACACAAGTGTGCACATATTACTCGTTATGTTAATATGTTATAATATATTATTATGTTATAAACTCCCTGGTAGCTATTATAACAGCCATTGCCATCAGAGTCTGTAGAGGTCCTCTCTCTCATTTCCTGATTCATTTTGCTTCTTTTATGTCTCTACATTGTGGTTAGTCCACATGACTAAAATGGTTTATGTCAGTATTAGCATTTATAGTAGTTTATTTTTTCTATTTAAAAAAAATGTGATGGCAAACTAATTATTAAGGTGTGCTTTTCAGTATGCCATTAGAAATGAGCAGCACCGAGTTCATGTCATCTAAACTTTAATAAAAATAATTAAATAAATTTAGAAAAAACTTGTATTCAAGCTACTGTATGAAAAGATTGCACATTTTATATTTAGTCTAAATGAATTAATAGACGAGTGGCACATTATTGACTAGATTTATTTTAATAGAAATTTAGGGGTGGACTTGTTGGTAACACTTTAAATTCTCACTATTAACTTGTTGCTAATTAATATGCATCTTATTACACATTGGCTGTTTGTTAGTGCTTATAAAGCGCATATTAAAGCGTATATATTATAACTAACCACCAGTTCTCCTACCCGAGCAATGCCCTACTTCCCACAACTCCCTAGCATTGCAGCTGTGGTTTTTGCACCTGCATACACCACCTACACTATCTTGAGAACATTTACAATCTAATTCGCAATTGCAATCTTCAGTCGTCATGACTTTAATGACTTCCTTATAGTTTCGAATCATCCCCTCATGTTTTAATGATTTCCTTCTATATATACTACACTGTGCATAGTTCAACAGTGCTCTGAACTACTTATTTTATAATGACGCCGATCATTACCAATCATACCAGACCATTTTCACCAAAAAAGACCTCACAGTGTCATATAGGGTGAGCAACACTGCCGTACACCTCTGTACCTCTGTTTCCTGAGTATGCAAAATATGTGTGTGTGCGTCAGATGCCAATGACTACAGGTAGCTGGAGCACCGAAGGGACCCTGGAATGCGTGCCGAAGCAGTTCGACGTCGGGTCGCATCACATATTACAATCATAAGACTCTCTTCAACATTGTACAAGCACGCGCACATTCGTAGCTTCTTCTTCATTTGAAACGGTTCCCATTCATAATGGAAACCTAACTTCTCAGAACCCCTACATATATAACCACGCAGTCAAACAACAATCACTGCAGCTTCTGTGTAATGAGCAACATGTACATCGCTGCTGCTGGTGGTTAATGAATTCATAGTACCATGTAACACATTTGTGGCATCCAGGAAAGCCAAAGCCAGAACTGACCCTTTTTCCGTTCTCAGAATGCATGTAACCCTTAAAGCGTTCTCATTTTTAATCTGCATATCTTGCAAATGGCTCCTGGCCAACAGTATAGGATCATGGGCAACACGTTTCTACTGAAATCCTCTTTTGAGTTCTACTCATGCATGAATAGTGCGCTGTAAAACACGATTGGTTATTAACTCAAATGGTTGATGGAAAACTATGGCATTAACTCTTTATAGTCCCATTTTAGACTTTATGTGCATTGTCTAGATTTAATATAGTGCTATATATCCAAATACATCTAGGACAAATACTTTATTTATTTATTTTTTTTAAAGCAAAACTATAATTATATTAATAGAACTCTTAGCTATAAAAAGGTCATCTGTAGTCAGGTGAGGCAAAGTGTGTTGTATTTCAAAACAATTTTGGGGACTTGACTGTCTCTATGCCTTTATTTACAGTAGTACTTTTTTTTTCTAGTCACTGCACATATACAGAGTAGAAACAGAAGAGCAGACAGACAGGAAACTGCTAAATATTTTCATTTTCTACAGAAGCTGTATATGCTTTTGTGTTGTGGATGCTTCCCGTGTTCATTTGAGTCTTTTTGCCAGAACGATATGTATATGTAGATGCCTTATAAGCAGTTTCTATAAGCAGTTATACATAAAATGCTCACCATATACTGTGTTTTTTTTTCTGATTTGGCTGAATATTTTATCATATGCTAGGTGAAAGTGCATGTTCGAAAAGCGCTGGTCCACCACTCCTCGACAGAACATATGATTTAAGGTGTCGATCATGTTCACAGCACATACGGTGAGGAACGAGGTACATGCTGAAGTGCAATACTTAAGTGTTTGTTCAGTTCAGCCTTAGCAAGCAGCACTAACAAGGTCATTAGAGTCTGTTTGAGTTCCATAAAACAAAGCCTGAGTCACCTAGGAGGGCAACATTCTTTCAGTGGCATGAAAACAACACCGGGTAAGGCCATTAAACTGCTATGCCACAGCCAGCCAGAATAGCTTTTAGCCTTACAACAACATGTTACATTCGGACACAGCTAGATGGAACAATATAATGCAGTGGTGTTGAAAGACCTTTTTCAAAGTTGTTTAATCTGACACGGCACCTTTATGGATGAAATAGCTAGATGTGACCAAAAAGGCCAAAAATGTCCATTTGAGTCATATGATACATGCGACCATAATTTAAAATATCACCCTAAAACCACTGAACACAGAAAATGATGACATTCACATCTGTTAGACAGTGAAGAGTCATGCGGCCGGCTGTGTTCCAAACCGCTGCTCAACTGCAGCTGGGTTTAGAAAGGAAATCCTATGCTGTTTCGGCCTCAATTACATAATATTAAGGTCTTTTACTGTCAGCCTAAGGCAAGCAATTGCAGGGACATGTGCCGGGCAAATGAGTAACTGCTAATGTTGAATTGACCAATGAATAAATGCATGAAAAGAGAGCAGGTTTGGCAGAGAGTGTTTACTTAGCGCTAATGAAATGTTCACAGTCATGAGTGGAAAAACTGAGGGGGTGCTTGATCCGAGTAGACCGCGTGGAAGTCTAAGAACAGCAATCAATGCAGTATTTCCTGTTAACTTCAAGGTACAATCTTCCAGATATACTAAGATTCGCAAATACCTAATGCAAGCAGTGCTCAGCATGAGAGATTTGAGTCACAATGTATTTCAAGTTTGACGTTAGCGTGCTGTTAAGGCGATTGTGATACTCTAATGAGTATAAAAATACAAGGGCCACTAATATTAGTTAAAATAAGCCAGTTTTTATTACACTGAAGTATTTATAAGTAACTTTAAATGTGGAATGAAATATTTTGTATTATTCATTTATAATGATTTTACTTGTCTTTATCTGCATTATTAAATTGTTTTTTCACAAGCTCATCGCGATGCATTTCAGCAGTGCCTTCTCTGCAACAAATATATGCAAGGTATTGAGATTGGGTAACGTGCTTACATAATGCATTTATCAGGAATTCAAAGAATCACTAATACATTTCCAATAAAATAAAGTGTATGTATGCATTAAAACAAGATTGTGCAGATTCTACTATCTTGTAAAATATGAACAGCATCATGTGAGATGTGTGTAAAAGTCAGTCAGAGAATTTACTAGAATAGTTTTGGGCTTATTGTTATGCCTTCTTTGTTATATTTAGCCACCAACCTGATAGTTATTAGTTATATAAAGAGGGCGTGACACATGCCTGGGCAGAAACTGTGGACTACTGCGAGGCACTTTCTCTGTTCAGAAAAAAAAATCAGCTGAATTTTCCAGAATTGATTACAAAAAGTGGTCAGATGTGTGAATAGAGCTGAAATTCAATCGTGCACATGTGCTAAAGAAATATATGAAGGGCTGGAGATGAGTAGAAGATTGCTGAGTGACAGAAAACCCAATTTTGAAGAACACCGCATACTTTTTTTGTTAACAAGCTTTGCGTTCTCCCAGAAAACCATTACAAATGACTGGTTAATATTTTAATATTTCAAATAAAACTATTTATGTACAGTGTAGTTTTATTTATAGAAAAGGCATACTTCCCCTTTAACTGGGATATGACTATGCAGATGACTTTTCACATTGTATTCAAACACTGTTTTCATGAGGATCAAAGGGTTTTCAGTGACAGCTGGAGTTATAAGAGGGATTACGGAGAACGGTGAGTATATGGGACAGTGGACACTGAGACAGCCAGAGACATTGTGTACCCTTGTATTTGCTATGGGAACGCAAATAGACTTAAAGCCCAAAAACTTAAAAAGACTCAAAGGCTTACAAGCAAAAGAAGCACATGAGTGCACAACTGTGTTCTTGGGTAACTCTGGCAACGGCTCTTGTTGCTGCTTTTCTGTCCCATGTCTCTGATGTTTCCTCTAGTTCCCTCTGGACATTATATTATCACCATGTCAACCACAGTGTGCGCTGAGAGTGTCAGTAAAAACACATTCCGTCCATATCTCACCCATGCAATCTTAGTTAAATCATGATTTCTAATTAGCGACTTTGCTTGAATCTGCCCTATAGCCAGTAGCAATGTTGCCCGTGAAGACTGAAAATAGGGGCAGATTACTCACATCATTAATCCGAAATAATAACAGAGACACAGCTGTTTGTGACAGAGACAATAAGTTGGTAACAGGTCAAATGTTGATGTTATCAGAGCAATATGAGATGGCTTAGTTGGCAGGTTTGTTGCATAACCAAGTCTGAGGTTCCTAGAAAAAACAGGTCTCTATATATTCATTACAAATAAAGGAGGCAATCAGAATTTTCCATAAGAATAAAACTAAGGCAATCATTATTCCAACGATATTTAAATACACATCAGCTGCTTTTTCATAGAAAAGTACATACTGACAAAATACTCCCTCAGTCCTTAAGCCACTTGTGTGCTGACTCAACGGAAGTGTGTACTCAAGGGGGCTAATTAATCCTTTGCCATTAGGTGTTTGTTACCTCTGGGGAGCTAGAGCCCTATGCTGTGGCAAACTAAAGCGCCTTACTGTGCACTAAGTGTGGCCTAGAGGAGGATACTTGCATACCTATCTTTCACTATATCATCAGTTTTGAGAGTGGTATTTCAAGGGTGTTCCTCTCTCCCATGAAACGATATGATACACGTCAAAAGATAACAAGTGACTTAAGAGCAGATAGCATGTAGAGAATCGCCAAAGTTGTGTTGCCTAATCAAATACAAAGTTCACACAGAATCTGCACTCCTCTGCAAGAACTGGCAGAGGAAAAAAAAATTGTTCGGAACAGATTTAGAAGCTGAATTGCAAAAATGTGTTGATTTATATGATATTTTAAATGTGCTTCATCGTAGAATGGTCTTCACCAAGAATGCTCTGTTGTTCTGGCTTTTCAAGGTAGCTCTTAGACTGTTCTGGTCATTGTTTGCTGGCCTACAGGCTGGAATACATTATATGACAGATCACAGATCATTAGAAGTGATTAGATGTTTGTTCGGGGAAATTCACTGCAGATTGTTTTGTAATCTGCTGTTTCTAATGAACTCCAAAATGTACCTATTCAATGTAGTTTCTAGCTTAAATAAACACTAGTGGCAATAAAACAAGAAACAACTTCCTTTTCACACATTTCACCTTTTTATTACGATTACAGGGCATATTATAAATTAATGAATAGACTTATTTTTCTGTGTTTTTTTTCACAATACTTTTATGAGCTCAGACACATAATTTGTGAATCTTATACAATTTTTAAAGCTGTATCACAAAACCAGCTTCATGCGCTTTTCTGACGTAGTAAACTTGCTTGATAGCTCATATTTGATGCCCTGGATAACACTTGAGGTTTATGTTAGTTCTGAACATTTCATTGGGGTTTTATACCCATTTGCAAGAATCTTTTGCTGAAAAATGAATGAAGTAGTACAGGGTGTATTGGATTTGCAAGCAATTTGTCTGCCATTTGATATTTATAGATAGTTTTTTCAAAACATGACTCCTGTGAAACAGAAGGGGTGTTGATGCTTTTTGCAGTTTCGTTTTGCTGACAAGTCATGAAGGGGATGAAACACTAAGACCTTTCCGACAGAGGGTCAGATTTTGGCTTGAAAATCATAATTTCTCCAAAAATATATTTTTGTTTGATGTGCATTACATTACATTTACTAATGTTACAAGTGAACCTCAAGGAACATATTGAAATAATAATAAAGGTATGTAATGACCTCTTCAGAAATCCAGTATCATCTGATATACACTATAGCCAGCATCAAAAAATCTCTAACACTGGCTAATAATGTACATACAACAATATTTGGAGTATCCCTAGAAATGTAGTCCAATGAACAGTATTTTTATAGAACAGACAGTGACTTTACATATATTTTTAGGTATTACTGGTCAACAAATGGAACTGATCTGTTGCTGATGCAAGCAGATGAGCAAATCAACAAAAATGCAGAACTGTATGCACACATGCTCTTAACTAACGTCATTCAGATACACGGCATGTCAGGAATCTGGCATGTATGTCTTATAGAGCAAGCCAGAGAAGACAGAGAGCCATTGCGTTGTGTGGAATGTGGGTGAGTGAGTATGAACTCCTCATCATTCTCCAGATTGTCTCTTCACATCCCTTCCACTGAGCCAAGGCAGGAAACACAATCTTGCATTGCATTTCTGCGACCGTAAAATGACATAAATCCGACATGCATTGACTGTTCCGATTGCCCTGAAGGCACCCTGCTAAGGTTGAAGCCATTTTATCATTTTACACTGAATTTGAAGCCTAATTATATGCCTATAAAGTAATGTGGCAAAGAATTGTCAGGCACGGAGATCATCATCATCATCAAATCTAAATATAGGCATTTACTGTTGCATTTTGTAGAACTGTAAGATAGGCTTAATTTGTAGGAAGCCTACGTGATTGAAGCCATGGCTTCCCTCGTCTTGTGCAGCTTATATGAAATCATATTGTCTCTGGAATTTATCAGAGGAAGTCTCGCTCTGTCACTTCAAATAGCTCATACCCGGCCAAGTACACAGCTGGCCCCAGACCTGCTCTTACTGTGGGCCAAAATAAACCAAATGGCCTTGACACTAATTTAGATGAAAGTACAAAGTTGATCGGTCTGGCAATAAAACATCTTATCAGGGCCATGAGTAATAAGCATGATCTTTACTGCTTTATAGTCTATCAAATTGTAAATGTGCTAAATTTTACTCATTCATTATTAAAAACCTTCTTCATTTTTTTTTTATTTTTATTATGATCTCTGCTCTACTAATAATAGAGGCGACTAAATGCCACAGGGAGCTGAGTCAAGCAAATTATGCTGTAAGGAGCTTCTAGTCACATTTTGGAAAATAAGACTTATAAGTATAGTGTATTTCTGTAAGTTAAAAAATATAGAGTAAGTAAGGGGTCAGTGACTTTTGTTCAACATGAGTTGTGTGCAACAAGGTTTCTGCGAAATTCAGGACATTTCCATTAAACATCAAAGGCAGTAAAACAGTCTAGTCTAGAGCCATTCATTAATAGCAGAAATACCCAAAGGAAAATTTAATAGCTTTCCGTGGAGCAGGGGAGACATGCAGTAATGGAACTCTCAGTAATATTTTAAGTATCAGATCTGTCTCATTCATTCATCCTAAAATGGAAAAATAAAAATAGACACAAACAAGACAGTCATTCACATACAGAGCTGCAGCAATAAAAAAAATATTAAAATTGGGATTTAATGAAAATGAAAAATATTTTAGCTCAGATGGTAAGATTTGTAAAACTGTCTATGAAATCTCTTACACACACCACACCTGCATTTATTTAAAAAAAAGCAGTAACACAAGTCATGTTATTGTGACTGTTTTCTGTTTTTAAATATTTTAAAGTGTAATTTAGTGCTGTGATTGTGAAGCTGCATTTGCAGCAGCCTCCAGTCTTCAGTGTCACATGATCCTTCAGAAATCATTCTAATATCAAGATATCCTGCTTCAAGCAATGTTCAAAATGCTTCTGCTGCTTAAAGTTTTGTGGAAACCTTTTTAGAATATAAATTCAAAAGAACAGCATTTATTTGAAATATATATTTTTATATCAACAGCACACACGTTTTTACTTTCACTTATTGAACCTATTGAAGACCATTAGTATTAGTATTACTTACATTTTTTGCAACAATTTAATGCTCCTAAATACAGGCTTTATGTTCTTTTGTGTAATATAATTACCATTTCTTTCTTTTGATTTTGGACTGAAACATGACCCAGGTATGATCTGTTCTTGACAGGTTTCCAAGTAGAGCTCAACTAGATAATCTTAGACAGGACAAAGATCATTGTTTCTGCCACGCAAAAAGCAGCAAACTTCATTCACATAGCAACGCCCCGGCAACTTAATATTCTCTTGTATACTACTACCAGCTTTTATTAAGCACACAAGAAGACTTGACTCATTCTGGTGACTTGTGTAGACATGTTTGGTTGTCATGGTGAGAGATCGGCACAGATCCCGGGAGGTGATTCGTATGTGACAGAATGACTTGGAATTCAGGACAGAAGATACGTTCTCATGCAATTTCAATCACACACCACAGATGTATTGTTGAGTGTTTCTTAGTTCGTGTAGGAATGTACCTTCTGTCTGTGCATGTGATGTCTCTGTACAAATAGTTATATCCTGAACCTACCACATGCTTTAACTTGACGTGGGAGAGTGAAAGGAGTGGCAGAAGTATGAGACTCTCCCAATGATTTAACTATGATGTTTTACTTATGCACTCACTCCCTTTCTCTTTTGCTCTCCACCTTTTTTTACACTAACACACATTACTGGACGTAATGTCATAACACAAGACCTAGTTTCCTAGGTTTTTTTTTTTTTTTTTTTTTACTGTGAATGCTTGTAATGAAGGTCTTATGGTTTTAGACTGCTGCAAATATAGTTCATCCCAGTATATTTCAACTGAACAACACTGAACCCCACTGTCCATCTATCTATATATCTATATCTATCTATCTATATCTATCTATATCTATATATCTACATATCTATACATCTACAGCGATCTAGGGGGGTTGTATTTCATTTATAGTATTATGTTAGTGTGTCACCCTGATTTTGTTTTGTGTCTTTGTATGATCACATGCACCACCTTTGAACAAGTACTGGCCATGTTTTACACAGAGGTCCCTTATGATGAACTTATCTTATAGTTTTTATTGCATCGCCTGCATTATCACGGTGACCATCAGTACATTTTAAAGTAAAAATAACATTTTGAGTTCAAGCTGATTTCTGTATATGACTTCGGCTAATTAAAGCTTTAAGTTGCAAAAGGTAAAAGCACTGATATGGTTTATTCACTGTCCTGATTCACACAGTAAATTTATTTAATGTGAATAAATCTGACTAGAGACTACTATAGCTCGAGTAATGTTACATCATTGAAAGTAATGTGGATCAGCTAACTTCACTTAAGATATCTACACGTTTCATAATAAGAAATTTGCAATATATAGATTAAGAAAGAGAGAGAGCGTGCAGAACTGCATCTGTGGTGGTAGAATAATCCTAATTCACAATCAAACTTTGTAAACTGATGAAATAAAGATACAAATATTCTATCTTTATAATGGCCTTAGCACGATGCCTTATCTCTCTGTACAAGCTCTCCGCTTACCCTTACAATACCTTTAAACCTGATTGTAGAGACTTATGCAACCTAAACAAACATGCCAGGCAAAAAAAAAACTTTTAGGATTTAGTCAGATCATAAAGACACCACTTCATCTCTTTCACGGCCTCTCCCAACACCACAAGATCGTGGGAATGGAATGAAGGAAAAGAGAAAGGAAAACAAAAACACACATTCTGGCACAGTGATCTCCTCCGATGTTTGAATAATGCATAAAAAATGGTGAGATTAAATTTCAAAGCATCTAGTTATGTCACACTGTCAGGACAGGAGGAGAACGGGAACGCAAATAAGCTTAAGTCGGAGTTCTAAGCAGAACTGCACCTGGTACTGCACATTTTTATTACACCCTGATTTTGGCTGACCAAACGCTATAGGCCTGACAATGACAAAGTTCGAGCTATAACAACGTGAAATTGTGCTGATATACAGGGTTGCTACTGTGAACAAGTAATTGTATTCAGCACTGCACAGACCTCTGGCCCACTATGACAGCAATCGACTAGCAATCAACGTGACACAATGTCAGCTCATAAATGAATGATCTCAGTCAATGCGCAGAACCAGTAATCTGAAGGTGTTTATGGAAGGCCAGATTTTATGAGGCCCAATCAATGATCAGTTATTGCATACATTTGTTGTACTGCCTGGACAAGTCCAGACTAATGCCTCAATACTGGCCTATACTTATGTTTAAACATTACAATATTTGTAATTATATTGTATATATATTTAAAGTAATTTACACCTATTGTGTGTACTCTAATCAGTAGAAAAACTTACAATATATTATGAATAAAAAACAAAAGCAAAAACACTGCACGTTTTTCTTCAAGAGTTCAATTAATCAAGTTTTTTTTTTTTTTCATAAAAATGTAACCAACCATTCAAATACTTTTCATTGGTCCCTTCAAAACTATTTACTATAATAGCATTGATTCTTTTTGCTAACTGCTGTAGTTTTTGAATAATATCTGTGTACAGTATCTGTGTAAAGATCAGTGGCTCTTTAAATACAGCAGTTTTAATTAAAAGAGGAAGGCAGCGCACTCTAGCGAGTAAATCTAAGTATTACAGGGTTAATAGTCTTGTCGTTAATGTAGACCTTGCCTCACTTTGTCATCAGACCACGCGACTTTATTCTAGTCCTTTTACACTACTGTGTATTATATTTTAAAGAATATGAATATTAAAGACAGTAATATGCTAGCTGATAAGTTAAAGCAATATCAGTACAAGTTAAGATGAATTATAATGCCATATTAAAAAAAACAACAACTCTCTTTTATAGGAAAGTAAAAATATGGGATCATACATTTTAAAACATTCACTAGTTTCAATAGTAATGCCACAGAACATGTGTAAGCCAAACAACTCCATAAACTAAAGTTTAGCTCCACAGCTAATACAAATCTAACTACAATACATAAAAACTGCAACGTTATGTGTTTGATTTGAGATGAAGAGACACTCTGCAATGAAATGCAATGTGAAATGCAAAACAGCTCTACACTTTTTACTGAAAGAGTTAATGTAAGTACTTTTATAAAAAGATTGCAGCATTGAAAACATCCAAAAATTGACCTTTTTTTAGGGGACACAGATTTTAAATCGTAATTTTGACCATACAATCTCATGGCCACAGAAAAAAACATTTAGCTCATCCTGACAAAGAATACACTGGAACTTATGTCATAACAAAAAGATTCTCAAAATCCAAAAGAAAAAGAACTCACCTCTGAGCTCCAGTAGAAAGGCCCTGAGTAATCTGTTCGTCCCCTGATCGTGCTTTCTTTGACTGTGTACACTGCTGCTTGGTCACAGATCTCCAGTGTGGCCAGCTCCCGCATCAGGTCTGACTGACTGACCGACCTGCGCTGCCTTGACAAGGGCGATGTGCAGCTATATCCGGTCCTTGACGGTGAGCGCCCCCTCGGCCCGTTAATTCGGGGAATCTGACCTTTAACCTGCATCCTGCTGTAGCTCTCACTCCGGCGGCCGATGTGGGGCTCCGAATGGGGTGCAGCTCGCCCACGTTCGGGCTCCTGGGGAAAGAACAGGACGCCTCGAGCGAGGCAAGGGCTGGGGTTCAGGTAGCGGGAGGTGGAAGGAGCATACCTGGAAAGCTGAGGCTGACCTCGGACGATATATCCCAGGGTGGGATCGCAGGGGTCATAGGAACTGTACGGACTTAAGAGGGTGGAGCCAGTGATGTATTTGGGGGGTGAGTAGACTGGAGACATGATCGAGATGTGAAGAGAAATCAGCCCCAAGGTGGAGAGAGCCAAACTGTCGCAAAAACAAATACAGTCTGCTAGAAACAAAGCTGTGCGCAAAACTTTTAGTCTAAGCAAATAATTTGCATTAGGATATAACATATGGAGCTCTTGCTCATGCAAACACAAAGACGACGTAATAAACGTGACTTGTCTCATCTTACGGTGTCAGTTGTGTGGAAGTAGGTCAACTAGAATTACTAGCCGGTAATGTACGCTGACACTACAATTGAAAAGTATCATAAATTTGGACAACGAGAGAAATGTAGAAGAAGTAGATGAAAGATGATCTTTCAAAGACCGCAAACTGCCTTGGAGAAATGGCTGAAGTCACGACTTCTCTGTGACAACTTAACTAAATCGCGAACAAAAGCGCTTCCTATAAATAAACTCAAAAAATAAAAACCAAAACCTTTTCACAAGGCTCTACGTCACACAGTTGTCGGTTTACACCCGCTACTATTTGTTATATTTCATGGAAAGAAAAACATGGTTGGATGAATAATAATTTCGAGTACATATATTTAATTTTTGCACGTAAGAAAAGTTTGTAAAGCTAAATCACATCGCTATGTATGAAATAAAAGCTGCAACATACAATAAATTGCACAGCTCAAACACAGATGGATTGTGCAGACGATCCCATGTTTTTACATTTTTATAAAAGAGTTTTTTTTTAATATGGCATTATAATTCATCTTAACTGATGTTGCCTTAATTAACTTATCAGCCAGCATGTTACTGTCTTTAATATTCATATTCTTTAAAATATAATTCACAGTAGTGTAAAAGGACTAGAATAAAGTAATGTTGGCTATTATAAACCCTAAACCTATAACCCTAATCTTAACCCTCCCATAATAATACAATTACAAACCAGTTTCATAATTATAAATACAATAATAGGCTACTTTAAAAACTGGGAAAACAAACAGAATGAAAAGTGTGCATAGTGATCTACATGCATAAAAAAAAAAAGATGGCAATGATCAGATTGATACATTGGTTGTGGATAAATGTCATGAAATGCAAGGTAAAAGTAGAGTTATTAAAAACATTGCATGGGAGTAGAAGTACAATATGATGACGACGACGATGACGATGATGATATTGACGAGTGTTTGTAGTGATGTAAACTAAATAACTGACTTAATGAAGAGGAATGAAGGAATGCGTGTTGGCGAAGGTCTGAGTAATTAAGTAATGCACTGCTGCCCGTTAAAGCAGCGGACGCAATCTGAGCATGAGTCAAACAGAGACTGTTACTGTAGGATACAGCAGTTACTATAAACACTGCATTCACTGCCCACTCATTAACGCTGACTGTGGAAAACTGCCACTGAAAACGCCTGGCGGTGACATTAAATTGCATGAACGCTAAAATCGGGAATAGACGGGGTGGCGATAGAAGCTTAGCTGGCGAGGGTAAGTTATGTCACATGTTTAATCCTGCGCAAGAGCCTCCCCCATAACCCTTAAGATGCTTACCAGCGGAATTCCAGTTCATCCTCCCGTGTGGCCTGAAAAAAAGAATATTCCCGGATTTTCCTAAATATCACGCGCTACTTCGAGATTCGGCAGAAAATCGCACGGCACTGGCTCAGCGTTACGCACTCGATCACTTGGTTGGAGTGGCAGCATACCAGCATACCAGAGTCCTGCTCGGATATTTGCGCTTTTCTCAAGTCAGGATTTAAGGCACCGCCTCCCAAGCGGTCGCCATAGCAACGCGGATAGTTCGCTCTCTCTCTCTCTCTCTCTCTCTCTCTCTCTCTCTCTCTCTCTCTCTCTCTCTCGCGCGCGCGCGCGCGTTCTCTATCTTTGGCTTGCTGCAGAAGCCGTGACTAATGCACTATGAATAGAAGCAGAATCAATGTGAATTGCTCACTTTATTCTCAAATAAATCATATCAGATTAAAAACCAAACAAAACAAACAACCCCTAAAATAAGAAAACATCGTTACAGTAAGTATGGACATCAAGGGTTTGGTCACCAATCAGCTGACTACATCCTTTACCATGGTGTTATGGCAGTCCCAAGCCTACAGGAAATGCAGTATATTTCAGTTGTGTGGTGTCATGAGCAAAGTGATTAGAACCAGTCCTTGAATTTCCATTAATATCATCATCATCATCACCATGAAGTATGAGTGATATTGGCAGATTAAATTGCAAATGGAGTTGATGACTCTAACAATTCACTTTATGTCAGTGATTCATACAGTACATTGAGTATTTATAGTACAGGGCAAAAGTGTTCACATCCATCAAACATGGCCTACTATATACAGCTTAAATAAGTGATGCTTGAAAAGTTGGCTACTCAAGAACATTTGTGTGTTGGTACCAAACACTATTCACTCATTTGTATTCGCAGGAATACAAATGCTGATTGGCATTTTGATCTCAGCAATACTTTAGTATGGCAAAAAAGGGGTTTAAATAAGAAACAAAATGGCATATTGAGAATTAGAGCAATAGAGGGTATGCATTTCATCAAATCAACTAAATCAAAAACATTACAACAACATAACTGGTGTTGAGAATTATCATCCATTCTTGCAACACGTGCTTTCAACGTTTCAGTGATTTTTCAGGAAAATTCATCATCTAATAAGTAACGCTCGCTAATCTGTCATTAGTGGCTGTGAAATATTCAGTAGTCGTCTTTCTATTACTACGTTTCAAAGTGACAGTTTGCTTTTTTTTTGGTTTCTGACATTTAGATGTTGTGCCAAAGAAAAGATTTGGGATTTTTCAGGGTCTGAAGGGTGTCATGTTATTATATTGGACTGAGGCACGTTGTTTATGTCTGAGATATCCAGCTGGTGAAGGATCACTTGGTTGCATTTGATCACAGTTTTCACTTCGATGAAGGGAACTGCTCAGAGGTGGTCCTCACTGCAGGACTGCTGATGCATCACATGCATATCCCCTCACTGGCTCCTTTTTGCTTTTCTTTTCTCCTCCCTTTTGTCTGTATACGCCTCTGTCTCCCTTGACCTTGCTTGGTGGGTGTTAAGAGAAAAAAACTGAGGTGTGTGTTTGCAGTAAGATGTTGACGCTTACAACAACAGCTGCCAGAAGAAGCAGGGGTTGAAGGTCAGTACTCATACTGGTGACTGTTAAGAAAGAGAAAATGAGAGGAGAGATTCATGAGAACAGGGGGTCGGGGAGTTTACAATTTGAGAGAAGTCATGAAGAACGCACAAGCTTCACTTTGGTTCAGAGTTGCAGAGAAACGGGACGTCAACGGATGCTGCTGACATTTATATATATATATATATATATATATATATATATATATATATATATATATATATATATATATATATATATATATATATATATATATATATATATATATATATATATATATATATATATATATATATATATATATATGTGTGAGTGTAGTGTACAAAAGTGATTGATGACAACACTGACATTTATTATTAATGGAAAATGTGAAAACAAATTTATAAATGGACATGAAGCAGTATCTTGTAAAGAAACACGAATAAAAGCTGGTTGTGAGTGGAATTACAAGTTACATCTGATACGTCATGTTGCATATTTTCAAGTACAATAATTATAGATTTTATATGCATTTAAGACAGAATTTGTACAGCCACGTGTACAATAAATAAGGATATCTATGTAATGTGAAGTGATGTGACCATGTGGTTTGTTGGAGCTTTTAATTTTCGGAGATTGCATTTAGGCCTGTTTGTGAAGGTGATCATAATGTCTAAAATGTAGCTTTAATTAAGTTAATGCTGTTAATAAACTGTTGCAGAAAAACAATGTCACACATGCAATAGTGCGGCGTTCCAAGAATGCTAATAATTATAATTACAGCACTGGGATGTTGTACTGTTCGTAGCACACTACTTTCTGCAGCACGTTTACAGCATGTGTGTGTGTATTCGTATTGTACCTCGGCAGCTCTTCCCATCTCTCTGTAGCATTCCTGTCACACAGCTGCACACAGCGCCTGTTACTTGACTAGTGCAGATCTGCTCACAGCCACCATTATCCTCTTCACACCAGTCTGAATCTAAATACACACACAGCTGTAATCACCTCGCTAATATGCACATACACAAAACACCCAATTATACACCCACATCCTATTGCCTCCACTACACACAAGTTCCTCTCACACACACACACACTCAGGACATGCATTCGTGTACAAATTTAAAAGGTATTTCGCACCTCTTCTTCTGATTGGTCCCACTGACAGGATCTGTTCTTTATGCTGACTGTAATCCATATAACTTCGTTTGTTATGAGGGCAATTCTGTAAAATCAGAAGGTCGTTACAAGACCAAAAGAAACAGACTGATGTAGAGATGAACGAGTGAACCATATCTACACTAAATCACGTTTGTATTTGTCACTCCAAGCCTCGTTTTAGTGGTACATTATGAACCGGCTACCTTTAGTATTGTCGTTATTGTTCTAAATGGCAAAACGACTAAAAATAAAATAAAAAGGTGCTTGTCGACGCGTATGTGTGTACAAGCTCTCACCACTTTGCAAGCGTTGGTCTCTGAGTCACACAGAGAGACGTCACAGTGCAAATGCACCTCATCGTAATCACCAATGAACTTAAAGACAGTGACGTGGAAGCGGCAGGTGAGGGACACGCCATTCTCAGCCATGCCTATAGTGTTATCCTTGATGTTAGGACACCTGGAATTACAGTTGTGCTATGAGAGAGGTGTGTGTATATGGATGTGTAGTCCTCTTCTGAACAGTATTTGAATATGTTGAAATGGTTGTTTTTTTATACGCTACTTTCTTACCCTCTCTCTATGATTATGTAACGAAGGCGATCACTGCTGTAACGAGATGGTGTAGCCCAGCACATGTTAACAATGAGAATAAGCTGTTTATCATCTGCTCCTTCCACAAACACCCCCACAAACAGAACGTCCCTGGTGCTCAGCACCACTTCTCCCTCGCGGTATGGATGCCGGTAAGAGGCGTTCTTATACAAGGCCATTTTTGTGATGAAGTTGCCCTCCTGGGTCGGCAGTGTGAGGTTTATTACACTGTGGACAGCAGAAAAAAGAGAGGTTATCATTTGTCGTATATCTCATGCATCCAGCTGTGCATGTAATATGAGATAATGTTAACTGTTTGTTATTCATTATAATGCATTTGGATGTTGACAGAGATGAAAAATAATATCACAAAATCAGGGTAAGGTATGTACATTACCATGAAATATTATGATTATTTATACAGTGCTACACTAGTATTATCATTGTGATACTGTGGTAGCTGACCTGAGCATTGGCTTCAATACTGTCTCCAGGGAGATCTTGATGTCCAATTCATAAGCACAAGAAAACTCCACGTTGATGGTCTTATCACGTGTCACTACATTCCCTGTGTTGTTCACACTCTCGATCCACACCGTGTTCTTGTACATAATGTGTGTTCCATTTGACTAGACTCACAAATACACACACACAAACACACATAAAGTTACTCTAAATTTAATTGCCATTCCACAGAGAATAACTTCTTCATCCAAGCAGATAGCACATTAAGTATGCATACAATGTTATTGTGAAAAACCAAAAAAAAAGTCCAACATCCAACATAAAAATCCAACAGTCTAAAATGATTAGTTCCAAAAGATCTGAAAACATATTTAGAAAACAATTTCAACATTCATTTAACCAAACTGAGCAATTTACAACTAAGTGAGGAAACATTTAATTGTGTTATACAGCAGCCCATTGAGTACGAATGAAAAAAATTTTGCCTTTAAAATCTAGAATATTTTTTTAAAGAATAAGACTAACTTAAGCTCTGTTTGAATTATGGATGATTTAATGATTTAAAACGTGCTTAAATGATTAATCATGATTAATCGCATACAAAATACATTTGTTTGTTTACATAACATATATGTGTGTACTGTGTATATTTAATTATGTATATATATGCACACCCATATATTATAACAACAACTATGTGATTAATTGTTTGACGGCACTAATCTAAACAAGAACCTAACTTGCCGACTATATAGCAGTTTCATGCAAAACACAAGCATTCCTACTTAATTTGTTTTTTGAGACGCACTTCATAGATGGTCACTTGTGCATGACGCAAACAGTGCTATTTGTGAGAGGCAATATAAATTGCTCAAACTGATGATTCAATACTCAAATATGCCTAAATGCAGCACACTGCTAAATAATGCATTGTAATCATATGGAATCTTTTCCATTAATACTCAAAAGATTAGTTTATTGATATTATTTTTGTCTGTTCCGTCTGCCATATTGATATATCTTGCCATATCTTTGCTGAACTCATCACAAGGCAGGAATAGGATACATATCTATGGCAGGACCTGCAAGAAAATGCCTCAGATTTTGTTGGAAAAGTGATTTCTCAGAAGGTGCAATTATTCTCGTTAGAAAAATATATTAAGATAATGGCAAAAAACTTTTAGGATGTCAGATGACTAGGTTGTGAGGCACAGACAATGTTGGAATAAATACATATTAAACTTGCTTAAGCTGGTCCTGGCTGGTCCAAGCCATTTGATCAAATGCCTTTTGGACTGTAAAGATGTGTATCAAACCTAAACTGGAGCAGTTGTGATGTGAATGTAACAGTACTCTCAAGAAGCAGAGCTCCTGCTGTCTAAACTGAGACTGTACGATCTTGAACAATTGTTAATGAGGGAGATGGATTTGTTCACCTGTACAATAGAGCCACAATGTCCCTTGGTATTGTTGATATGGAAAGAGATGAAATCCTCTCCCTCGATACCAGCACAGTGCTGGTCGTTAATCCGTACATCTTCCCTCTCAAAGCCCAGCTGGAACAGACGGCACTTGGAGATAGAAACCTCCATCTGAGCGTGTTTACAGGTCACCTCTGCCTGGATAATGTCATCCTCACCTACGCCACAAAGTACAAGATATAAGGTCTTTTGTCAATATTTAATAACAGCTAATAATATGACCTTTTAATTTAGCAATTAGCCTACTACTATAACTTAAAACATAATTGGAGCATGTTAATGTGAATGGGTTTGAAAATGAACGATGATAAGAACCTCAAAGAGACCCTGCAAAGCTTTTTATACTTTTTTCTGACACAGTATATCTTGTTTTACTCACTAATTTCAGTGCTGGGTAGCTCAGGGCAGCCACACAGATCTCCTCCATTCTCCTGCTCACA
Source organism: Puntigrus tetrazona (assembly GCF_018831695.1). Taxonomy (NCBI): domain Eukaryota; kingdom Metazoa; phylum Chordata; class Actinopteri; order Cypriniformes; family Cyprinidae; genus Puntigrus; species Puntigrus tetrazona. The sequence goes on along the minus strand of NC_056703.1, from coordinate 21,115,575 downwards.
TGTGTTGTTTGAGCAAATCTCTCCTGCACAGGGGTCATAGATCCATTCTGCTAAAGACAGGTCCAGTTACAAAGTTAGCACAGAAAGTTTTGTCAAAATTGAGAAAATGTCTTATTGTAAGCATGAACAAGTCATAATAATAATATTAATAATAATAATAATAAAATAAATGTACATTTGTTTTCCAGATACATATAAAATGTACTACTAAAAATGACAATTGAGCTATGCTGCCTTTCGCTTTCTACACTTCTCCATCTTATCCAGTAGGTGGCAGTGTCCTCTTACAGCAGTTCTCCTGTGCAATCCACTTGGTGGTAAGAGTGCCGAAAGAGCGGCAGGCCTCAGCGTAGGCTGCCATGGAGCCGCACACCTGGGCCTTGCGGTGGTTGTAGCAGCCGTCCATGTAACAAGACTGATAGAAGGGGTGAGGGTCCAGCAGGCCGTGGCAGGGCTGGAAGAAACCTTTCAAATCTGTGAGCTTCAGACAGTTGTCCTCTCCCTGGAGTTCTGATACTGCTGTGTTATCACAGGACTGAGCCAGAGCCACATACTGCGTCTCATCACAGCTACAGGCAAGAGTCACGCAATGGAGAATGGAAAATGAGTGGCAATGAAAAGTGTACATGGTGAAACTAATGAGATGAGTGATAAATATAAACCTGTTCTGCATGCCGTTGGTTTTCCAGCTCTGAGCAAGCTCAAGTGCACTGACGGCGGGTTTTCCACGTGAGGTGATGTAATCATCAGTGGGGTCCCCATTGAAGTTCCCACACAGTCCACACACCTTGTTCTGCAGACGTGGGCCCATTGTAATGCTGAGGGTGTTGAATCGGTTATAACGCACTTGGATGTCCTGGGGAGTGTCAATCACCAGGAATCCCTCTGATGTGGATACTCGTGTCATTAGACCTGTGACAAAAGGTACGGACACAGGCGTACCATTTACCTGAGGTAAAAAGAGGAAAACACTTAGCATTTAGCTTTTAATGAATGAATCATTATATAATAATTTCACAATCAACATGTAAAAATAAATGTCTAAATCCATCCTCTAATGCTAGCCCCAAGCTCCACTTTCTTGTTCAGAGTTTAGTTCCAAGCCTTCAAGATCACTAGGAAGCTACAGACAGGTGTGTTTGGTTAGGGTTGGAGGTGAACTCTGCAGGACAGTGGCCCTTTTAGATCGAAGTTGCCAAGCCCTGCTGTGGAGTGTAGCTCCATCCCTAATCAAATTCAACTGCTTTTAGTAATCCTGTGTTTGATTAGTGTTGGAGCTCTGCAACACATTGGACCTCAAGGGCCAGAGTTTTCAGGAAATTCTGGACCACTTCACCTGAGTGATGTCCTGTCCCATACATCATTTGCAATTTCTGCTTTCTTACCTTAACTGTGTTTCCAGAGATGAGAATGTTTTCCTCGTTGATGTAGAGATAAGCATGGGAGATGGTGGTTAGGTTGGGTGTACTCCACTTATCAAAATTGGCAATAAGTTGAAAAGATAACTCAGGCAGCTTATGACAGATCGTTGAAAGAACAAAGGAGCATGAGGCAGGTAAGCGAAGAGAGGCACCATCAAAAGTACGGAAGACGCCACCGCCTGATGCCACACAGTGTTGATTACGTCGGGCAAAGCATCCTCGCACACCATGACGTAGAACGCATTCCTCCTCTGTTTTACATCGCCGTGGGTCACACTGAATCAGATTGCGGCCGATACACTGACAGCGTTTGGTACAGTCACTGTTCCAGAACAACTGCTTAGGCTAAGAGACATAGAAAATAGAGTTACAATATCTCTAGGCTCTCTAGGTCTTTCTTTAACAGTCTTTATTACTTCTATAACTTTTATGGAACACAAATGTTTATTAATGAATTAAATCTTATTATTTCTTAAGATATAATAATACTTTTTAGCTTAAATAAAAAACTCTTACAATTTAACAAGACAATATACATAAAAACGTTCCTTTTAACATTTGTTTACTAGGTAAACTGATTAGAAAAACGTGGTATTGTATTTTGGCACTGCAAGGTTTTAAGATTTATTGTATTGTTTTTGTTATTAGATGTATTGGCTTTATTTTGTGATATGCCATCTTACCTCATAGTATTTACCATCCGTGTAGCATCCACAGTTCTGACTAAGGATACAGCTTTTGCCGTTGAGCACATAGCCTTGGTCACACTGGCACCCCTCAACACAGTACTGGTTACAGTCTCTCTGTCCACGTGCAGGGGCACATTGCGGCTGGCACACCATCATACAGCTGGAATAGTGGCTGTTCACGGGGCACGACAGCACTGGGCACACACAAGAGTTCATTGGACGGGTGAGCTTCTCCAGAAGTAAAGAAGAGGATGTATTGTATTTCTCTAAAAAGGGCTTATATGAATGTGTGGCATTCACAAGGATTTGACTGTGATAAAATGACTTGTAGTTTTTATGTTGGCAAAACAGAACATTTGTAAAATAAGCCATGGTTTGTTGTTAGCCAGCATAACACAACATTAAGAAGGTTCATAATAGTGTTTTCTTGTCAGCCCTAGAAGTGCGAGCAATATTTGCATCTAAATGCATAGCTGCCTTATGAATCTTTAAAAAATATAAAATCCAATTTGCATTGTGCTTGCCCAAAATTGCTAAGGATTTGGCTGGTTAAATGGCTGTTTATTGGTCTAAGTCAAAAGAGTCCATTCTCATTTCTCAAATATTTGTCCTTAATTGTAAGTCTCTGTTTTTTCTCTGATCACTTAGAAAATGAACTGCACATCTATCACCTAATAATCCATAAAAATTTACTGTAGAAAAAAAATCCTAACCTTAAATATGAGAAATACTAGTTGTGGTGCTTGCCTTAGAAAGAGAGAGATAAGATTAAGTAAACATAAACTGAAAATATATCTCACCACAGGGTGTGGAACTTCTCCAGCCAATGACAGACACTCCTTGTGTCTGACAGGTACTGGCATAAATCTGTAGCCAATTACAGATGGTCTCTCTCGCACCTTGATCTACACATGTATCCTGCAGACAGCTCTGGTAGAAGTATGCTGGTGCCACTTTGCTGTGACAGCGTGCAAACACACCTCCACGATCTATTATAAGTCCACATAATCTCACTGCCTCAGGTTCGACATAAACATACAACCCTTCAGCAAGGTGAAAACGGTTTCCTGGGTTACCGTTATCCATGTCAATGTTACCAACAGCATCTGTGACTTGGGCAGGGACCTCAGCAGCTAGGCCCCTCTCAGCCAGTCCACAGCGAGGGCAAGAGTCCCCACAGCCCACTTGGCAGAAGGTGTCACGTTCTGCCCATGCCATGCCCCATTCTGTGACACTTAGTGCGGGACCAGTAATGGGCATTCCTTGGCAGAGCCCACAAGTGGCGTTAAAGAGACTGCGAGGAAGAGTCAGAAGCAGTAGAGTATTCCAATCAAAAGCCACCTGTAGAGATATTAACTGTGTATTAGCTTCCACATTGGATAAGGTACAGAATGGGTTTTATAAGCAAAATGTGGTTTGCAATACATATTTTAATTTGTACTCCACCTTCAGACCAAAATCTGTCTCCACAAGTAATTGCAGACCAAGGGTGTATATGTTAACTTTTCCTGGACCAAGTTTTATAGGCAGATACAGGCGCTCTTTATTCACCTAAAAGACATAAATACTGTAAAACTTAGAAATTTGTTTCAAAAATAGCAATCAAATCTGTATAGTACATAATACATCCCTTTCGGTTTCATCTTCTTATATAATCAAATTTTATCCATTTGTTGTTCATATTCTTCCTATACTGTCTAACAGAGTTAAAAAGACAGTTTCATGATGATTCCCTCTGTCTCTATCTTGGTTTTCTGCTCACCTCAATCTTTATTTGATCTAAAGTTCCTCAGATCTTTCAGTGGTGTTGTGAACTCATTCCAGACGTCACTCAGTTATAAGTTTCCCTCTGTATCTGGTCCAGTGTGCTAACAGATGCTGGCTGAAATATTATACCCTTCACCTGAAAAGATTTACTGCTTTGTTTAGCTCTTCTGTCTGGTTGATTAAAATAACTTTGTGTCATAAAAATGAGGAGTTTGACCTTCAAAAGGTGGTGTTCTAGAATTACAGATGAATTCTTGTGATAATAAAATGTCTGCCACTCAAGCAAATGGACAAAACTGATATCAGTGGCTGTCTGTTTCAGGTGCAGGTGTAGAATAGAAAGTTGTAGTGATTCGAATAAGCTTTGGCTGCTGAATCACATTTGTACACATGAATATGAGAATGCGATTTGCGTAACACAAACTGATATGCCATTTAATTATTTGTTTAAAACAAAGTGAAGAAAAGCATTGGATTCCCATTATTTATAATTGCAACACAGCTCAGGACAATCTTACCGTGACTGTGTGTTTAAAACTTCGTGACACCTCAATTTCATATCCATAGACTTCCAGAACAAATCCCCGCACCCATATAGCCTGTCCAGTGTCTCTCTCTTCGCTCCGAGATGAAAACTGGAACCTGGGCAGTCCCCCCAGAATGGTCTCTGCACTGTCTAGTCCCCCAAAGCCCTCCTCATCACCCTCTCCACACTCAGTAGTGGCTAGACGAAGAGTGCAGCTGCTCTGGAGGTCAAACGGTACACCTCCAAAAGGCAAAAAGTGTCCATAACCAGCAACAACACACATGGCCTCTGTCCTAGGCTGACAGAAAAACAGACCTTCAGTCTCCTGGCAGTACTCTTCTGGGTGACAGGGTGAGAAGGTGCAGTAGACACTGTTGTCTGTGCCGTTGCAGTAGCAGCGTTCCTGGCACTCCCAGTCTGTCCAGAATGTCTCATTGGTGGCTAGCTGACGGCCCAGGTAGAAGCAGCCACAGTCGCTACGTGCCACACAGATGCCATCGCGTAGGGCAAATCCCTCTTCACACTGGCAGCCCTCTGAACAGGGTACAGGGCACGGCTCGTCAGGATCATCCAAGTTAGAGCAAGTGAGAGGGCATGCAGATGTACACTCATCGAAATGACTGTTTTCTGGGCAGGGAAGAGCTAAAGAAGAAAGAAAAATATTTGAATTGGATAGAAGCTGCTGAAAATGATAAAGCAGAGAAACAATCAATTCTCTTACGGCAGTTGGTAGCACTTCTCCAGGCTCCCAAGTTTATCTGCGCATCCTGGCAAGCTGAAGCATATGCTTGGAGAGAGTTACACAGGGCAGAACGGTTTCCTTCCTTCACACACATGTTGTAGAGGCAGTTCCTGAAGAAAGGAGAGGGATTAACTGCTGCATGGCAAGCCAGGAACGAGCTGTTTCCAGGGTCGTTGATGTTTCCACACAGCCATGGGCTCTGGTACAGCCTTAAATCTGTACACATACGATACAAGTCCTCACAGTCGCCATTGCACGTCAGATCATCCGCAATGGCTCTCCAGCCCTCAATAAACTGTTCGGGTGTATCTGCCTGCCTTCCACTAGGTAGACGGAGGTCATCAATTGGATCTCCATTGAAGAAACCACAAAGACCACAGGTGGTGTTGTAAAAGAGAGTGGAGAGAGTGATGTTTAGCAATCCCTGACGTGAGTATCGGGTGCGGACTAAACCACTCCACTCAATCACCGTGGTATTACCAGAGGACCGGTATATCATTAAAGGCTCCACTGGGTGGACATAAGGAAGAATTGCTGGTTCACCATTGACCTGGGTGTAGATTAAAGTTACAGCATCATCAGTATGTCATTCAATCAGATAACTTGGTATGACCAATAGTTAAGAATATATTGAGGAACAATCAAAGCTACTGTAATGATATTTTAGTTTTACATATGGCAACTTTTTTTAGCAGATTAGAGAATATGAAAATCTCCACAAACCTTTATCACGTCAAAATCTGAGCCACCTATCTGTGCTTCCAAATGTCCCACTCTAACAACTACTGGCCGTAGCCATGTAGGGCCCTTATTCACCAGCTTCCGGCCAATCTTCACTTCCACTGATGTAACATTTGCAGGCAAGCGTCCCAAAGTCTTCACCAGGTAGAATGAGCTCTCATCAGGGAATGGCATTGTGAACCCATCAAACGTAGCCAGTATTTGAGTCTGAGACAGCGAACAGACTGCTTCACGACGAGGGTAACATCCCAACAACCCAACTTCTGCTACACACACCTCACCTTCACCACAAGAGTCGTTGAAGCATGTTACTTCTCCTGCTGGGCCACACACACAACGCTGGAAGCATTCTTCACCCACCTCACCCCCTTCCCCTGCCCAGAAGGTCTCATTTAGGGCATAGTACAGGCCGTCACGTTCACATCCACAATCAGAACGACGGACACATCGGCTGCCACTCAGCACATAGCCCTGGTCACACTGGCAGCCCTCAGTGCATGGATGGGTACAGTAAAGGTGAGATGTTAGGTCGGAGCAGGAGGCAGGACATGCACTTGTGCAAACTTGGTAGTGGCTGTTCTCAGGGCATGTCAATGCTAAGAACCAGTGGCAAATAGAAAATGCAAGGTCAGTGGAAATAAGAACATAGAAAGGACATATTTAGAATGTGAGAAAAGGATTAAATAATGTATAACTTCATTTAACCTCTAAAAGAACTAGAATTAACCTTAAGGCCACACCTGATATCACTCACCACAGAACGAGCGTGATCTCCAGGGTCGTATAGTGACTCCCAAGGCCTGGCATGCAAGTGCATATGCCTGTATAGCTTGGCACAGGGTGGTGATGTTATCACGATTGCTGCACATATCATAAACACAGCTATACACAAATGCTGTGGGGTCTACCACAGCTCTGCAGTCTCGGAAAGGGCCATCAGTCTTATTGATCAGCCCACAGTAGTCTGAGCGAAAGTAGAATGCTTCGGCTGCTGGTTCACACATGCTACAGTTCTGGGCACAGCCATCTGTACAACGAAAATCTGTGTCCTCAGCTCGCCAGCTACCACCCAGTTCCACTACGCTCTCTGCCAAAGAGCCATCTGGCAACACGGGGTCATCGGCGGGGTCATCGTTGTAGTTACCACATAGACCACAAGTGTTGTTGAAATAAGAGCTGGGGAGGGAGATGGAGGCGTAGTGCAATCCGTCATAGGTCACTAAAAGACCAAAGTCTGTTTCCAAAGCGACAGCAACGCCAGATTGGTATACCTTGACAGCACCTAGTTGAAGTTGAACAGGGAGAGTCTTTATCAAGCCATCCACCTGTAACAACAGAAACACAAAGTGAAAGACATTGAGAAAGGTTATATCGCCTGTGTCCTGCAAGAACAATTTAATCTACTAGGCAGCTATTCATACTGATTGCACAGCTGGTCAGTTTAGTCGGAACAGCTTCAAATTTAAAGGACTGAAACATGAAGAAAGCTAACCTGAACAGTTCCCAGAGTCCCTTTGGGTAGTGTGACACGGTGGTTGTAGACCTCTACTGTCACATCCCGTAGCCAGGACACAGTGGTCACACCACGGTTCTCATTCTTGGCCTCCACACTGAAGAAGGGCAAACCAGGCATTTCCCAGCATGGACGAGCCAACAGGTATGAGCAAGTACCCTGGATGGGAGATCAACGAAATCAGTTTCTTTACGAAGCAAAAAAAAACCCCAAATCCATCAATGATTCAGCTTTTTGATTGGGGCAACCTTACAACAGCTTGGAATCTAGCATAACCTCTGATAATGGATATCAATGTGACACATGATGATCCTAGAAATTTTTCATACTTTACTATTTCCAGAAGCATCAGTGCACCCAGTGTACTTCAGGGGAGAAAACATCACCTATTCACCCATTATTATTAGAGTTAACTACTACTGACTATTTCTATGGAAATAGGATTTTAACCCTATACTGCACCTGAAAATGATAAAGAAATCCATCGAAAGTGTGGTAGTGGGGGTCTCCAAACACCACACAGGTGCTGGTACGGGTAGGCTGGCAGTAGTAAGCTCCCTCCACCTGTTCACAGGTTTCTAACTGACCACATGGAGTTTCTTGACAGATGACCTCATTATCCAGGTCGAGACATCTACATCGCTGAGTGCATTGGTCTGATAACCAGAAAACCTCCCCACGCCGGTAAAACCGCCCTGAAAAAAAAAATTGGGAAGACAGAAAAAAAGAAGAGAGCATAAGAACAAGTGGAACAAGTTGAATAAACGGTATACATGGCAAATAAACAAGGAGCACAAAATTAGCATTAATTTTCAGTAAAATTAATTGAATGTATCCAAAACTATAAAAAGTTTTTGTTGTACCAATGTAGCTGCAGCCATTTGCTGGGTCTATTTGATCAGCATCAATACGGAAGAACCACCGCCCTGGTACGTTAACATTAGTGGTTTGTTCAATGTTGACCACTTCATTTGAGCGTGATCCAGGAAGGTTAAAGAAATGGCTGACATCTCCACCATTAAAACCTGCCTAGAGAGAGCAATCATAGCAGAGAATGATAAAGAGATCAGTTATGTTTTGATTTTCCAGAGGAAATGTGAAAATAAACCTGATGCAAAGAACCAGAACCTCTGTAACTCTGTTAAGATGAAGTGAGATAAGATTTTTTTTATTAGCCTACTTGTGCTGTGGTTCCTCCCAGGCCTGTAAGAGGGTCTCCTCCACTAGCTGTGCCTGTGCTCCAACTGATCTCCCCATAGTTGAACATAGCAAAATAAGCTTGGCCATCGGAGATCAAAACTGCCTGAAATGTATTTACCTGAAAAAAAAAGAAAGAATGATTTTGTTGTGGTGGTGGTGATTATGTGGTCGCACATTACAAGATGCTCAACAAAATTTTGATATTGGTCGTGCAAAAAAAAACTCTTTTTCACTCACTGGCGTTGTCTGGCTGCCCCCATAAAAGGTGACCTGATTCCAGGTAGTAACAAAGACCCAGGTGGCAGTGAAGGACACCATATTCTTGAAATACTTTCTGACATCCTGAGTGGCCCTCTCCAGGGTCTCTGGGTCTGTTGTCTCACGGTAGTACACATCCCCACGGATACCATTATGCACGTCAGCCCATAAAGGGGCAATGAAGGAACGGCTGTCACTGAGGGGAAAAGCCTCTGGAGTGAATTGACTCACCTGAACGTTGAAGGAGACCACTCCATTGTTGTTGACCTATTGGAAAATGTAGGGTGGTGTGCTGTTACAAAATTCATTGATGAATTGAACACCTAAGATGTTGCACTAATATTTTGGTTATAGTTCTTTGGTATATTTTGGACACTTACATAAAGGGACCTATAGGGCACATTGAAGAATATGAATGGAATTAGTAGTGGAATCTCTGTAGAACTGCCATCATCCATCTTAGGGGTTTCTATATCCCTGTGAGCTGGTCCAAAGGGGTAGAGGGTATCCTGAGAAAAAGCTAAGCAGATGGAAAGGAAATTATGACCAAAAAATGCATTGATTGGTTGGCCATGATGTAAGGGTGTTTGGACAGACTGTGAAGAAAGGATTTCAAATATGTACATTCAGTGATGTGTCTTTTTGCATAGATGGTGGTACATCATAAGCTCTATGCCTTCTGGTTTTGGGCTCTTGCATCAAAAGACTGAAGCCTTTTTGACATCATTACTTATAGCTTGATTCTTTACTCAGTGCCTTTGCTCTTTTTGTTTATAAATCACTGTTACATCTAATGCTCATGAAGTGTTGTAGAGGCAGAAGAGTTTATATGAAGTACAGAGTGGACATCACTTACCTCCTCTGGGAGCAAGGGTGCTGAAGAGCTGGAGAAGAGAGACTAAAGTGCCTGTTCTGACCATCCTAAACACCTGGGAAACATGAAAGTATTCATCACAAAACAGAAGTGATGTTGTACTGCCATCAACTATTTTAAGATTTAAAAAACATGAAAACTATAATACAAAAGAATACCACGATAATAAACCTATTTAAATAAATAAACAACTAGGCCAAGACACATTTGTCTCCAATCTTCCCTGGTTTAAAGAGCAGTCTCCCAGGTCTCCCATGAGGGCATTCTGCCCCTTTTTCCCTCTCCATGGTGGGCCTGTTCAGCCTGAGCTGAAAAGGTTCTATTATGTGATGGGGAACAATGTGTTGGGATCACATTCTCCAGCACTACCGTGTGAGTGGGTTATGGTGATGCAGTTCCAGGCCTCCACAGTGCCAATGAGCCCGCGGCTGGGAGAACTTGACTTGCTCCTCTCCATCGTCTGAAGGGTCCATTACCAAGTGTTTATGTGTTATGACTTGTTGGCATCAGAGAAAGGGCTGTGAACAGTGAGGCTAATGGGTTTAATTTAGCAGGCTTGAGTTGCCAGGGTCTTTACGGCAACCCTGAGGGGCTGAAGTTTGGGTTTCACTCCCTTTAGATTCACCTAGCGTTAGTGTGCCAAAATAAATGGACAACCTCTCAAATATCAGACGATGGAAATGATAAGGATAAAAAAAAATTCTGATGGTAAAACTTTCAGTTGTAAATGTTTTAGGTTAATATATATTTTGATGAGGATGAGGAGGACTAAAGGCCTTTTAGAAAGTGCAATGACAAAACAGATAGTAACCAACAGTAAGCAAAACTCGAATAAAATGGTACATCCGGTATAATTCAGTTTTAAGGATGAAAACTACCTAATAGTCAAATGCAAGCCCAAAAGGTATTGCTGTGTTTTTAAATGATCAGTTATTATTAGTATTTTGAAGTAATTATTAGTACTTAACTATGTAATGTGTATAGCACAAAATGCATAATGTAATATAATTTAGGCCTAGTTATATTAGTAAAGAAAAACACAATTTCATTGCCTTGCCTATTATTAATTATGTTAGCTTTTCATAGTATCACAAATCCAGAATTATGTTATCAGGCTTTACTCAACAAAAGCTCAAAGCTCAAAGAACCAAAGCTCAAAATGTCATCATAGCTCAATCAGGACATGTTATGACATGTAAGTCTAATTAAAATGTTCATATTTCACACAATGTTTAAATGTTAGAAAAGTAATCGTATGACCTGTGCCTTTGCCTAGTAAGATAAATATCCCGCGTTAGAGAATTATGCTGTTCCATAAAACTATCACACAGTAAAGACTTTTTCATAACTTGAAAAAAATCAGCCTTAAATGAAATTCATAAAAAATGCAAGAACTTAGCAAGAAGAAAAAATGTTAGTTGCTACTTTTTTTTTCTAGAAATCAGAGGAAACATGACATTACATTTTAATGCAAACAATATCAGGATGCCATTATTTATAACATTCTAAAAATTAGCATTGGGAACAACCATAAATTTTAATTCAAGCTGCTTAAATTATGAATGGATCCTTAAATCTTAGTCTTAAGTGTACCATTTCTTCCTATTGCCAAATAAGAACGAATATCCACCTTCCAACATAACTGAAATTCAGTCTTCTGAAGAGAGCCTACGTGTTTTGGACAAAGTCCTGTATAACATCTTCCGTCATGAAACCACAGCACAGACAAAACTGGCATTTGATGGGATTCCCAGGTGAACCATGAGATACTGTGTGAGATGCCAACAGGTAAATCCATTGCTCTCCACATCACATTACATAGACTGGCAGAGTTCATTTGGCTAACCTCTCAGAAACCGATCTCAAACAAGCTGTCTGTCTGACGACTGGCATTAATACCAATGATAGATGTTATCAAAATTACTTAGTTACCGATTGGAAGTTAAAGCCTATCATTTACATTTTCACGCACAAAGTGTGCTTCCAAAACAAAAAGAAGGAAGGGAGGTGTAAAAGAGGTAGAGAGCAGCTGAAGATCATTTGTGAGAAAGTGACAAGGAGTGAAAGACAGTTAATTTGTCATAAGAAAACAAAACAAAACACAAAGAACAAAACACAAGAGCTCCGATTCAGAGACCACTACTAACAATTCAGCACTCACCTGCCTTCATAGGACGGAAGTTCAGCACGTCACCTGTGCATCAGCCTCTAAGTCACATCCAAGTGGGTACCATCAACGCAGTCTCAAGAGCGGAGGGGCTCTGCTCTTGGATGAAGAAAAGGGAGGGGGAGACTGCCCAGAAAAACCCTCCTAAATCCTCCACTCACACAGAGCACTGCACTGGTCCAATTCCACCGGACAACCGCCAAAGACAAGAATGGCAAACACGGCCCAATCCGTGCCTCAGGGTATGCTTGATTTCAAAGAGCAAAAGTCTGGAGAAAGTGATCCCAGAATGAGAGGACAGAGGAGGAGTGAGTGTGTGAGTTCCCTGTATGGCTCTACTGGAGGGAGACGCATCAGAGGCAGGCGCTACCTTTTGCACCAGGGATAGTGTTAAAGTTAATCTGAGATCAGTTTTTGGGGAAGGGGGAGGATAGGAGAGGGAAAAAGAGAGGGGTGGGGATGGAGAGAGGGGTTGAGACTTTCGAAAGAGGGAAAGACGAAGAACAAGAGCAGAATGGTAAAGAGAGAGTGGATAAGAGAAGGGGGGTAGAGCTGTGGACCAGTGAAGGGTGGCGTTTGGTAAGTAACTAAAGGGAAATATTGAAACTAGAGCTGTAAGCACAAAGAGGATTTCTGAAGAAAATGTCAGGCCTTTGGACTGAACCCCAATTCCCTAGATAGCAGCCCTCTCCATAGCTGGTGCACAGTCCACTGCATCTCTTCAGGGGCTCTACGGCCCACCCTAGGGGCATTTATTTACAAAAGGAAACACAGCAGAAAAACATTGCTTTATTTCACTGAAAAAAGGGAGAAGAGCTTGGGTTACCACATTAACATGAATCAACTTGGACACTCTTAAGTATGTGCGTGCGTGAGTAAATCAGTGCTCCCCCTCCTGTCTTACTGGGCTCCCTGCACCAATTAAGGACAGCCTCATTTGCAACAGCTCACTCAACCCTGAGTTGGTCTCCAAATGGGGCTCATTTCCATAGATGCGGTGGCAAGATAACAACAAAAAGGGGGGAAATCATTGGTGCATCCACGGTGATAGGGTCTGGGAAGGAGATGGGAGTGAGATCTGAGTCAGACTCAGCATTGTTTCTAGGAGGACAGTGGACGTAACTAGATACTGGAGGAGGGCAGGATGTGTGAAAGCCGACTGGACGGACGCAGACCCCAGATTCCCTGTGACCAATGTGGGGGTCCCAGTGGAGGGTTCCTTTACACCTTGTTGCTTTGTTGTGCAAATGCAGCCCATACTCTTAACTAAACTAGTGCACAACAAGAACAGAGAATTTGACAAAGAGCGCAATGTGGTCCCAGGCTGACTGTTGGATAGTTGAATCATCTTGTGCTGGAATGACCAGACACAGAAAAAAGAAAGAGTGAGTAAGGACAAGGAGGAGACAGCAGTCCGTATCTTCTCACCATCGTCTCCCTCTGCCGTTGTAATGAGCTTACTAATAGGGTTTATCATTCAGTGTCTTTTCTTTATATTTGTCCCTCATTCTTTTTCATGTTGACCATGATGACAGAAATGTTGTGGTTGTGGAATAGGTCAACCAAGCTGAGATAATCCTGCATCTTTACAGCCAGTTTCAGTCCCACCAAGAACAAGAGATGGCTATGAGCTTTGGCGATAAGCATTAACTCCTCTGTCTGGGTATTGGAGTCAAGTGTCTGATAAAATGTAATCGCAAACTGTCAGCTCCATCAACCACCTGCCAACCAAACCTGGCAGATTCAAATCAGGCTGACCGAATTACCATAATGTCATCGGGTACAACAAGGACCTTTGGAGTCATCGAACCATTTCCGTGGGAAAGGACTCAAGCATAGTTGGACGCGCGAACACTGTAGTTGCTTGCCGGTAGGTCCACCAGGCCTGACCCTGGAAGCTGGAAAAGGCCCTGGACAAGACCCTGGCTGGGTCATCCAATATCTTAATTTTCATCCAAACCACCTTGATGCATCCAATGCCAAACAGTTGCCTTGCCCTCATTTTCCTTCCTTTCCTCAACAATGTCAAGCCCCCTTAAGGTAACTCAAACCTTCTCAGAAAACATCTCCCCCTCCTGGCCACACAATGAGCCTCCTTCACCGCTCCTTGCTCTGTGATGCACAGGGTAGATCAGGCTACCAGCTGCCCAGCCAGTTCTTTTTGCTCTAGCTAGAGTGAGGTGATTAAAAAAACTTTCTTAAAACCCCCGCCTATCCAAAATACACCAAATCCCTTAGCAACTCCCAGTGTGACCTTGTCTTTGTAGCCCACCCCTGCTTTCATGCCCTGGTAACCCCTTGTCCCTCTTCCCTCAGATTGGCACCACTCTCTGTGTTGCCGATCCACCAGTGAACTCTGTCTACTGCTGCACTCTGGGAGGTTATGCTGCCCAGTAGTAAGGCCGCTAAGGAGATGGAAGTTTTAAGCCTTGGTTGGACAGAGTGTGTGAGCCTGCGAGTGTGACAGCGTTGCCAGGTTTGGCACGTGTAGCTTTCACCAGTAGGCGTGACAGGGATAGGCCAGCACTTCTGAATGTGGTGAAACCAATTAGGCATGATGCTTTTTATCAGCCAAACAGTTGCGGTGATCTGGCTGGATAGGCTCCAGTTGGATGCTAGCATTTGCCTAGGCTCTTGGTGAGGTCTCTGCAGTGGCTAGTCCCTAGTGTGAGCTGGGTAAAATACACTACAACTACAGCAACAAAAGAGGAATAGTTCAAAAGAAAGCACAGCAAAAAACAGAAAAGGCAATAGGCAAAGGTAACATTGTTGAAATAAACATGTTTCAAGGTTTTTTTTAACCGAAAGACCATGCAGGTTGCTATACTTTACCACTGAAGTTTTTCAAATTCTTGAGCTGCGCCAAATTAAGTGGATTTTGGATTAAAACAAAATGAGGAACCATCATGGGGAACCTCTGCTGTTAACATCTTTACCATTAACATACAGTGAAACATGGTTTGTGTCAGATGAACTATGTACTGATATATCCACTAATAATAAAACATTTATCATTAAAAAAGAGAAACGTCCATTACCCTGGCACCATGGGGACATCAAGACTAAAAGAATTTCATGCAAAGCTTTGGCTGCAATTTATTTTTAAACATTTTTCAGTATGGCATTCAACAGAATTTCACATAATGGTAAATACCTTTAATCATAAAACATATCACACACTTTTACAACAATATTTCATGTCAGTGTTCATTTTATAATTAACACTGAATTAGTATCCATGGCACGAGCCAATGGCCCTCTTTACACTCTGACAAACACTATTATACATATCCAGCAGTAAGTAAAGATGTCAGCACCTGCTCTGTTAACAACATTTTGGCATTAGAGACCAGATGTCCTTTGGGAGCAGAACAGAGAGGATCAAATGTCATCACTACAACCAGAACACAATAAGAACAAAATATGAGCAATGAGAAACTTGTAGAGACACAGGCACTGCTGAAGGATGGGATAAAAGGGATGCTGGAAGCAAAGTCACTACAGATTGTAGATGAGAATAAAGCAAACATACAGTTCTCGTGAGACATTGGCATAGTGCAGGATTATTATCCAAATGGGGCATTACAGGGTTTTGCGATTATCAGTGAAGAGTAAAATTACACAGGGAGTGAGTAAATAAATGTGGCAACAATATGGTATAATTATAGGATTTGGACAAAAATATGACACTCAAGCTCAATTTCCAGTAACAGGACACAACTGAAACAGCGATGGAAATTTTAAGCAAAACAGATTCAGATTAGAGTGCAAACAGAAGCTGGACTTCTCTGATACGACAATAAAAGATCATCAGTATGACATATGCGGTTACACTGAAACGAAGCTGTCTAAATATCTGACAACAATATCCATGCAGACTCTTTTCCCCATCAATAACACTAATATATATAACCTCTCTAGCTAATCTGAACCCCTAATGGATTCAAGCTCCCTGTTAACACCTTCCGCTGGGATAGGGTTGCATAGGGACAGCTTGGTAACTAGAGAGGGAGTCTATACTATATCAGTCGCTCCAACATTAGAACCATTCTGCAGGGAAACGGTACGGGAATGAATAGGACAAGCCCTGGTAATCCAATTCCTTAAACGTATAGATTGGTATTTGCTGACTGTGGTTAAATAAATAAGTCCACAAAGACTGAATGTTAAAATTAGTATGAATCTGTGCAACACATTTAAATTGCCTATTTAGTTTTATATTGAGAATAAAACAGGTCATTTCAAAGCTATTAAATAGACAAAATGAGGTTATTTTTGTATGGCTTCCCTTAATGTTTCCTGCTTACATGACAACAAAAATATCTTCAACTTACTTTAAATCGGTAACCTTCAAAGAAAAAAAATCTAAATAAAAGTCAAAGTAAAAATTAAATATATCAGTGTTCCACATTCTCGTTTTTTTAAAAATAACAATCCAACAAAAAGCATATATACTCAATAATTAAATACATTTTCATTATTATTGGTCCCCTTTGGTTTCCTTCCCCGTAACACAGGCATGATGAATTAAAATGCAAATTAATAATTGAAAAGCACATGATTTGTCTTAAACATCAATGAGAATATGGCACCTATATAATCCAAGCAGTCTGTCCAGCAGCGAGAAAGCTGACTAGGGGATAGCACACGGTCGGAGGTTATAAAAGGGGGAGCTGCATTTGTGAATGTAAAGCGTGTAAACTTTAGAGGGCTTCAGGATTGTAGTTTACTCTTGTAATTCAAGCAGACAAGAAGTAGCTGGTGTTACAGCTGGAGTAGCATTCACTTTCTATATGACCCCACCCCCCGGGCCAGACCATCTCACGGCCTTAACGCTATGTTGAGGGCACAGGGAGTCAAAAGAACTAAGGCGCCTGTTTCTCCTTCTGCATATTTTTACCTAGTATGAAGTATTTTTATATCTTTCCAAGATGCCAGAAGATGTTCACAATGGTAAGTTGAAAATAATGATTTATGAACGTTTTGATTTTACATGAAATGTCACTTTCACATAATTTGTCTTTGCGTGGCTACATGACGTCCAGACAAAAAAAAGAAAGAGCAACATAATTAATACAATGAATAATTAAAAAATTAAAGCATATAAGGAATCATCTTTCACAACAGGGGAAGTTAAAGACAATTAAAAGATATGGATATATGTCTTTTTAGATTCCTTCTTTCTTTTAGCAGGGGGCGAGTTTGATATAATGACATTTGCCTTAATAAAATGATTGCACATTGGTACACCGGTATACCTGTTCCTCTGTGAGTAACTTGATGTTTTATACCTCCGCTGCTAGAGGGCCAAATATTCCATACTGCACCTTTACTAAATTATAAAATACTCTTTATAGTAGAGACATGTTTGCAGTTGTGGGTAATTCCTGAGAAGCAGTCTCATACACACACAAAACAAGAAAAGTTCACACATTTTTTGTCGTATACACATACATGCGCAGAGCAGTGGAAGTTAAAAAGGTCTTTTTAATCCCGATCCAATTTTTAGGGACTATTTTTCAAGAAGATTAAAGTTGCTGGAAGACCAGACTGACAGTTTTTCTTTGTTTTAAACATAAGGCATGTTCATTTGTGCTTTCTTCACAGAATTCACATTGCCTTAACTGGAAGTTTTCCAATAAAATTTTTTCCAAACAGTGCTCAGTTGTTGCTCTCTTTTCTGTCACTGTGTCTTGGGCACCACCAAGATTTCATCTCCATCTCGTATACTGTAGGAATGAAGTGCTCGTGCTCCATATTTCATCTCCTGAGGCTCTAGTGCGTAGCCAAGCTGCCGGTCGATATAGTACACACGTATCTTGTTTGGAGGTAGCTGGACCACGACCCTCAACTGCTTCTTTAGGTCTGCCACTGTCTGATCCAATCTGAGCTCTAGGGACTCTATCTGGTCTCCAAAACGTACCTCTACCTGGACATGGCAGAGAGGGCGCAAATCCACCTCTGCAAGAGGGGCCAGGCGGCCATAGCGTGCTACCAAAGTGTGGTACCTAAAAAAAAGAAGTGAGAAAAAAAGAACAATGTGAATGGAGCCCATTTATTTCAGTTAAGTTATCCCATTTTAGTTAAAAACCAATAGTGATAAAATATATATATTATATATATATATATATATATATATATATATATATATATATCTTGGTTCTCAAAACAATAAATAGCATGTCAAGGTCAAGGTTTTAGAAAACTTTTCTACAGCACCCTACAGTAAGCTTAGCAACATGCTAACCCTATTAGGATCAATTCTGGGTCATACTTTTATATCAAAGGCATACTCTACCCCAAAATTGTTGTCATTAATCACTTAGCTCCACGTTGTTCCAAACTTGTAAAAGCTTTTGGAAGACATTTTAAGATATTTTAAATGAAAACCAAGAGGCTTGTGACTGCCCCATTGACAACTGCCAAACGATTACCACGGTCATGAACATAGTCAGAACATTCTCCAAAATGTCTTTACGATAATGGGGAGAGACATGGAGACAAAATACTGAAATATGACTTACATTGTACATACATCTGATTCTGCTTTGCCTGGAATTTAGTCAGAGAACACGCATGCACTCAACTGATGAGTAAATCTGAAATCTGAATGCCTCTGATTGGCCATTGAATTTCAAAGCTTAACAGAATTTGGTGCAATTGGTTAAAATGTGCAATACCATAAAATAAACCGGTAAAATACCACATTTGACTTTTTTTGCATGTTCGCTTTGTAAACCTGGTTTGGTACTTACAACTATGTCCCGTGTGTGACTACATAACGTGTAAGGTCAAGCTAGTGCAATTTGTGGTTAAAAAGTATGTTCATTTTTATTTGTTTTTTTTTTCTTAATATTACCAATCATTTTGCTCAATAAGACCCTTATTCCTTATTCCATAGATGTTTCACTGGAACTGCAATTTAGACCTTCAACCTATGGGCTCCCATTGAAGTCCACCATATCCACCATTGAAGTCCCCCAAGCCATCCTAATTGTATATAACTTTAATCTTTCAGGTGAACACAGTCTCTTCCAAGCTTGGTAATGCTGCTGGATAGTGTCATTTATTCTGAAGCTCCATAAATCAAACCAAACCAAAAAATTCAAATCACTGACTTCCGCCAAAGGCTGTATTTTGTACTTTGTGAGAGAGTCGAGTCCGGCTTCTTGGCTCTTGAATCAAAGTATGACGTAACTTAAAGAAGGTTAAGTTAAATTATGGAGTAATTTTAATTTTTGGGTGAACTAAATCCTTAAAATGATCAGGAAAATGTTATTTTTGAAGTGTTAATCCTTTTAAGATGGTGACGGTGAAGTTGTCAGCTGTGTGGTGAGTAATTTATAGTGTAATGTTTTCATCAAAAACATGAAGTACCATCAACTGTTTAAAAAAAACAATTCCTCTAGACAAAAATAATGTGAGCGCACCATGGACGTGACCAGAAATCTGTGAGTGTTTGTGAGGAGATGCGGTTGTGTATTTGTGTGTTTGTGAAGCACAGTGAGTTTTTAAACCGTGAGAAAGTTCTCACCACCACCCCATTTACCCTCCCTTCGTTCCCGTCTTGCTGAAGGATTGTGGGAAAGATAAGAGGAGATCGGCAGGAACAATTAAATAAAATCTCCACAAAAAAGTCTTTTAGCTTTAGAAGGCTACAGTAACCGACACAGCCAATCAAAGTAATTTCCCCAGCCTGTCCAGAAAAGTCTCCCCACAAAGCAGATCCTGAGCCTGGGTAGGTGCCTGTGGCTCCCTGCCTTCGCCATGGGAATACTGCCCCCTCTATACAAAGTGCCACTCTGTCTGAGAGAAAGAACAGTCTCACTCAAGGGTCTCATTTAGTGTGGCTAAGCTCCTTAAATGAAGGCGAATGGGTGTTCGCTGTGATAACATAGCTGCCTTGGATTCCTTGAACAGTGCTTAGATCGGTCTCGGAGATGGGACCGGACAGTCGCCACTATGCAGTGCACCAGGTTCATAGCAGAGTCATACAGTGAGTCTACTGTAGATACTGCCCTCAAAAACAACATGATCTGTTTTCAGGTAGATAACATGCGCACAATCACAATTAGCTCAAAATTTAGATATCCACAACTTGACATGAGAAATATCCCCTTGAGACCCAAGAGAATTAATTTGTGATTTACATGTTAGCAATTAGTTTTTTTTATTCATAGAAACTTAACCTATATTACATGTAGTACAGTGAACTTGTCTACTTAAAAGGTGCAGTAGAGATAGAGAACCTTAGCCTTTGTTCACACAACTGCCATTTGTGCTTTCATACTTTTAGGACTGACGGTCATTTTGCATCAGTTGAAATCAATTCTGTGTTTTAGACAGTGTAGGCAATAACTAGTGTATCTACATGGGTTGCCATAGTAATGATGTAGGTGGTTACAAGAGACCAAGAGCATTGTTTTCTTTTACAACTGAGAGTCACGCAAGACAAAATACCAGTCAAAAATTATATTCCTGTATTTTATTTGTAGCTGTAAACACTACCTTGCTTTTTTATGACACTAGGAGTGACAATAAAAAGTACTTGGAATCTTAATATAAAAATTAAATTCCCTGGATTTTATCAAGAACGATAATTCGACAATATTTTGCTGAATGTGTTATTGTGCTTATATCTTAAGGACTGCTGTGGACAGCTGACAGTGTTTGATATTCTTTATATTCTGCCTCTTAATTAAATTCTTATTTTTTGAACTGTTGTAAAAAATCATTACATTTGTAAGCATGGTAATTTTTGGAAACAAAATGACACTCTTTGTGTGATATTATATAATTTAGTGTCCCCATATCTTGAATTTTGTGATCATTTTAAATGCATTTTATTAGATTGAATCATGGGGGTGAAAGGACACACTCTAGGCACTAGACTTCATCACACTGTAGGGGTGTTTTGAATTGTTTTTGTAAAATGTTTTATATTGCAAAATGTCTAATTGCATTAAAACAACAATTACAATATTATCACAGATTATAAATATATTGCACACCCCTGTAGCTAATAAATAAATAATTATGTAATAAGTTATTTACCTAGGTTAGTTATCAAGTCGAGTCAACCTAAATGTAGTCACCACTCACCACTATACCATTAAATTCATAAAAAATGCAGCAAATGCTGTAAATTCTTTAAAGGTCTACATGCTGTCTATGAATTCTTCTATCTTGACATCTTTAGCATCGACATCCACCATGATGGATGCTAAAGAGCCTGGTTACGCAATGCACTTATCTTCTTAAATTTCTCATCCTCCGTAAAGAGTGACGCACTTAGATTTTCCCTATACATTGGCCTTCTTACATCCTTGTAGGCCACTGTGTTGTCTTTTACTGTCAAAATGTCAACAAGGTCCCAGGCTATGGTTACTCAAAGACAGTAAGACCAATAGCCTCTTTCATTTTCTTCACACTCTCCTTCTGTCGTCCCTGTCTTTGCATCCCTCCCCTTCGCTATCAATCCTCTGTTTCCCATCCCTCCAAGGGAGGATCAACATGCCCATAACCACGGCTCAGGTTTTAGTTACTCAAAGGCTGTTAAATATACTGTATAGAGTTCCTTCATCTATTTAGTGGCCTCCCTCTTTCTTACATACACTATAACAAGTGTACCTCACAGCATTGGAACAATTAAACTAAAGCTGAAATATTTACCACGTTTTGTTAATAGGACAGTACAAAAGCTATTTTAGTGCACATAAAGTATTCAGAGGTACACGCTAAACAACATATATATAGGCTTGATCAAGAAAAACGTGAGCAATCGAGCAGTGAAAGGTTTGAATTACACTAGCCAGCACTCAAATCTCTACATCTTCCCAGCTTTATTAAGATAACGGTCCCATGCCTACTTATACCTAAAGTTTATGTCTAAGCAACCGTAAATGCGACTAAGGTTACTGTGAAATCACTTTGAAAGTCACTCAAATGGTTCTAACCTTGCTACCACAGTTTGAGTCTCATATTAGGCTGAATGGGGCTCGACGTCTCATGCATTCAAAGAGGGCCCGTTTCAACAGTGTTTGAGGTCAGGGAGGCATAATTTTTTTCGGCCCATCTCTTTCTCAGATCTTTGTCGTCTTTCAGATTCAGTAACATAGCCTAAGCTCTGATCTGTGCCCAAAGGGTGGGGGAAAGAGCAGGCTGGGTTCAAAGAGGGGGCAACCTTAACTCATATCTAGAGTTTACCATCTACTTCTACACCTGCCCTTTCACCCTCCAGTGCCAACTCTCATCTCAACCTCCACCCTCTGGGAAAATGCCTTTCCCTCCAGAGAAAAAGACAGAAAGGGACAGAGAGAAAGAAACAGAGGATGTGGATGGAGTGAGGAGGTCAGAAATGAGGGTCAGTGTTCCCTGGTTTTAGTTTACCTAGGTGTTGAAAAGAAGTCTCTGAAGAAGTGGTCCCGGTGGGCACAAGAAGAAATAAATGAAAAATCAAGTTAAGGAAAGGTTCACCTAGTCATGAAAACCTTTTCATGTATTTTGAAACAAATTAAATATTCTTTCTTCTTTGAAATAATGGAATTGAATGTAGACCACAGGTGTCAATATAAAATTTCAATTAAAATTAAAATTCAGATTTCAGATAAATAACTGCATACATTTTAGTGTGTTCTTCACAGCTTCAAAACACTTGAAATATAGTGAACTACTCATATGAACAACTTTTATGGCCTTTCGTTTTATGCAAGAGAGCATCTCATACAGAAAGCTGAATAAATGATGACAAAATTTGCCCTGCAAATGACACACACACAAAAAAAAGATTCTATAGCCATGAATTATGAATTTGTTCTTGCGACTTAATTCATTTGTGGCCACATTGTGCTAATAATCATTTTCATAATTTAACTAAAACTGGGAACAAATGATTGCTGTTTGATGGATTCTTAATTTGTGTTTTTTCTGTATTTATGCTATGGTATTTAGTTTTTAGTTTTTCTCTAAACGTTATGTGTGGGGCTCCTTATTTTGGTTGAATATAATTTCAAGTGCAATAAATGTCAATGTTATCAATGATATCTGTTTAAGAAAGTGTCATTTGAAAAGGTTGAAAACCTCTCTTTCTGGTACTTTAGACTGATGATAAAAGGCCACTATTTCCGAGAAGGGCCCATTTCCACCTCGTCTCTAGTTTCCGACCTTCTATAGCTGGAGCAGGAACTATGTCATAACTGTTTAGACAACTTAATCAATTCACTAGGTCTGAGAGCCATTCCTGAACAAAGGCAACAGCATCTCCATCGCTTAACGGAAAAAACATGAGAGACTGAGTCAGGCACGTCATTCCATCCCCTTTTGAAAAAATCCTCCAGCTAACTCAATCCCCCCCAAAGCAAATGAAAAGGGGCAGGAGAGAAGAACAGGGAGGGAGAGAGGGGGATATAAGGAGGGGAAGAACGAATAAAGCTGCCACCTTGTGTATCGATTTTCTGATTGGAGTATTCCAGTACAAAGGCGTCTTTGAGGAGGGAGAGAGTGGACACATTGTCTCCCAAAGGTTAGAATCCCCTGCTGGAAGCTGGGGCTTGCCGCAGTCACTGAAAAAGTCCTCCGCACATTCTCCCAGGTTAAGTGGAATGGGGTGTGCTAAGAACGTGGGTGATCCTTTTTCTGTCTCTTTGAGTTGCAAAGACCCTCCAAAATATCCCCCAAAAAGCCCACCGAAATATACCCCCAAAAGTCCCATAAAAAAAACTGATGCAACAAGGGAAGGGGGATAGCCAGAAGACATGAGGAATGGGAGAGGTAAACATCACCTGGATAATTGGAGACGTCAAACTAAAGAAAAGGAAGTGAAAGGAAAATAGGTTGGAATGTGTGGACGGCCACCATGAAACTTAAAACATGGCCAAAGAGAGAGAGAGAGAGAGAGAGAGAGAGGCTTTTTGTGCTAAACCGGAAAGAGGTGGTTGGGCAAGCAACACTGACAAATAAAAAACTGCAAGGACTAAACCTAACTAACTAACTAACCTTTAACGTCTCTGGAATAACTGTATGGGAATGTAACCTAAATTACAGCATAAAACCTTTTCAGTAAATTACAGTCAAGAAACTAGGGCTCATTGTACTCATTATGAAAATAAAATTCATCTCGGTTTTCTGAATGCCTATTATGGATCTTATTTTGAACTCATTTTTGCATGTTACCTCTTTTATACTTTTTAATTGAAATATTCTACCTTGATCTTCCATTAAAACAAACATTTTCTGGACTCTAATAATCCACCTCATGTGCCAGCTTGCATTCAGATCTGCCTCCATCCATTCAACAGCTAATGCATAGAACCAAGCTCACATTACTCCCATTTTATGGATATCAAAAAGATAACCAAAACAATTAAATAAAAACATTTTATATATAACTTTGGGAAAAGATAACATTAGTTATGGGTAACAGATAAGACCTGAGTCTGCAGTTATAAGAGAACAAAAAGAAGCCTTTTTTTTAGATTTGTATGACAGGTTAATTAAATAGGATATTTTCATATATAGACAACAGTCATTTTCTGGGATGTACTGTATAAGTTCTCTAAAGTAATAAAAAAAGAGACGTGAGAGAGTTGTGTATATGGAGTGTGGTGGTGTGAGGGGGGCGGGTGGGTCACCTTTGGGGTAGCTCATCCTCAGGGCAGTCCAGATGGTAGCGGATGAAAAAGCGTTCTGCATCCTCTCTTTCTCCATCAGTGACAACACTGCCGTTCAATACAGTCACGTGAGGCAAACTTACAAAACACAGAAGAAGGATAAGTGCGTGTGAGGGAGAGAAACAGAAAGAGACATGGAATGCACGGACGTGGATAATTCCATTTTGTTGGACACACTGATTTGTGCTATACTTCAGATTTGCAAAGTGGCTACTTTTATGTATGGTGACTTACTGTGCTACCATAAGACAACGTTTTTCCTGATCAGTGTAGGGCTGCAGCAAAGGAATACCCATCAGTCTGACCTCTTGAAGCTTTGGGAAGAAATTCAATTTCTCAATGTCCTCCCAGCGATTTAAACCTAAATAACACAACACCTACATTTCTGTTACCAATCCATGATAGTAGATTAAAAAAAAAAAAGTTATTCAAAGGCACAAAGAATTTTCACGTTTCATTGAAAATATAATTTGTGTTTGAACAATTATCTAATGACAATATGAGAATGAGTAATTCATTTCTTTGATAAAGTAACCCTTCGATATTAGACGCATAATTATTTAGAACAGGTGCTTATGAATGAATTAATAATGAATTATTTTTTTCCTAATATAAATCTATTGTTTTACTTAAAAATACTTAGAATGTAAAGAACGAACCAAGTGGACCACTAAAGGTTTGGCTTGTGATGTTCTCAATTTTGTTTAAATTATAAATTAGCCTTAATAGTAAAGGTTAATGCTGCAACTACTAGAAGTGTGTGTGTGTGTCTGTGTTCATATTCTTTCTACAGAGACGATGTCCATGCAATCCAGCACCTGAGTTGTGTAGGTTGATGCTGCGCAGATTGGGAAAGAGTCTCTGTAGGGAGTCCTCAGGCTCGTGGATAGAAGAGAGGGAGTTGTTTGCCAGGATAAGAGACACCAGGCCTGGATACATGAGGCCCAGCTTGCGCACCTCCACCCAATCCTGCAGCTGGTTATCTGTGATATGCAGCAGGCGCAGGGACGGGCACATCGTAGATGACACACTCACGCTCTCATACTCGTTCAGACACAAAAACAATTCCTCTAGCCTACATACAAACAACCACAAGAAAAAGAAGAAAGATATCTCCATTTTAACAGAAAATGCATTGATATAGATAAAAAAAAATATATAAAAGCAGTTGGTTTGATATTATATTTAAATTGGCTGTTTCACTGTTTGGTGTAATTTAAACGTAATTTTGTTTAAAATCTCTACAGTCCGTCATGGCAAAACATTATCTCTATTTATATTTTTCAATGCTAGGCATTAATCACGCATCCAGTTGTCATTTACGTAATATATATGTTAGTGTAAAGTGCATATTTATTATTTATCTATATAAATACACGCACATGCATGTATATATTTAATAAACAAAATGATATATATAGAATATAAATTACATATGTAATTAAACACATATAAATGTAAATATTTTCAAAATATATACTGTATGTGTGTGTATTTATGTATACATAATAAATATTCACAGTACACACATAAATTCTGTAAACAAATGTATTTTCTATTTGATTAGTCACGGTTAATCGTTTGACAGTACTAATGAAAATCTGCACACCTAAATATAAAAACAGAATCGATGGTTCAGACCGAGGCTACTTCATTGTGAAACACACGCGCACTTACTCTGGGATCTCTCGTGTAAGTGCATGCACCATGTCCCAGGTGACATGCGTGTTATTGAGCACGAGGCGGCGGAGGCCTGAGAACGCTTCAGCAGCTCCAGGCTCTAGACTCGACCCTCTCAGTGGATTCATACTCAGATTGAGAAAGTCTAGGTTAGGGATGTTACACAGGATCTTACTTATCTACAAAGATGAGAGAAAAACAGAGAAAAGAATGAGAAACGGACTGAACCCAGGCAGATAGCAGACCATGATTTTACTGCATTTACATCTCGGATGGCATAAAGGTGAGTAAACTTTCATTTTTGGGTGAACTATTCTTTTAAGACTTATTTTCTAACAACATCAGTGTAGTTAATTATGAATACATTATATATTCTGAACATATTAACCACATTAAAATAGTTTTTCATTCTAGGTTTATAATACCTAATTAATCACTGATAATAAACCGATTTTTATTGTATTGTGCATTAAGTGTTACCTTACTAACATTCTTTGTGTTATATACGCAAATGTAAATACGGTAATGCTAACCCTTTGAATCAAACACATTTCTCACCTCTCCCCAGTCTTTTAACTGGTTGTGAGAGAGGTCTAGCTCAACCACGTGAGCGCAGAACGTGGCCACCTCCTCCTCATCTCCGGCCTCCGTGATTCCACAACCATCCAGAACCAGAATGCTGGGCAGGTTCAGACGATCTTATACACACAGGGAGACATAAACTGCCTTCACATATCCAATTAATGTAATTAATGGATGGAAATTCATTAGAATTTGAAGTTACAACCATTAGTTTCTAATTTATTTATAGCATTTAATTTAATACCTCCAGAAAATTCTTAGATGTTGGCCCTAGAATACATTACTAAAATGATAACACTGTGCTCTTCAGCAAACGCAGCAAAGCAATGTTAATTGGCAATAACCACTGTGACAGGATCCAGATTGTATCTAACACACCCTCTTTAACAAGAAGGCTCAGCATTTCACCTACGGTCCAAAAATAAAACTGACCTTTGACAGGTGAACCCTGGGGACTCGACCGGATCACCACTCCAACTCCTGGCCCACGACAGTATGGGAAGTTTTCCGGGCTGTACTTCTCACTGATCACCTGCACTAAAGTGCGTCCTTCTGTCTCTTCTGACTCCATCTCACCTCTCCTCCCACTCTCACACCTTCAGCTGAGGAAACGCGGAGAAGCAGCGTCTGTTTAGGTGAATATAGCATCAGTTCCATTGAAACAAATTGGTTCAACAGTTATGTCGAATGAGCAGACAGGCATGTGCTTGAAAAAAATAAATAAAAATTTGCAAAGAGGGATGTCTGGAATCTTCAACTAGGGCAAAGATTAGTACAAAGATTAGTAGCAATTTCAAAGAGCTGACATTTCGGTCAATAATATTTAACAGTGTCCAAGACAAAAGCAGGACAAATCATTTAAAAAAAAACATGCAGAGTTATAGAAATGTGCTATTCGTCTTCATTTTGGTTTTATATAGTTCTGAAAAACTTTATTACTATCCACATAAACTCTAAAAATGTCAAGTAAAAAGTATGAAAAACATACTTGAATGGCTATATATGGTGTACACACCTTAAACATAACATTGATTTTTAGTATATTTGTTTTAGGGCAAAAAAATTATCGTTAACACTAGATATTTTTTTAATTGTTTTTAATACTGTTAAGCACTTTCTTAATATATTTTTCTAAAAAATTATGATAAAGGACTATGATAAAGGTCACTGACCCTTTTGTAACATGCACCAACGTTCAAAGAATCAAAAAACTGATACTCTATGCTATAAAGCAACTGATTTCTATATTAGGAAACAATGTTACAAGGTTAAAGCCAAAAAAAGTGAAATCTGTTGACTCACATTTGATCTGGAGGTCAAATAGGAGCACATTGATGGTGGGCCTCCTGCCAAACAGCATCCAGGAATGGATCTCTTAACCTGTGGCCTTGTGGGTCAGGGCCTGGGGTGTCCCACAGCCCCTGGCTCCAAAATAGCAAAAGTAGAAGAATAGACAGAAACGGACAAATGAGATGATGCACATGTGTCACATGGAAAGCTTGTGGTCACGGAACAATCATCCTTCTATCCCTTTATGATGCCCAGACAAATGTGGTAACACTAGCACTGGTATGGAAAGGTCTGTCCTTGAAATCGGATCCAGTGACGCTTTGTCCGAATCCCATATGCTGCTGTTTTACACACCAGCACAATGGGAAAACTCCAGTGGTGCAAACGGATGTTGAGCTCTAAGCATACGTACGACAGATAAATCTGTAAGTGTAAGAGATCTTTATTGCTAAAAGATTGGCCTGCTGATTTATTCTTTCTGTGGGTTCTTTCCATGATCAGAAGAGTGATATAATCTAATCTAGCACAGACAGATATCTGTCACAATCTTCTGTGAAGTCCACTCAAAGTACATCTCACAAACTACACATCAAAGCAGGATTCATCTTGCTCCAAAAGCTTGTTTGTCCAGACCAGACAATGTTTTGTTTTTTTTTTTCTTTTGAGAGAGAGCGAGAGATAACATGGACGGGATTGCATTCCTTTTTGTTTAAGTGGCTAATATATAAATGATGTACAGAACAAATGTTACATTTTTTAATTAGAAAAAATTAGAAAATAAATAAAATGCATTAATTACCATTAATAATGAGAAATAAGTTTTTTAATTAAACTGTTCATATTTGATCAATGTTAGGTCTATTTATTAATTATTGAGATAATTTTTCCACCACAGGACTAATAATGAATGCTAGCACATAAATCAAATTTTTATTTAAAATACAAAATAAGCTACTTTTTTCATCATCAGACCTAATACTGAAGAACCAATCACTGACAGAGAAGGGTGATTAACAAAAGCCCAAATGAAACCCGACTGTCTACATCTCTCTCTCTCTCAAAAAAAATAAAAATGTTTCAAGATAAAATTGTCGCTTCGCTGTCCTGCCACGAAAGCAGTGGGGTTAACATGACTCGACTTGTCCTAAAATAAGCCTCGGGTCAGGAGTCGGCCGTTCATTTCACGCAGTCGACAGCTGCGCGGTGCGCCGTGACAAGTTGTTGAATTTCAAATGCACGGCTGCCATGGCGACGCGTTTGTTTGGGATTAGCGCAGGTTCGACCGGATTCTGCAGCGCTGCAAAAGAAACTTTTCCAGTATCCCCTCGCTCAAACGCTCTGCTTTTAAACTTTCGCGAGTTTCAGTGTTTTTATAATAACAGCAAAGGACAACACAGCGCATGCCCTTTTAAACTAGCCACATATACATTCAGACGGGCGTAATGTGTACTTAAAGCAGGCGTACACAAAGGTGACGGCAGCAGCCAATAAGCGCGTGGATGATATTTATTTATTTGTCTATCCACAGCAAAAACAACATTAGGCTGTACCCAAACGTAATTCGCGCGTTTAAATAAAATAAAGCATGTTTATAAATGCGACGTGCAGATAAAAACGCAAGTATCGCGCGATGACAAAAGCAGAGAATGTTTACGGCGCTGTAAATAAAAGTGTACATTGTAGTAGAATGACATTTATAGCGCCTCGGCCGTCTCTCCGTCTGCCTTCTCGATAAATAAAAGGTGAAGCGTACGCGTGCCGTTTTAGTTGAGTAGTTTGATACGCTTACCAATGGCAGGGTTCGGCAAATCGCTCTGCTTGTTTTTGTTGTCGATCCGTTGACAGTATTTTGAAGCTCTACCGTAGTTACTTCCTATTGGCGAAGCGGGCTTGTTTTGCTGCCTGCCGCTCCAGGGCAGAGGGGGGCAGCATCGCATCACAGACGCCATGAAAATGACATGAAAATCACTATTAGGCACGGTAGCGTTCATTTTGTCGACCTGATTGTTTACAAAAGCACGGTTTACTCTTTTACGAAGATAAACGTTATTGTTCTGAATAAATGTTGGGCTGCTGCGCACGAATATTGCCTTTATAAATGTCGGTGGTCGAAATGGAAGCCCCTTTCTTTTGTTTTCAGGGTACAAACAACAACAAAATAGCATTTTAGTCCGTTTAAAATAAATTAGCTACAAAAATGCGAATTGCGTTGCAACTTTGAAGACTAATAAAAAGTACAATATTAGACATCGGCAAGTCAAATGGTTTTGTTTGGAATAATATTTGATACTATATTGGGTATTAAATTTGAAAGCCTAAACGCATAGTTTGTCTTTACACCTCAAAATAATGTAACAGCTATTCTGTAGTGATCAGGGGAAATATTTTAACATTTGTTTTTAATTTTATATCTACGCGTATGTGTTATAAACGACTTATTACATTTCATAGTGGCTTCATCTTAAAATCTAACACCAGAAGCAGATACCTGCTTGATTTGGAATAATGCCTCATAATCTTAAACAGTTTTTTTCTGTCGTATTTTTAAATGACAGATATCGTAAGAATATTACATAATTCCGAGTTCAGCTGATATTTTTGTGAAATGATTGTAATGACTCTCCTGTCTGAAAGGTGGCAGCATGGCTGTTGTGAAAATGAAAGTCTAGCTTGTTTACGGCGACGAAGAAGACGAACAGGAAAACCCCGCGTGGAAAGCAATACTGTAAGTGTTTACCAAGTCTTGAACACTTCGGCTTATACATCTATATTGCAAAATATAATTTGCATTTCTTCCCGTCTTAACGCTTTTGACGTGATTCAGAAATCACAATATGTGCCCATGACCTGATATTTAAGGTGCAATACTGTTAACAAGCGAGATTGTGTTTTTGTTGTGAAAAGCATGCTGTGCTGTGTTTTCTGTGTCGTCGTGACTTTTGCGTTTTAAAGAATTTCGGAAGAAATGCAGTCAGAGTCGCGTGATAACACGATGGACCGCGATAACGATAAAAAGGTGAAGAAGAGCAAAAAAAGCGAAACTCCAGGCCAGCCTGAGCTCGCTAAAAGTCCGAAGGTGCAGACTGAGAAGCACCGTGAAAATGTGCGTAAGAAGAAAAAGGGAGACAAAAATAAGGAATCGGAGAATGTAAGCCTGCAGACACCTACAGACAAAAAGAAAAAACATAAATCGACTGAAGAAGTGGAGGTTGTCAAGGGTATGCGTGAAGTTAAAAGTAAGAAAACACCTACAGCGGAGTCCCAAGAGCCACAGAAGCCTGCTAAGAAAAAGAAAAAGAGAGCAACCGTGACACAAGCAGATTGTGATGACATGACACAAGAAGAAGAGCGTGTCGGGATCACAGACCACCAGGAAGAACCTGCCTTACTAATTGCTACTAGAAAGCGCAAAAGAAGGCAAACAACGTTGGATGAACCAGAAGTTAATCTCAATCTTCTGAATGAACTGAAAGAATTTTTTCCCAAGATTGAGAACAGAAGCTCACATGAAATCAATAAAATGATCATGTATGATCTTCCAAGGTTCAGGGAATTCAGAAAACAAGGTAGGCCGATAATGTGTGATCTATTAATATTTTCGATGTCAATCTAAAACATGTTAGAAATTATTTTTATTATTATTCAGATCAGCCCATATAATTTAATAGTACATGAAGCTCAGTTTAGTAAATGTATAGTGTCAATGTAAAAAGTAATACACTTTGCTTTTGACTCGTCACACTAAAGGCATCGTGTTGAGGCACGGAAGATTCTCTGATGCAGAAAACGACAGGTTACGACAGAACGTCGGAGATTTCATTGCTCTCACGGGAGTGCAAGATGCTGCCAAGCTCTTCCATCCAAAATGTTACCCAGAAGAGAAAAGTGAATTGACAAAGGTGAAAAAGCTCTACAAGTTTTTTGAAAGGATAGGTGAGTCTCGACCATCGCATTGGGTTCACTCACTTTTCTGTCGATTTTGAAAGATCTAAGGTCATCACTTTTTATACCTTTATACACATATAAATCGCAAGAATAGTCAACCCATATGAAAATTCTCATTTACTCACCCTTATGTTTTCCCGTGTACATCTGGGATGGCATGAGGGTGAGTAAACGGTGAGAGTATTTTCTGAGCATTTCTTGGAATATAATGACTTGTTATATTTGAATGCATATTGAACATTGTGATTAGCATCTTTTTTCAAATCAAATTTGAACAGCCGAAGGAATTCCAAGGCCTTGCCATGATGTTTTTAACCGTGGAAGGAAAGTTTTTGATGAAAGAAACTATATGGGGAGGTAAAAGAAATTACATCTTTGCAAATGATTTAATCTTAAGAAAATCGATCTGCCCTGCTTTTTTATTTTTGCTTCGTAATAAATCTTGGTTGTTCTTTTTCTTAAAAGATTCACTGAAGAAGAAATCAAATTACTGCTGAAGTATCATTCACTGCATGGCAGCAACTGGCAGAAGATTTCTGAACTGATGGGTCGAAGTCAGTTCTCTCTTGAAAAACGTTTTACCCAACTTAATACAGGTATGTCTAATTCAGAAAGCTGCTTTACAAAATGTCCAGCATTGTGAATTCTAGGTTTAGTGATGGTTGGTCATTTTGTATCTCATCAATTTGCATCACACAGCAAGAAAAACTGGGCCGTGGTCTGCGAAGGAGGAGCAGAGACTTTTGAGGGCTGTGAAAGACCATATTGTAACAGTGCTGAAATCTAAGTCTCCTAATAAAACAACACCTAAAAGAGTCAATAAAGAAATACTGTACCAAAAATTGCCCTGGTTCAATATTTCTCAGAAGGTTAAAACTCGAGGTTGGAGCAAATGCAGAGAGAAATGGTGAGAGAGTCATTGAAAACTCTTATAATAAATGGTGGCATGTTTAATACATGTTAAGTGATTCTCTATTTGTATAATCAACATTGTCCTTGAATGTTTTTTCTTCACCCCAGGATGTCCATCCTCGCTGTGCAGATGTCTTCAGGGACATGTAGGGGAAAGAAAGCTCAGGAGGCCAAAATCAGACTCATTAAAGTGTAAGATATCTTATTTTTTCATGCTTACTTAGCTTTTGTTATTCTGGCATATATTTTTATCTGGCTTCTATGTCATGTATTCGCACAGAATGTATCAGTTGCAAGTTGAGGATGTTGCGGACGTGGACTGGGAGGATCTTACAGCCGTTTTCGGGTGAGAATTATATGCACTTAGGGGTGGGTGATTTCAAAAGGTTCACAATTTATGATCTTATGGTTCTTTTGATTGTCTTGGTTTTTATGATTTTCATTTTTATGAAAATCATTTGAAAAAAATATTTAATGGATACATCACTTGAAAAAATGTTTTAAGTACCCTCAATTGGTCCAAACATTTATAGAATTTCCTTCCTTGAGCACAAAACAAGATATTTTGTCTGAACCAAACTTTTGATTGAACTTGTAAGGATTATCAAAATTACTTCTGTAGGTAAATAATGTCTTTACAACATGTAGATAGTCTTTTTGATATTTTATTCTTTGAAAACTCAGATTCATTGAAACCTTGGTGTTGTTGAAAGTATATTTGTTGAATGTTGGAATCTTTTCCAGTGATATGAGAAAATCTTCATCTCTGGAGATTACCATTGTGATATTGTTAAATCCAAAACTCAAAAAATCCTCTAAGGAATTAATTAAGTAGTAAATGGCAACTGAGCACAATTACACAGGTTGCATTATTCAAGCAAGTAACTAGAATAATGACCTGCTTGTTCAGGCATAATGATGCTGCTTGTGGTGTAAACAAGCTTTGTGTCACGTCTTTGTCCTCTTCGTCTCATAGGGATGTACCTCCATCATACGTGCAAGCAAAGTGGCACCAGCTAAAAGTTTGCTATGTGCCCGATTGGAAGGCCAAGTGTTTTGGAGGTTAGTGTGTTAATTTTTTCGCATTAGATTATTTTGCATAGCATAGATGCAAAAAAATGGTTGAGATTGACATGATAATATCCTTAATGGAAAATAATGGGTGTTTGTAGTACATAAAATTAAATAGGATAAACCTACATATAGTAAATAGGACATGTTAGGACTGGAATAGGAGTTACCAACTAAATATTTTAACGTATCGTATGTCAATGTTGTTCCTTCCAGATATTGTTGACTTCCTTTATGAGAAAGTCTTGCCAGGCCTGGTGAAAGATTGTGAAGATCTTGATGATGATGATAATGAGCTGAAGGTTGACCAAAAGCAGAGCCACCTTCTAGCAGACATTTTTCGGGACATTAATGAGGATCATTGCAGTGACAGTGATGAGGAGAGCGGCCAGGAAAAGGACAGCAAATGATCTTGAACTGTGTACAGATCAGTCAATAGTAATTGAGTAATATTCTACAAGGAAGGACAAAAAAAAAAAAAAAAAAAAAAAAACACTTTACATGTAGAAGGTGTAAGATAATGTGCCTTTATTTTGTTATTCTGTTTATTTTGATGAATTGAATAAACAGAATTTGTACTATGCTTTTAAGGTCTTGTAAACATGGACATTTTTCACTTTCCCATATGAAGGTAAAACAAGAATGAGTGAGGTAAACAATGGTTGGTAAATGAGTTGAGAAACGTTAATTGTTTAGAGAGTCAGCTTGAAACATGATCAAACAAACAACTTTCAGCACTACAAGTCCTCAGATTACATTGTCAAACCAGCCATGGCCCGTTCCAATGGGTTAGAACTCCAGAAATCATGGTCCCATCCCAGGAACCATCCTGTAAAGGTGGGGGGTTCAAAACCCTGCTTTACTGTAACAATGGGAGTTCTCTTGTCCCTGCTGGCAGGGTCTGATTCAATATATTTGGCAGCTATATTAGAAAAGATAAAGAAATTGTTAGCTAATGAAAATGATAGCAAAAAATTGCAGTTGAAAATGGGCAATCTCTCACCTGAAGTCACAGCTTGACTTTTTTCATCTTCATTAGCTTCATTTCCGATCCAAACAAAAACCTTGGAGACAATGGTTTCAAGCATTACAGTGTTAGATTTAATTTCCTGGAGTGCATGTTATTGCAAGTGTCACACACTGAAACATTTTACCTGATCCCATGTGTCTAGAATCATGACATCATCTGGAGCCAGGTCCTCTTGAATCATCTCTCCTGGCACCTCTTCGATCTAGATTAACAGAATGAACAGAAATTGTGAAAAACAAGATTCTTTTCTGATTTTAGTGTCTATTGTGACTAGTCAGCTCCCTCTCCCCTTATTATCACCCTGTTCTTTATTTGCTACCCTTCACCAGGCTCCCGACAGAAGTGGGTGCATGTGAGAGGAAGGGTGCAGGATTGGACAGGTCTGGCGGCGTGTGACGAGGCACACCTGTTGTGAATCGAGCCTCGTCACCGCATGCTGGTGTCCTCCTGGGTCCAGGAAGGGTGCGTTGAGGGAATCCCCACACCGCCAGATGCCAGCCACTGGACCCATGGTCCGGAAGATGACCACACCTGTTCGTGGCTGATGGGCCAGAATGCCGGGCTGTTCATTCCCTCGAGGCCCGTTTGAACCAAGCCAGGAGAAGCTGTCGCCCCTCTTGCCACGGATCAGTGAGGGGAGTGCATGTGTCCGCCAGACCCTTACCTGGACCCTTCCCTCTTGAACACTGCTCAACCTTCACTACTCCTGTAGCACGATGGAGGACACCAGTTCCCCCGTTTATTTTGGACACTTATTTTGTCATTAAAAAGCCTCTCCAAGGCCTGACGCCACACCCACAGTGTCTGTTGTTTGCTCTTCCCATCACACTATGTTCAGTGGACTACAAGTTAAACCATTCAATATGGAAACTCACAAGGAATTGTCCCGTTTTGTTAGAGCATGCAAAAAGCCTAGGAGGATGGCTGTCCATTTTGCTCTTGAGCCTTTCAGAGGTGCGATACTCTGCTTTTCCTCCAAGAGCACTCCAGAAACCATCTATATAGAAATTTGAGAAAGAATGAGAGTTGTTCAGTGTAATTCCACTCTATATTCTCAATGCAACGTTTAAATATGTACAATAAAACATTCTTTTTCCGATGACAAAAGTACACCCACCTCCCTCTGCTCCTTCTGATATCTCTGAAAGGTCCACTCCTAAAATGTTGCCAAGCTTTTTGGCTCCATTTTTTTCTGCACTACTTGCACCATGTCCCAGCCACAGCATAGAGCCTGAAGCAGTCACCAGAACAAAAGCATCATTGGAATTGAGGCTGGAGGCTACGGGATCAACCTGTTTTGGGCAAAGTCAACAACAACTGTTATATTTTCAAATGAATAATATTTTGACAAAACAAAAACTACATCATACATTTAAAGCCTGAATAGTCATTTTAACTCACCTCAACAGCTCGTGTGTGCCCAGCAGGATTGGCACGAACTTGGAAAAGGCGGAGTGCAGAAGCCTTTGACTGGCCACCATCTCGTGAAGTGCCACCCTTGTGCACCACCATTGGCTGCCCTCCAAAGATACTCATAAGATGAGGAGGCTCTTTGCCTTCAATTACTTGCACCTTCAAACATTCATGTTCAAACCGGTGTTACTAGTATGTTTGTTGGCGTATACA
This sequence comes from Puntigrus tetrazona, assembly GCF_018831695.1. NCBI lineage: Eukaryota > Metazoa > Chordata > Actinopteri > Cypriniformes > Cyprinidae > Puntigrus > Puntigrus tetrazona. Next base: position 21,078,873 of record NC_056703.1, on the reverse strand, counting down.
TATAAGGCTGTCCAATTCTGCTCTTAAAACACACAAATTTGTTAAATCAAGGTCTTCAGGATTACTAGAAACCTTCAGACAAGTGTGTTGGGGCAGGTTGGAGCTAAACTCATACAGGACATTTGCCCTATAAGAGCAGGAGTGGACGTCCCTGGTCTATATTTCAGTAGATCTCTAGTAGATTAATATTGTAATCAATGCACCAAGCAAATGTCACCTGGACAGGACTCCCACCCAGCTCGGAATCGAGCTCGGCAGCCAAAATGGCAGAAGCTCCTTTTTCATCTTGACTGGACTCTTCCCCCTGCCTGCGCACATAAACAACCCCATTTAATAAACCTTTGCAGTAATGACTCATCCTATTGACTAACAGAAGCCTAGCCTGATGGGGCTCAGAGATACCATCTAAAGACTGTTATGTTACCCAAGTGTTTTTGTGTAACATGAGCAGACAAAGCCCTTGGCTTAGGACCAAATTCTTAGGCAGCGTGTTATTTTCCAGGTTCAACCTTCATAAGAGACTGAATGGATTCCAAAGTAGGTCTATAGCTCTTACCATATATATATTATCTGTCCCTGACGTCCCCCATGCTTGTAGCTGTAGAGAATGATATAACTGTCTCCTCCAAAGAACTGCCCATAAATGGATGGGTCAACTGGTTTCTTATCTGATCCTTCAATGCGCCAGATCTTTCCAAAGCAACAGAACAAGTTAAACTGTCCATTATTTTGTCTACACAAAAAAAATTCTTGATAGTTTCAATCTGTTGTACAATAGTACAGAACACATTTACCTTTTTCTCTCCCTTGCCATCATCTACCATGCCATGCTGAGCAGCCATTGCGTCTGATTTGTGCAAAGATGACGCATCAAAAGGCACTTTCTTGATCTTGGCAATTTTGTTAGGCACATAAGCCTGTCCCATTCCCTTTGTCTGGTCTGTATCACGCCAAAACTTGAAGAATTGTTTGAAGAGAGGAGTCTCTCCATTCTCAGGGATGATCTGGACCTCAGTTTGTTTGGGATAGCCCATTTTACTGATGAAGTCCTCAGCAGCTTTCATGCCTGCACTCCTCTCTTCTTTATTAGCCTCTTTACCTGTTATATTAAACATTTACATTTAGGCATGTCCCAGATGCTAATTTTGAATTAATTTCAAATATGTGGTGATCTGACCTTTCCAGACAAATATCTTGCCATTGGAACCATGGTCCAAGATGAAGCAGTCAGTGGACTCCAGTGCACTCTGGGAAAAGGGGTTTTCCTCAGCCACCAAAGTAACAGACATACTCCCACTGGCATTTGACACCTAGGAAATAATGACCACCAGAATAAACCATTTTGTAAAGATTTCAATATTTCTCACAGAAAAACTACAGTATAGTTTACTGTACCTTGTACAGTTTTGCAGACTTTCTGTTGGATGCATCAGTCTTGGTGTCTTCAGTCTGTGCATCAGGAAGATCTGGCTTTGGTCCAAGAATCTCACAAAAAAAAAAAAAAAAAAAAAAACACAGCAAAGCATATGCATTCAGAATGCATGTTTGGCATATGTTTTGACTGAATTGTATTCTGGAAGAATCAACACTACTATTAAAGCTAGTAAGAGCCAGCTCAGTCCAGTCAGATGTGAAATATGTTAATGTAAAGTTTGATAGCTTTTAGCAGTGAGGCAAATGTCTCCATGTGAGTTTATTTTGACCAAGCTGACTTGATGGTTCAGTAGTGTGTGATCTTCAGTTGTATATTTCTTTATGTCCAGTTTCTTTCTGTAGCTATTTACAAAGTCAGCAAATGTTACTTTTTTATGCTGCATGAACATTAGAGCTAATCTACATTGAAAATTACTGAATGAAATATCTTTTTTTATTATACTAACCTTTAGTATCTTCTCATTTTCTGACCCTTCTTCACATACAAAAAGTTTTGCTCTCCCACATCGTTCATTATCACGAATGTCTTTAGAAACACTGGTGGCCTTCAGTCTCTCAAATTGGTTGCACTTGGACCCACACCACTGGTATATCTCCTGATAAAAGCATAAAAGAAATAGCATGAATGCATGAGATACCTTATGATAGGAGAATGAGAGAGAAAAGGAAATAATTCATGCGATTTTTCACCTGTTCAAAGTCTAGGATGAAGCAATCACCCTGGTTGAAGCTGTCCCAACTCACAGGTACCTCAGTGGCTCGGACCACACGTCTACCACTCACATGGAGAACTCGCATCACATTGACTTCACCAGAAGCTACATGTTTGAATCCGGAGGCAACTCCACCTTGCTGAAGAAATGAAAAGCAGTCTGATAAGAAAAAAGATTTAGCGTTTTGCAATTATGAACTGACCAAGTACCCAAATGTATTTTGCATGAGATTCCATTTTTGCATATTACACATCAAGCATGTTAAACATTAACGTATTACCCACCATGTATTTAAGGCCTGATTTGAAGTAGCCTACAAAGGTTTTTGACTCGTATCCCTGTACTTCTCTGTACTGGATGGGTTTTCCTCCAAGGAAATCATCCATTTGGACGGTGAAGATAGCAGCTGCCCCGCTCTCATCCACCGAGCACGCATCACCTGGAGATGCCATTAAACGGGTTCTCAGTAAACAAGCACACCATCTACCGCGTGCACACAAAGGACCTTGCATTTACACCAACCACACTCTCACCTATCCAGAAGTGAAGGTCATATTGTACATTTCCAGAGTTTTGCTTTATGGTGTTGAGGATTAGGTAAGTATCACCCGTGTAGAAGCCACCATGAAGATTCTTAGGGACAGGCACCAAATCCATGTTCTCAATCCTCCACACCTGCAGGCCTGGCTGCTTTCCTGCCTTCTCAAATTCAGGGTGGTTCACCATGGTGCTGTCTGAAAACAACACCTATTGTAACAGCCATGCACAATGGCCGTATTTTGCATGCTCGCGTGTTCCACATATTCATAGTCTACTTTTGAGAATAAGGTTAAATAGAGGAAGGTTTATGTACTTTGTTCACCAACAAAAGAAAACAATTGCGTTTTCAGTTTCTCGGTCTAGAATCTTTAAAACTGTTCTAATGCTTCTGCAAAAATCAAACCGACGGTCTGGTATGAAGTGGGCGATGAGGTGGATGAGTCTTTTCATGCCCTCAGGCGGAAATCTCCACCCCATTGGAAAAAGGAAGCGTCACAAAGGACAGGTCTCTCTTACTTCAGAGGTGCAGTGCACAACAATACACTCACTTCAAAACCACCACATGCCATTCAGAAATTAAAGGTAACAGTTACCCTGTTGACATAATCTAACATAAAATACAGTTTATTTGTTGCTACAGTGATAATATAATTTGCATAAATCAGCATTCATAGAGAAAAGTATTTTAAATACCAGTGGTCTGTAGCATTTGAGTTTAGTTGTTCAGTTAAAATACATAAATTATACTTCACCTACCCTAATTAATTCAGGAGTTCAACCAAACACACGCTTGAAGAAGACTATGCATTAAGAAATCCTTTTCACTACTAAAACACCACCAAACAGAAAGCTTTCGAAATAGGCCTACCTGTTGGGTAAAGCTTTTTTTAAAAGGTATTATCAGAAGATGCGTCTGGCACGACAGATGTAGATTTGAGCGCTGAGCTTCCGCAGGTACTGGGAGTAATCTTCAACAGGTTTGTCTCGTTTGCATACGAAACCCCTCCTCTTATTAGTCAGCGCCCCTATGCATTTTCTTCCGGGAAATAAAATGAAAAGAAACAAAATAAGATTGAATAACTGCCTTGGCCAAAAAATACTGCAGCTAAAATTTATTTGCATTTTCCATTACTACTTGACTCAAGCTGACATTTTTGAAAATGCACTTTTTGAGAAAGCTTCTGCTTTCTGAATCAGACTGAATTTCGCTGTTTGATATGTGGCACTTTAGTCTATTATTTACGATCTAATGCCATATTTTGATCATGATTGTGTTTATCACATTAATTTCTGGATCCAGTAGAGGTGGCGCAGTGTGCCTCGTCTCCAGTGGAGGTGACTGTAGTGTGGTGCAGCGTGCCCTGTCTCCGGTGGGGGTCGCTGTTCTCACTGTTTTCATCGCAGCAGCACTTTTAGAGGAAGAAAGCGGCCAGACGGCTCACACACGCCGAGACCAACCCAAACCTCCAAAAACCACTTGAAATTATATTTTAGGTAAACGATGCACACACGGCGAGATACATTTCACAGTACCGCGTTTCAAAATCGTTGGATAATAATGATCGACACCGTTTTTAACGCTTTAAGGGTCTGATTCTGGGAGTAGCTGTTAGCTTTAGCATTTCTGGGTTTGGTTCAGCGCGAGGTCAGCTAACGCTAACTAGTCCTTTAACGCTGGACGTTGACACATTTATCGTCCGAAATGCGACGAGGAAAGGCAAGCGCGGCTCGCTCACTCGTTAAAAGAATAATTTGGAGTGATTTTTATTAGGTGTGGTCTAGCATATAGCTGCGAAACCTTTGACAGGAGTGTGTGATTAGCTGATTAGTCAGTCATGGCGCTGGCTGATTGTAGTGCTGCAGTCAGTGTTTATGCTCCTTTAGCTCAGTGTCACGTTACTCTTTGCCTGTATACGTTTCAGTTTACATTGCTGTCGTGTTCGCTTGTCATTTTTACATTGTTATTACCCCGAATTTGTCCACACCGCCGCGGCTAGGCAAACTTAAGGAGGAAAAGGGAAATGGGTGTTTATAGACAATAGTGGGACTAGTCAGTCAGCTGAGCGCTGCTGGATTGCTGTCAGTGTGCTTTCATTTTGTTGCCGGGAATGCTGTACATTTGGTTTGTTTCGACCGTTAATGTGTCTCTAAGCTATGAATCGTTTTTCTTTCCAGAGCAAAAATGACGACTGCACCGTATAACTATTCCTATATTTTCAAATATATCATTATTGGTAAGTACCTCTACTCGTCTACCGTTTTATAAAACGCACAATACGTATACGAGCGCTGTGGAATATTTAGTGATTTAGAAATTTTGGAAACTGTCACTTGTCTGCTGTATTTTGTCGTGTTTCTGAGTATGTGGTGTCTTTTTTTTAGGCGACATGGGGGTTGGAAAGTCATGTTTACTTCACCAGTTCACAGAAAAGAAATGTAAGTGCTAAGAAGGGTATGAAGTACACTAAACTGTGTTTGAAGAAATACCAAACGGTTATCGCATGACTGGAATTACTCATTTTGATACAATACCTTCAGAGTTATCAATATTGGATATTATACCTTTTATCATGCCCCAAGGAACATTTGATGCAACAATAAGGGCGTAAAATGAAAATATCTACACATTATCTACCGTATCAAGATATTAAATTACTTTTGACCGTAATCAAAAAAAAATAAGCATTGTTATTTTTCCTTAGGCCCATTAGGTATTATTTATTAGTAATTGTAATCTGTAATTTATTAATATTATTCTTTGAAGACAGTTACTGTGGAAAAAGATAACTGAAACCCTTTCAAGTATATAAATTTCACAGACAGGGCGAGACTAAAATGTAAATTTCTTTTCAACTGAAAGAAACTTTCTCTGACTGATCTTAAAACATGTCAGTGTCTTTTTGTCTTTAAGATGCACACTAGTAATGGTTTTTTCAAAGGCATGTTTATAAATTACTTAATTATCTTAATCGAACTATGGCCTAATCCTGTTTTAGACTAAGCCCTTTCTATGAATCCAGGCCTACATGTGTCCTAAAAATCTACACCTGTTTTACAACACACCATATATATATGGTATCTATGGATGATTGATTACAAACCTTTTGTCGTTTTAAAAAATGGCCTGTTTTTAATAGACAGGGTTAAGCCAGGATTAGGCCATAGTTCAATTAAGGCACTTAAGTAATTTATAAACATTACTGATCTGCATCTGAAGACAAAATAAAGCCACTGACATGTTTAAGATCAGTCAGTACTTTCAGTAAGTTTCTTTCAGTTAAAAATAAGATCAAATCTATATTTTAGCTTTGGACGAGGCTTAATAAACCCGGGGGAAAGTCTTAATGTTTAGTTTAACATGCATAACCTTTGTTAACTTGTAGTTATGGCTGACTGTCCTCATACAATTGGCGTCGAGTTTGGCACACGGATAATAGAAGTGAGTGGGCAGAAGGTGAAGCTTCAGATTTGGGACACCGCAGGGCAGGAGAGGTTCCGCGCCGTCACACGCAGCTACTACAGAGGAGCCGCCGGGGCCCTCATGGTCTACGACATCACCAGGTATCGGGTTCAGATCGCGTGAACGTTAAATGATTGCTGTTACGTTTTGGTCAGTGCCTGCTATCACATTACTGTTTTAAACGTCGCTAGTAACATACGCGCTTCATGTTATTTGCAGGCGAAGCACGTACAACCACCTCAGCAGCTGGCTGACCGATGCTAGGAATCTCACCAACCCCAATACTGTAAGTCCATCAGCTTCAGCAACAGTCCAGTGTAAACGATGCCTTTACATTTCCATTCCATTAAATGGTGTTGGAGCTTCATACATATTTTAAATGCAGATGTGATTTGCGCAAAGACCAAACCTGAGCCTAGTGTCAGTCGATATTAATCTTTCCCCAGGTGATCATTCTAATCGGTAACAAAGCAGATCTAGAAGCCCAGCGCGATGTCACGTATGAGGAGGCCAAGCAGTTTGCTGAAGAAAATGGTAAGATGCAAGTTTTATATATAGGGTAATTTATTTAGGTGGGTAATGTTGTATATTAAGTGTTTTTTAAATAAATAGTTTACTCGGGAATGAAAATCAGCTAAAATGTAATCACCCATACGCCATCCAAGATGCAGATGAGTTTTTCCGTTTGAGCAGGTGTGGAAAAATCACTTGCTCACCACTGAATCCTCTGCAGTGAATGGGTGCCGTCAGAATGAGGCCAAACAGCTGATAAAAACATCACCGTACTCTACACAACTCCAGTTCATCGATAAATGTCCTGTGATGCATTAAGCTACATGTTAGAAGAAACAAATACATCATTAAGGCATTTTATCATTAAAATGTCACTTCTGCACGGAATACTAGTCCATAACCATCCCCTGTTGTCCTGAGATCAACATTCAATTCAGATTTTAAACCGTTTTTGCTTGTAAACAATAATTGAGCTACACCTAGGTTTAGCCGGAAGCGTCTGTTTAAACTTGTCTATTATAAACACTTCAGTTCTTCACAACACATGGTCTGGAGTTGTGTAGATCACTTGAGGATTATTGTGTTGTATTTATCAGCTGTTTAGACTCTCATTTTGACGGCACCCATTTGGTAAGGATATGATGTATTGCTTCAATGACAAAACAAGCTCATCTATATCTTGAGTAATTGTTGGGTTAACTACTGCTTTTAACTGTACCGCTTTGAGATCAACATTGTAAAGCGGTTCACTGTTGGATTGACTAAGGCTAATGCGTTGCGGGCTACACCTCGCACGCTTTCACATTTTTAATCTTTTTAAACAGGTTTGTTATTCCTGGAGGCAAGTGCAAAAACGTAAGTGGCCTTTAGACCATCCGCCGGCACAATATATGCCGTTTGACCGTAAAACAGACTTATTTTTACAGACTTGTTACAGCGTATTTTTAGTTCTCTTTAGCCTCTCTGCATATGTCCTTCCAACAGAGGCGAGAATGTGGAGGACGCGTTCCTTGAAGCCGCGAAGAAGATCTACCAGAACATTCAGGACGGTAGCCTGGACCTGAACGCGGCCGAGTCAGGGGTCCAGCACAAGCCCACCGCTCCCCAGGGCGGCCGGCTCAACAGCGACGCACAGCCCCAGAAGGAGGGCTGCAGCTGTTAATGACCATGAAGACTTCACTCTCTCTCTTTCTCTGTTCCTTCCTGTCCCACATCCCACCTCTGCCTCCCTCTGTATCTAAAAGCCTCTCCTCTTCCGGTATGGTTGCTTGTGGAGTCTGGGGCCAGATGGCTCTGCGTGATGATGATGATGATGATGATGATGAGGTGTAACATAATTCATTCCCTCCTTTTTGCTCTCTTCTTCCCCCTCCTCCCTTGTCCTCTGTCTTCCCTCACTTGTTTTGCTTGTTTCTCTTACGCACACACACATCCCAGTGCTCCCAGCAAGCACTCGAGGGAGGACGGCTCCTCCGCTGAACACTAATCCTGAAGAGAAGATGATTGTCGATAAACTGAAGAAATGCTGGGTTTATCCTTTACAGACGTGATGTGCATAACTATAAACTTAACATCTCATGTACAGGAGCTGTCTGAATACTAGCGTAATGTAAATGATACGGAAATATTGGCAAACGTTATTTGTGTTGACATGATGTCAAGTGATCGGGAGGATATGCATCAACATTGTATGTAACATCGTTTTGTTAAAAAAAAAATCTAAAACTGAAATATTGTATTCTGTTTTAAATTAGAGGTTTTGCAGTTTCACATCCAATCACCAAATATTTATCCCTGTTTGTACCTATTCAGGAAATAATATACATGTACTATACGAGATTAGTATCGTTTTGAGAAGAATCTCAATGGAAGGTCCATTGTAAAACAAAAAAAGTAGATTCAGACACAGTTATTTTAACTTAGTAACTGTTATAGTAATATATTGAAGAGGACGGGACGCATTTTACGTCCTGGAGAATGTTTTCCGCACTTTGCAATTTCGATTTGGTTTTTCGAGGGCCTGGAGCATGTTTCGTGTTACTGAGGTCTACAGTCTGTCATTGTACAAGGTTTAAGATCCCCTTCGATCTGTTCTCGAGCATCTGTAAATATTTCAAGATCACAGTAGCTTAAGAAAAATGGATCGACAGGAGAAGCGTGTACCGAACGTTCAGGCCCTGCAAACCCTCGTCATATCAAGATATTCATATTGTTTTTACATAATTTCAGTTGCCTTACGATATGCTTTTGTTCATTCTGATGTGCTGCCCGTTTTATTCGCAATCCTCGTATAGCTTTTATCGAAAGAATTCCAGCGATTCGTTTGTAATTGAGATTTTGCCTTTTCAAAACCATTCCATTAAATTGATTTCCAAACACTGATCATGTTTTTGCGCTGAGCTGAGTTTCTTAAGCATGATGCATGGGACAACTGCTTTTTACAGACCTCATGGTTTCCCCCTAGTTCTAACAAAATAACTTGAAATTTCTAAATGCTTAACAAATAGGCCACCACAGCATGAGAAGCGTCACTGAGGGGAAACACGACCCAGATCTGATTTGTACAACCAGCAGTTGTTTCTTGGTCCATTGATGCACATTTGCAATGAACAGCTAAAAAGGCGAAAAGCAAGCACTCCAAATATGATTTTCTATTAAATTTGTGTATTATGGTAGATTTTAGATGTGTTGTTTTGTAAACTGAACAATCCATTTTTAATTTGCTCCTACTGTCTTGCTTTTTTCACATCTTAATGACATCTGCAAAAATTAATCTTCTGCTCAATTCTGTCTTCTGTAAGTGACTTTTGTTTGTAATTATGTTAATAAAGACAATACTGTAGACTGCGTTTTTGTCCACATACACGATTGATCACTGTATATAAGCAATAATGCTGAGACATCTTGAGAAGAGGAAACCGAGAAAATGGCTACTAATTGTATTGCACACTTAATTTTAATTGTATTTGATTTGAGAAACTGTATATAAAGAAAAGTGCTGTAATAAATATCCTGCATATCTTGGCTTTGAATACAAGGTCATTTTTGATAAGTCACATAAAAATGAACTCCGGAGCACAGCCTGCATCAATGACGTCACACGATGAAACGTGAAACCTGCATCTGTTTCACCTGTAAACATTCAGACACCGTCTACTTAACATGAGCAAACCTTGAAAAGGCACATATTTGTTTAAAAGTAATTTCATAAAGCAACAAGAGCAAATCGGAGGTAGAGAACAAACTTTCACCATCTTATTTTTGCCTCAAGTTTCCTTATTTGTATATGGAAAGTGCTGAGGCTAGCTTGTTTCTTTGGCATTTAGGAGACCGCAACACATCCAGCCTCTGCTGTAACTGAAGCAGGAAGTCACTGCCACGGTCTCGTGAATTTGGCTCAGTGGTTTCTGACTGCTTGTTTCTGGCAGAAGCGGGTTAAATCGAGCTGCTCCTCTGGTAAGTTCTGTGCTCCCCTTTAACCACCTACTTATATAATCTCAATCTTTCATGATTCCAATCTGAAATCAGTTCCTTTATATTTGCAGCTTGGTTACGTTCCTGCACATGCAAACGTGTGCTCATGTCAATACAAAAGGCTCAATGGTGCATTGTTTTGGCAGAGCTTCCTGGTCATCTGAATAATAGGAGTCTTTGGAGGAGTTGCTGAGGAGCTGGTCCAGCTTGTCGACGTGTCTGCGCAGACCCTGAATACTGCCTTCAGTCTGCAGTCTGCGCTGACTCAGAGCTTCCTGCTGGGAGAACATGCGTCTGCGCAGCTGAACCTGGATACCATGGAGAGACAATCAGATTTCAGACTTCCTATACAAAATCTAAATCCAAAATCTAAAGTCTCAAAGTTTTGCAGCTTATTGAATAATCAAGATTCGTCTGTACCTTCAAGTGGTCCTCCTGCTGCCTCAGCCTCTCCCTCAGCGCTTCGCCTCGCCACTGTTCATCCTGTTTGTAGCAATTGTTCAACATTAGCACCACTGACTTCATCTTAAATCCTGATGCATTAATGATACGTGTTTTACAAATGTGCCAGGTTTGAAAATACACAAGCATGCATAAACTGGATATCTGAAGTAAATGAGGCACGAGTCGTATGGTCTACCTTTTGCATTTTTATCCTTTCCAAGGCTGCTGCAATTTAAAACTTACTCTAATCTCTGGCTAGGGCTTGTTTATGTAAAATAAAATGAATAAATTTCATTTCAACTGTAATTAGGATAAGGGTTTCTTGCATGAGTAAAATGTGTCATTATCAGTAAATGACCATTGAATTTTTAGATTTTCCATGTCTTAAAAATCACACTTTTGAAATTAGACTAGCTCATATAAGGTTTTGCAAAAAAGAAAACTCTCATTCTGCAAAGAAAAATAAAAGTGATAGTACATCCAAATCCGAAAATTCTTTCTTAATGCATTATGTCAGTCCAAACCTGTATAACTTTATTTCTTCTGTGGAAAAGAACAAAAATATTTTGAAGTATGATTGTAACCGAACAGTTTCCGTTCCAACCGGCTTCCATTGTATTTTTTGTCTCTACAACTGAAGTCAGTCACAACTACCATCATTCTTCAAAATATTCTTTTTTACAAATTTCTGCAGAAGAAAGAAAAGTGAGGGTGAATAAATTACAGAACAATTTTGTGTGCTCCATTCCTTTAATGAAGGTGAATCGCAATAAAAAATACTTAGATTTTAGTTGTTTAGGTTAGCGATTTTAACCGATTTAATTTTGACAAATCATAATTGTCATTTTGAGGCTCACTAGTCGAAACCACAACCTAATCTGTGCATTTTTACACTTATATCTATCGTACTACAAGACGTTTACGAGGTGTATAGGAAAATTCTCACCGTAGTGTTGTATGCGGGGTTACCCACGGACAGTGTGACACCAGGACGGTTCTCTTTCAGGCTGTCTGTGTCTGAGGAGGCACTAGAGGGCGACTCCAGCTCCTTCAGCCCATCGTCCAGCTCTGCCTTCACCCGGGACCTCCGAGAATACACGCTGTCCTTAATCTCAAGTAGCTGAGTGTTGTCCTCTTCTTGGCTCCGCAGCTGAGAGAGGCACGTGACAGTCATTCATCATCTTTGTATTCACGAATAACCACATGTGCTTCAGAAAAGATTCCAGCCCAAACAAGTAAAACAAGCAGAACAAATACGCTTATCTGCAACGAACCTATTAGAGAAAACAGATGTGATGTTACAGTGCTATTTCCTGTTGTGCTTTGTCTTTGAGGCAGAGTAGCTCTTGGGAAATGGTTCTGAGCTGTTCCTGCAGCATTCTGGCTTGTTTATGGTTTTCTTGAACAGCTTTTTCCAGAGTCAGCAGGTCCCTTTGGGGCCATACATGCTCTTGAAATAAGCTCACGTTAGTCTGACGGCTATAAACTATAGCAAAGCACACAGCTAGATTTTGTACAAGTAAAGAAAGGTTAAAGTTAGCACAGTAAACCCAATCATGAAGGAATTATGTTTACAGTGTAATTGTATTGGATTACTGCTATTTAACTATCACTTGTTTAAATTGGCAAAAAAAAGCTAATACTGAAAATCTCAACATTGTTATTTAGTTAAAATTGTATACATAAAATATCTAAAATAAAATTAAGTATAAATGAAAATAACTATTAAGTACTAAAATTACATTAAAATGATATTTAATTAAATTTAAATACAATTAAACAGATATAAACTAAATATAAATATACAAATATTTTGTTATAAAATAATTGTATAATAGATTTATTAAAACTAAATTATCACATACAAAATTTACTAAAACTTGAGTTGAAACGAAAACCTAAAATATTACAAAAGGATAATTTAAGAATATAAATAAATATTATAATAGAATATAAGTAATGCTAAAGTAAAAACCAAACAGCATAAAAATATGAAACAATATATTTTGCTGAATGTTTTTTTAAGCATATCATGAAAAAACAAGGGGTCTAAAACAACTTTAATTGACTTTTATTGTATGAACCCCCAAAAAATTAGAAATTCTTTCAAATATCTTATTTTATGTTACAAAGAATGGTTAGGTGGCCTTAAAAATATAGAATCTATGCAGCAGCTCCATGGTCCGTTCAATTGGCAGCGTGCTACTTATGGATCAGTGTGCCAATCACCTTTTCCACTCGCTGCAGTTTTTGTCTGTTTGTGCGGCTGTGGTTCCTCTGGGCCTCAGCGCCGGTTCTGTCAGACAGCAGATCCTCCTGCAGTCTGGAGTCCCGCTCACACACCTCCTGCTCTGAACACACACCCATGCTTCAGTACGACGAAGACAAGCATCTGCATTTATCAGGCAGAGTGTAAGCACACATGGTAATGTCGCTCATGCAACTCACCTAGTTTCTCCACCAGCTCTTGTAATGCAGTGCACTGTTTGCATTCCTGCTCCATGCGCTCCTGCCTGAGGCCCAGAGCGCTCTCTACTGCCTGCACTCTCATCAGCTACACAAACAACACAAATATGATAACTTCATTGCTCTAGGACCCGCAGACTTGAACTCGGGTCTCCCACATCATGTCAGGGACATAATGATTTGAAGGTTTTAAAGGTTATAGTTCACCCAAAAATTAAATTACTCACAGTTATGTGACATTTATCACTGCCAAAATATACAATAAAATAGGGTAAAATAATTTTAAGTATTATCAAAGACCATCATTATAAGTTACAGTTTATTTTCCACCATGTGGTTGCTAAGAAGTTGCAAATAATGGCCATGAGCTAAAAGTCGCCACTTTACTGAGGAACAGCAAACATTTAATAAATGACTATTTTATATTAGATATTTATTTAGGTCATATAGAGTAATCCATAATGGATTTATAATGAAAAGTTATGCTGGTTACTTGTGGGTGAATTCTCTCTTTAAGATCATTTATCCTCCAGTTTCAAAGGTAAAGTATATGAAAAATATCCTTCACAATACTTCACCTTCTCATGCTCTTGAAGCTGTGTCTGTTTCGTGACTACTTCAGCCTTGAGCTCCTGCAGCTGTTGACCCAGTCCGTCCAGCTTCTGTTGTCTCCTCCTGATCTTCTCCTCTTTCTCCTGCAGTTCAGCCTTTTGCTCCTTTTGTTGCTTCACAAGCTCTTCCCGCTGCCTTCTCGCAGCCTTAACCTCCTAAACACAAACAAGAGAAACACTTTTTATTCTATTATTCTACAGTAAACCCCACTAGATAAGCAAAGTGTTGCTGTAAACCCACCTCTCGGATCTCATCTAACTGAGTTTGGGATTCGACCAGCTGTTTCTTCAATCTGCTCAACTCCTCTGTGATTAAAAAACAACATTTCAGTGTGTTTATTAAAGCAAGCACATAATTGCTGATGTTAAAGTAAGGCTGCTGAGCGCATACCCTCATGCTGCTGCTGTAGGACAGTCGTGTCCCTGATGATCTCTTGATTCTTATCGTGTGTGTGTTTCTGGTCCTGTTGTAGTTTGTCCAGCTCGGTCTGTAGTCTAAACAGCTTTGTTTCTGCAGTCCTCACCCTCGTTTCTGTTGTTTCCAAACACCTGAAACCACAGCAATACAATCCATTTAAGCTACATCAAAAACTGAAGTACAGTAGACTGAAGTAGTGCTAGCATTAGCCTGAAAGAGACAGAGGTTGTGTGCAAAATCACTCCATATTCTCTAATTCATGATTCCCAGCCTCTTTTGCCTCTATCATGAAATCTGTCACAAAAACTAGCTTGTATAAAGCTTAATTAAACAATTTAATAAGACACAGGAATTCATGTTGCATAGCCCTCACAGTGCATTGTGGCTATTCTCTAGCCATTTAGCATACATTGGTCACACACTCAATGGCTACTCTTTGGTTTTGGACACCATTACAAAATGGTTGTATTTCAACATCTAGATTTTTAGGTGTATTTTTACACCTGAAAGTGTCAATTTATTGCCACATTTTTGCTCATAAACGATATTTCTCTCCCCTAGGCTGACAGGCAGGCATGCATTACTAATTTTTCGGTAAATTAAACTTTTCTTTATTGTTTTTTTTACTTGAAATGAAAACAGCTATTGTTGAATCTGTCCAAGACCCGATCTCTTAGACAAAAAGATTACTAATCGACATTTAAATCAACCAACCACAGTTACATTTTATTAATATTTCCTACAGAAGCAGATAAATCTTAACTGTCATAATAACATTAACAATAACAGAACCAACAACAAAGTGTTAACTCTATCAAATATTGATGCGGCAGTGTTTTCGATATAACTCAAACATCTCGACAGATTGTTCAGACAATGCTAAAGAAATGTGAGAAAACCTTTGGAATATTTTATGTGTCACCTCTGAGCATGTGTCCGTCTGGCCTCCAGCTTTCTGCACTGTTCCTGCAGGCTGCTCCTCTCTTGGACTGCTGTGTCTGTTTGCTGTTGCAGGTGGAGGCTCTTCTGTTGTAGGCTGTGCAGCTCTGCTCTCTCTTTCTCCAGCAGGTTCATCTGTCTCTCAGTCTCGCCACGCTGCTCCTGTAGCTCCTGCTGCACGCCCTGCAGTTCTACACGCACCTGAGCAGCAGACGCATGAATGGTAACTTCACATCTTACTTCGGTATTGCATTAATCATCAGCACAGACAGTACAGGTAAAGTATTTAGAACGGACCTGTAGCAGGGTTTCCTGGCTCCTCTCTATCTGGTCCTCTTTCTGGGTATGCTGAAGCTTTACAGCCTCTAGTTCCCCAGTCTCCAGCTGAACCATTTCCAACACACGCTTCAGCTCTAAACACACAAATTCCACACACCTGAACTTAAATTAGGAGAAACACAATATTTCCAAAACTGATACTATTTGCATATAAGTCTGTCAACTTAACAAAAAGTTTAAAAGGTAAAAAAGTAACCTGTTTAACACTTTTTTTCCTTTAAAAAGTCCTTACTTTTAAACTGTTTGTATGTAAGCTAATTTCTGTTACCTAGCTAGACAACATTACTTCATGTCACCAATGTGAATATGCCACAGGACCTACAACAAAATGAGCAACTAATGGATGTGCATAATCAATAAATGTAAAACCTTTAGTAGAAACAAAGAATTGGCCCTCAGGGCAAAGTGACTATTCCGTCAACTGACCAGAAACCAGAATTTGTTTTTGAGCCCTTTGATGCAACTGAAATAGTAAAGAGGTTTCCAAACAGCTCTACTCCCTGTCTAACTTTCGTATGCCATTAGTTAAGCCAAATGTGGAACGGGCGACTCTGTTGTCACAGACCTGTTTTATGTTTTTTAATGGCTGAATGGAGATTCTGCAGTGTTTCCTCCTCCTTCTGCTGCTCTTTCTTATATTGTGCCAGTCTGTTATTCTTCTCAGACAGCTGAGAGTCCAGTTCTCCCTTCTGCACGGCCAGAGACTGCACGTCCACACGGAGCTCCTACACATATCCACACTGTTCGTCAAAAGTACTTTCTTGATATTTAAACAATGCATGTGTATGTGAAATACCTGAATGCGCTGGTGTAAAAGTTGGGCATCCTCCTCTCCCTGTCTGAGCACATCCAACAGGCCCTGCCTATGTTTCTCCACACTAATTTTCAACACATCCTCTTCCTTTTTCCACTGCTCCAGCTTCCTGTCCAGCAAAGAGAGCTTCTCCTGCTGCAACACTACCTGTACCCAAAACAAAAAATTGTTAATTTGTTGCCTTATTAATGTATTTGTAATCTATTAAATCAGTCTTTCCTGAATAAAAGTACTAATTGTTACCTGATGGCTCACTTCGTCCAGTTCTGTTTTGCGTTGTGCTAGACAGTCTTCTGTCTCTCTGCAGCTCTGCAAGAGTTTGACCTCCAGGCTCTGTGTCTCTCTGAGCTCTTTCTCAGCACTTACTAGTCTATATAGAACAGACAGACAGTTCAGTGGAGAGACATTTCCTGCATTTAGTGATTTACAGAAATGACAGTTGCCACACCTGTCAGTCACTCTCTCGAGCTTTCTGTTGACTTCTTGAAACTTTTCATCTTGACATGCGAGGACCTCCTCTACTTCATGTAGAGTGCGTTCTTGCTCCTGTTTTCTTTTCTGCAGCTCCTTAACCTCCTCTTGAAGATTCCTGCAGAAGCACATGTACAAGTCTTACCTTTCACTATTAGCAATTCTCTAGCTCAAACACAACTTGATGCACACTCGCAGAACCGCCTAAAAAGCTGCTGCTATGCTTCATTTAAAAGTAGACAACTTGTAGGCTGATTTTCCAAAAGCTGGTCCCTCCAACGCTGTCCTAAATTTTAATCTGAACAATGGCGGATGGTAAAACTGTTTGGTAAATCTTTTCAGAATTGTCATTATTTCCGCGATTCTGTTTGGTGCCAATAATGACATATATGCAAATTGTGTTTGAGAAATGTGTTGTCGTTGTATTCACCTGTGCTGTTGTTTGGTTTGCACCAGCTGTGTGGCGCCATCTTGAGCTCTCTGTTCCATCTCCACCAGCTCTCGCTCGGTCTCTTCCACTCGCCTCCTGGCATCACTGTAGCGCTGTACGCTCTCTTTAGTCTGAAAACACACATGCAATACGTCATTAGAATCTTCTTATAGGACATTGATGTATATTAGGAAAACAAGCAATGGGAAAGCTAACAATATTCAAACTACTCAAGATACAGAGTAGATAATTACAATAAAGCAACATAATGTGGCTGCAATACTGTGAAATATTATTACAATTTACTATAACTATTTTCAGTTTTACTATACTTTAAGTTTTCAGCAGCCATGAGTTGCCAGCAGTCTTTGGTGTCACATGATCCTTTAGAAATCATTCTAATAGTGGATTCAGTGCTCAAGAAACACTTCTTATTATCCATGTAGAAAATAATTATTGTATTTATGTAGTATATATATTTTCTACACCCTTACTAACTTTTGAATGGCAATGAATAAAATAATATAAATATAAGAGTTAAGCATAGCTATTTTGTAAATTGAATGTGTCTGGCTTTCTGTGTCATGTGCTTCCAGCTAAGTACAAAATGGCTGGTTTTGCTGCTTGATTTTGCAAACTGGTGTGTCTTACCAAATTATAAATGAATGTATTATCTTAATTATGAAAACACTGATATATAAAATAAAAAAATAAGGTGGATACTAAAAAAGCATTGTTAGCTAAATATTTGCTCAGGGAATGATGACTGAATCACATTGAATTAGTCATCTTTTCAAATATCTTTTTTTGCTCATTATTATATATGACACTGTAGAATAGCAGAAGAGTGAAGGAAGAGAGAGAAGACAAGCTCTATTGTGCTTTTGTCCACACTACAGTAGCGTCAGACCTTGGCTCGAGTGTCCTTGAGCTCTGTCTCAGCCTCTAGCAGCAGCCTGTCAGCCTCTCTGAGTTCTGCTTTACGCTTCAGCAGGGTCTTCTCCACACACTCCACCTCTCCAAGCACACACTGCTCCTCCTCTGCATGTGATAAGGAGCCTTTCAGCCCACTCCTGATGAACCAAAACCAGAAAAGCACCTGGTAGTTTTATACATTTCAGAAGCATAGCATTTTAAGTCTATATTTAGTAAGATATACTGGTGTTGATATGCTGACTAACATGTGGCGCTGCAGTGTGTGGACAGTCCTGCGCAGACGTTTGATTTCCTTCTGTAGGTCTGCTGTTTTTTCTCGATGTGCTTCCTGTTCTTTATCAATGTGAGCTCTATCAGCGTACTCCTCTTTCAGCCTACGCTCTGCCTTCATCAGATCACGCTCCTGAAACACAAACCAAAACACCTTCTCTTGAAAATTACGGAGATTTATATGCATGCTACCAAACTTTTGGGGGACAGTAAGATTTGCAATTGTTTTTAAAGTATTTTTTCAAGGTTGCATGTATTCGATAAAAATGCAATAAAACAGTAATTACTGTAAAATATTATTACAATATTTTAAGATAATTTGAATTTTTAATATATTTTAAATTGTAATATATTGCTGTATAAATTTATTTAAATTGTAAATTTAAGCTAAATTAAAACAAACTAAAAACAAATTAAAACAAATTATTCTTTTTTTTCTTTGACAGGACCAGGAGAAAATACATTAATATGCTGATTTAGTGCTCAAGTAACAATTCTTATTATATTATGGTAACACTTTAAAAAAGGTAAAACTTGTTAATTTTCCCTCAATAAATTCTTAATTTGCTGCTTATTAATAGTTAGAAAGATAGTTGTTTAGGATTAGGGAATAAGGTTGTGTAGAATAAGGCTTTAATATGTGCTTAATAAGCACAAATAAATAGTTAATATTCTAGTAATACACATGCTAATAAGCAACTAATAGGCGTAACCGTAAAAAAAGGGTTAAACTATGTTATTATTGATATTATAGTTGAACAGCACTAATTAAAAGTATAAATATTTTTTTACGTAATTAAAATAATAATTTAATGTACATTTTCATCAATTTAATTTGGCCTTGCTGAAAAAAAAATACTGATCCCAAACTTTTGAAATACAGCACACATAATTAGAATATGACCAAAATCTGATTAATATTAGAATATATTTTGTAAGATTTATACAGTACATTCAAATGATGCAAATCAACAGTTGAAATCTATATATCTCCTACCAAGTCCTGATGTCCAGGCACATTACAGTGCAGTGTCCCACTGGGCACCAGAGGAATAGTCAGATTGCTGGGAGGAGGTCCATACATGAGCCTGGCTCCATCAGGGGGCGGCCCATACAGGACTGTACTTGAGCCAATAGGAAGTCCAGGCACAGGGTGATTGTAGATAAATGAACCAGGAGGAAAAGCAGTACCATCAGGTAGAGTGAATCCAGCAGGGACGGATGGAGGAGTGAAGCGTGTCCCAGACACCCCCTCTATATCGCTCTCTCCTCCACTGTCTCTGAACATCTGTGCATCTGAAGAGACACAAGGACAGATAGCACTGACAAGATATTAACCATGATGACGCTGGAGAGAAAGACTCTGAACTGGGGTTCCATGGCACTTACCTCTCTTTCCATGAGTGTGTGGATGGGGGGAATAGACCCAGTATCCTCCATTAACAGGCTTTCTCTCTTTGTGTGCTCTGTGGCAGGACCGCCGACCTCTCTCAGGGGACTGTGGGTGCACAGAGCCCAGACCTGAGTCTTGTGTGCCCTGAGATCCAAAACTAGGGGCCTAGGGACGAATAACATGCTGTTCACCATAACAAACTGGAATTTATGCATTCTTTTTCTCATGCTAAAAAAAAAAAAAAAACATGTTTCTTACATTTTGATTTGGCGGGACATAGTGCCAACATCCTGTGTTTGGCAGGGGATCTCCTAAACTGGACAGGAAGTTATTCTGCTGTAGAAGAGTCTCTCTCAGCGCTCCAATCTCTTCCAGAAGCTCTTCTAGATTCACGTTGTTAGCTTAACAAACCATATATAACAAGACTCATTTTAACCTTGAAGGAAATATGCATGTTGTTTGCCAAACAAAAAAATGCCAACATGATGCTAGAGTGTTTCGTAGAGTTCTTATGAAAAGATGGTAAACAAACCTTCTTTGGCTTGTGATAGTTGATCTCTGAGACGTTTGGTTTGGGCCTGTTGTCTTTTCAAGGTTTGTTTTAATCTGTCCAATTCATGCTGTTGAATACTAGAGTTTGTTCCACTGTGAATATTCCCATCTGTCTCATGAACCTAGAGAAAGAAGAAACCAGGTATTAACACATAGAGACGCAAACAGTACATTAGTAAACTAAAGGCAGCATTTCATTATATCCAACACTATCTCCTATCTTCTTCACAACCAGTCTGAAGGTTCACAGTGACCTCCACCAGGGACAATCGTCCTCAGACACATTACCCTATCTCTCAAAAGCTTCTGGAGAACCTCGATTTCTTCTTCAGCATTAGCCAAGTCCTGAATGGCCTGGGAAGCCTGAATCCTGGTGCTTTGTAACTCCTCTGCATTCTACACACAGATCGTCAACAGTGATTTCTCTCACATTGATGTCCCGAAAGATCTCAAGCAGTTGGTACTGTGTCTTACCGCTGCTCTCTCCTGATGAATTTTCTCTATAGTGCTATGAAGAGAGTGAATTTTGTCCTTTGCTGCAGTCAGTTGTTGGGCAGCCATCCTGTCAGCGGAGGAAAATGATCTTCTGAGTGCCTGTAACTCCAGACTGAGAGATTCTAGCTGCTCTTGAGTCTGGCTCTCTTCGGATTTTACCTAGAAGAATAACATACTTTTAGATACATTGCTGCAATGTCCAAAGTAAAATATAAGGTAAGCTCTATTGTGGAATAAATTTATCATCGCATTTCTATAATGGCACCGGTAACTCTCAATCTACATAGGTGGTGCTGGAGGAGGATTCTCATGATTCGCAGTACTGAGCTGGACCAGGTTGGGACAAATAAATTAGGTTGCGTAGACAATAGACAAAATTAGGTTGTGGATAAAGAAACTGACTGGCTTGGAAGAACCAATAAACCACTCTGAAGAATTTTTAGAAATCAATAAATCATTTTCCTTCTGGCACCTGTTTATCTTGTTCTTCTAATTCTGCAAGAAGACGGTCCCTGTCCATTTCTGTCTCCTCTAAACGCTGCAGCATCAAGTACTGCTGCTCATGAGCATCTTCTAGCTCCTTTCTCAATCTATGGAGCTCCGCCTCCTCGGCCCGTCTCTCCGCTGCCTGCTAGAGACAAACACATGGAGATTAGCATCACTTTATAATGAATCACATTATAATGAAATATGTGAGCTTTAGAAATGACAATGTACCTGAAACTTTTTTTTTCAAATAATGATTACTTCAATAACATCAACTCACCTGAACCTGGTATCTTTCTTGGTACTTCTTGAGTCTCTCTCTGAGCGAACTCATCTCTCCAACAAGTCTCTCCTCACGGCGCTGGGCCTCGTCTCTATCTCTCTGAGCAGCAGAAACAACATGATGCACCTCCTGTTGTAGCTCAATGAATTTCTTATTCACTGGTTCTCCAAGGTCTTCAAAGCTGCAACAGGACAGAAGACATATAATCATCTGCTAGACACATCTGTAGCCACACAGTCCACTTATTTTTATTCGCTAAAATACACAGTACGAACCTATAATACCTTAGTATCTCTTGTCCCGTAGCTATGCCTCTTCTCAGCTCTCTTAAATATTTAGCGATACTTTCTGGGCAAAGCAGCTCCTCCCTAACCTGCTCCAAATCACACTGAAGAGCATCCACCTTCTCCTTAAGACTGTCTCTTTCCTCCTGCAAAAGACATGTTCAGCCAGGGATTCAAAAATGTACTGGAGGCTGAATGATTCTCACACATCAACAACAGCTTTATGTACAGCACAGTTTTTTTACAGGCTGTGAAAAGAGTTTGAATGAGTGAGAGGTTCGGGTATTTCTGTGGTGCATCCTTTGGTCTTTCCAAGAATCCTCTCTTTCCAATAGAGGAAAACGTCTAGCAGAGCTTTATTACTCTGGTATGACGTCTGCTGTGCAGTAACCCACCTGGAGAGTGTTGACCTGTTGCAGAAGGTCTGTGTTCTCTAGCTCTCTGTCAGCAGTCATCTGCATCTGTGCCAAAGCGTTCTCTTTTGCTTGTCTTTCTTTCTGCAACTCTGCCTGCAGTGCAGAATGCTCCATCTGCAAATGTAATGCCAAGAAAATGTAAATGTTAAAAGGATAGCGGTATATTATGTCCCGTGTTGTTATGTGTGAGGAACAGACTAAAACTTTACTTATTTACTGAAAATCACATTCGCTCTTTAAATTAATACAATTCATTCAAATGAAAATTATTATTATAATGCAGCAAATATGCATTAAACTGGTCAAAGGTGATGAGAAAAATGTGACATTTTGACAAAAATATCACATTAACGTTGTTCTTTTGACATTTCTATTTATCAAATAATTCTGAAAACAAGCATGTAAAAGATCTTTTCAACATTGATGAGAACAAGAAGTCTTTCTTAAGCAGCTTCCTAATTCAAACTTTCTAACTAGATTCTAGTTTAAGTAATTCTGTTGTTTTTAACTTTTCATCAAGGAATCCTAAAAAGTACCACAAAACTGTTAAGCTTAAGTTTTATGTTTTTAGTATTGATAATAATATAAATATGACATGACATCTCTGTGAGCATAAGGGACTTTCAGATCTTTAACCTTTAATAAGGAAGGACAGATCAATAATATCTGAAAAATAGTTCAATTAATTTTATTGTGAGAGCTAAATTAGTCAGTCAAACTTATTTTTAATTGAAAAGGGCAAATTAAGGTAAAATTTAAGGAGAACTGTGCCATTACAAAAATAACCTAATATTATGCAAGAACATGAAAAAAATCTATACAGATATATCATACTTGACTGAGTCGACGCAGTCTGCCCAGCTCCTCCTTCAGTTGTGTAGCTTCAGTAACTCTCTCCTGCAGTTGAGTCTCCAGCTCTGCCTCATATTCACTGACCTGCCCCTGAGTCTGCTTCAGCTCTTCATTCTCCTTCCTCAGATCCTCCAATTCCTGCTGCTGATGCTGCAGCTCCTAGAATGCATCAAACACTGTGATCATGTTGACCTGACTTATTACAGAGCGGTGAACTGTTATGCCAGAAACAGACTCCAACCTCCTGTGCGCTTTTAACACTCTGAGCTTCTTTCTGCAGCTGTGTGCATTGCTGCTCCTTCTCACACAGAAGGTGTTGTAGAGCGTCTTTCTCCTTCTGCAGACGCCTGCAATCTAACAGGGATCTTCGTGCTTGGTCTTTCACCCCCTGCAGATACTCCTGGAGACCTGCAATGATGCCCTCCAGGTCTCGCTTGAGTGCTTCATTAGCAGCGATCTGACCTGAAAGAGTTGATTTGTTTTTCTGCTTATTTGAGGACTTTATGAGTTCATAATGGTTCGAAGGCTATCTTTATCTTATTAAGGTTACAAAACAGTATTTTAAAAAGGTAACTGACCATCAGTAAGTTGTTGCTCTAGTTCTTTGATCTCCTGTGTCTCCTTGTGGATGCGTGTGATCATGTCATCCAGCCTGTTCTCCAGTTCCTGGTGCTTTCTGCTCATGATGGCCAGCAGCTGTGTCTTCTTGGACAACTGAGCCTTTACATGGGCCTGCGGCAGCAATAGCAAAGAGAGTTGGGACAGGGTGCTATTAAATAGATTCTTCTGGTTTTTGACTCAAAGGCCGCTCTTTGTCCAAGATCTCTAATTCATTAACTCTCTAAACTAAGCTGATACGTATCTTTTGCTACTTCAAATTTTGCTACTGCAAATCTAATTGCGTATATCCTTAATGATAGTGGTCGTTACATTTTCATTAAGATTATGTTAACATAACTAAATGTAAATAATTGTAAGATTGAGTTTACGATTGATTCTGCTGAACACAAACAGTGTTGTTAACCAAACAGACTTGCTTTCATGCATGTTTAGAGCTTTTTCTAGCATTATTTCCATAGTTAATGGCTTTTGTTAATTGTTTGGTTTTCCAACATTATTCAAAGTATTTGCTTTTGTATTCAACATCTGAAAGAACTGCATACATGTTTGAAACAACTTGAGGGTGAGTAAATTATAGCAAACTTTTTTTATGTTTGGGTGAACTATCCTTTTAAGGCCCCTTTAGACCAAGGGTTATAGCTATAACAAATAAAGATAAATACGTTTTTTAATAGGTTTTAAATAACGCACGCTTATTATTTTTTAAATTTGACTTACAATATCCAACCAAAATAATAATTCAAACAGAATGCAAACTGGAATGAAGGGACAGTCTTGGACTTCTGCATTTGTTACTTCTCAACCCATTCGCTTCCTCTTCCCTTCCAACAAAACATTAGCTCAAAGTAATAATGCAACACTTTTATTTAACATTATTTTAAACAATGCCTTGCTCATTGGCAAGTTTGCTTTAAAACGTGAAACCACCATTTATAAATAAAGATTACAAAGGTATATAGATTTATTTAGTGGTTTACTGATTTGATACTGTGCATTGTTTTTGTCCACTGCTCTCATAAAACATGCAAGCCAGCAAACTCTGATGACATAATGCCTTTGCAATTTCCTGTCATAAACACCGAAAATAGGCAACATGCATCAAACATCATACCGTAATGATTAACTTTACAAATGAAATAATGTTCAATGATGCTAGATACCAATAATCACTTCTACAAACAACATCACAAGCCCCAAATTGCTACATTATGGCAGGAGCCTCCCATGAGCCCCTCCTTGACCCCAGTGGGGTACTTACTACAGCGGTGTGACTGCCATCTCTTCTCTTTCTGTCTCTATATATCCATTTTTCTCATGTTGCTGCCCCGCAAGACGTCCTTGTGTAGGAAGAGAACATTTCCTGTCTCTTTTAGCTGTTGCTGCAAACTTCAGAGCTCTTTTAGATGAACTCTATCACTAAAAAAAGCCCCCTCCTCGAGACTTCATTCTCCCCCTCCTCTATTCCTGAACTCTTTCCACCCTCCCCTCGACTCTCTTTGAATCAACACAGGAAACTTTCGGCGGTCTCAGCCAATCAGTGACTGTGTCTTTGGCCGGGTGGGAGTAAGGAAGCTCTGGCTCCACCCACAGCATCAACAGATTTCCCAGGACAGAAGTGCTCTCTTCTTTCTTAAAGAGACAAGAGCCTCATTTTATATGCTTGCTACCCTCATGGGTTAGTGATGATTAATTCCATAGAGAACCTAATCTTGTTATACACCTTTGTTGTTAAGGAGTTTCCACAACACATCAGTTATTTTATGCTTATTTCGTCCTACACTGTTTGCATGCTAAACATTTTCTTAAACAAAAAAAAGGAAGACATTCATTTTTTGTTTTTATATAAGATAAATGAACTGAAGATCTCACATAAAAAAATCTGATTAGTTCTTATGGTATAAACACAACATGCATAGACAATAAAACACTTTCTAGCCATGAAAATGACTTTGTGCTATTTGCAGATGTTGTTGAAATGTGCAACTGTTATTGTAAAAAGTTTCTTGCTTATATCTTCTAACAAACCTGCACTAAATACATTACTTGTTCGAAGCATTCCTATCAATAAGATTTTCACTATGATAAACTAGCAAATATAGACAAACCTGTAATGTACATTAGTCAAAAACGCTGTCTAGCAAAAGCTGAAAAGCATACGTGAAAAGTATAGATGACCTCATATAAACTTTTGCATGAGCAGGGGATGGGCTTTGTATGGTTTTTTAATGATTTTAAAAATGCTCACCAAAACTGCATTTATTTAAATAACAAATACAGTAAAAACAATAATATGGTAAAGTGTATATAAAAATAAATATTTCATAACAATGTAAATGTTTGTACCATCACCTTTAATGCATACTTGCTGAATAAAATGATTAATGTCTGAATATTTTATTTTGTTTAATTGCTTAATTAATATTCATTGCATTTTTAATTTGGCCATCTGTATTGCTGTATGTACTATAAATCTATAACTATATGAAATATTTTACAGTAAATTTCTAGTTGCCACTGCTTTTTATATTTTAAATTTAAAAGGATATTTTACAATATTCAGCCAAGGCTAATAAATGGCATTACTAAAAAAAATTATATTTTTTATTGGTTGTGTTTTCCCCATTGTATTATGCAAATAATAATCAAATTATTTCCAGGAGGGTGTTCAGGTATGAGTGTTACTTACATGTCTGGGGTCACTGGGATCCAGGCTGTACAGTAGATTCTGCAGCTGGTCTATTTCCTCCTGGGCTTGGTTCCTCTCATCATTCAGCCTGTCCAGCTGCCTCTCCATAGCCTCCATCTCTCCTCTCATCTCTCCCAGCCTCTGTATCCTCCTCTGAAGCTCATGCCTGAGCTGATCCTTCTCAGCCTCACAGATCTATGTGCAAATTAACATAGATACATACAGACTCTGCTAAGTTTTAGTTAGCTCAGAGGAAATCATACAGACTACAGGCGTTTTTTTTAAGCCATGCACAGGGGTTTAAAGAGGAACATCTCACCCGTCTCTGAGAAACTGCCTCCTCTAGCTGCTGTAGCTCTTCACTGGCTTTAAGGATCTGCTGCTCTTTTGCTGTAATTTCTTTATGCAACTGTTGTAATCGCTCCTCAGCTAAAAACAAAAAACAAAATCAAAAAGCAGATGCATTAGCAAAGGTGCCGAGATGTAGATATTACAGAGGCCTCTGAAAAAAATGTCCATCATCCTTTGTTGGTAGTGCTTGGGGTGATAAGAACAAATCTCTACAGATTCATCCAAGTGAAGAGAGTAAAAAAGGAACAGCATATGTGGTATATAAATGTTATCATTTTATAAATCTATTTATAGCTTTTAATATAATGAGGGCAGAGTGTCCTTGAACCTTTGTACCTCTAAGCTGAGCGTGTCTGGACATGTCACGTTCTCCTGGGCTGTCTGTCTCAGTCAGGTCCGCTGAGGCAGGCTGCTGCTGGTTTTCTGCACCCACGCTATCAGTCTCTGAGGGAAATGTGATGTTCCTTTTCTGACGCGACTTTCCTATGTATGGACTCTCGCTAGAAATCTTCTCTACCTCCACCTCCTGAACAACATAGAGAATAATCTCTTTAAAAATCAATATAGTCCAACCATAAACAAATCAGCATTTTATAATATAGCAAAATGGACATTCCCTGAGAAATGCCTATGAAGAAATCTGCTAATGACAAACGTTGTTGTTAGGACTCGTTTGAAGTCATTTGAAGCTTCAGTGTTTCAGAATTTATTCATCAAAGATCAGAAGTATGAAATGTCCTATGAATGAATCAGAATGTAATGCACAGTAAAAGCCTCCCAATGACCAATAGTCCGATATTATTATAACATATTATTTAGTTTTCTTTGCTTAAAAGTGAAAATGAATCGATTTTATATAATACACTTTAAATAATGCACCACTGTTTGTAAAGTGTAATATTTATGCATGATAAAAAAGGTAAAACATAAAAAGCATTAAATTAGCATTAGAATGATTTCTGAAGGGTCATGTGATACTGTGATACTGAAGATTTTACACTATTTATATTATATTTAATTGTAATGATATTTCACAATGTTATTGTTTTTACTGTATTTTTGATTAAATAAATGCAGCTTGGGTAAGCATAAGACACTTAAAACCCTAAACTTTTATAGACCAATAATTAATCCCTCTAACATGAAAAGAAAACAACAATAAGATGTCTATTTTTATCTATCCATAGCTCTAGTTATTAATAAATCAAAGCAAATACTTACAGGATCTGGATAAAACGGAAGAGGTTCAAACTTGACATCTATTTTGTGAAAAGCCAACTCCTGCTCAAGCTCATAGTGTTTCTGACAGGCCCGGGTCAACTCCACTGTTTTCTGCTTTAGCTGTGTAAAAAGAAAGATCTTATTTAAACACAACACTTTTCATGCCATCATAAAACACATGAGCCACGCTTCACTAAAACCTCTCAGCTCAGAATGAGATTGCATCTTAAGCATATGTGTTGTATAGAACTGTTATACACAATGTAAATACACTTTTAAAATTTTAAGATTTCCATTAATATATAGAATGCATACATGCAAACACCTCAGAAACATGCTAAAGAACATAACAATACCATACCATCAACATCGCTCTCTAAAGCGAACACCTGAGAGGACAGGAGAACACAATGTTGACATCATACATTGATTGGTGGGGCACATGTGAATACCTGACAGAAAGAATCCAGCAGGGGAGTAGGATGTGGAAGCTGAGACTGAAGCAGGAAAGAAGAGAAGAGACAGTAGAAGGCATGCAAACGGGAGTGAAATATACTGAACAAGAAAAAAAATCAGCAGGAAAAGGAATAGTTTGAAGAATTGAAAAATTTGCTTTGCCATCACAGTGATCAAGCGCAAAGGGTTTTTAAAAAAAAAAAAAAAAAAAACATAAAAAATAAATAAATATTAAAAACTTTGCAGATTTTAATGCATGACTTAATTTTAAAATAGTTTAAAATTTAAAAAAAATTAAATACTGTACAGTGCAGTGAATGAATTATCACTAATATGTTGTTCTAATAGTTTGAACAGTTTCAGTTTTTTGAACACACACACAAACCATTCACAAGGTACCTTTAGAGCAGGTGACAAAAGTAAGGAGTGAGAAGAGAGAGCTGAACAGGAAACTGTCTAGAAAAGACAGGAAAGGGACATTTGGGACAGTCAATCTCTGCGCTCACTGTGAGTTAGTAAGCGCAGGGATTTGGAAAATAATATGAAAGCAGTTAAAGACTAAAATCAACTTTACATTATTTTCATTATTGCAGTCAAGATGTTTTAGATATGGAGCAAGTTATTAAATTCTGAAGAAGAACTAAGAGAAATAGTTTTTTCTTATATTGTCTTCTATTATAATCACAGTACATTAAGACAACAGTTTTTTATTAGATGTTTTCTGTAATGCTATAGAAATATAAAAATGTATTATTGGCATTATGGCATAATGTATTAGTGGCATTATCTAATTAAATATGTACAATATCTAACGCATAATAATTTGCATAAATTAACAACATTTTGCAAACAAATTGTCATATTTAGCAGATGCTTTTAACCAAAGACAAAGACAAAAGAAGAAATATTAGTGTTATCCTTTATAAAAACGTAATACAACGGTTACTTTTCTTTCCACTAGTCATGTTATGGAGGCAAAATGGTCTAGTGCATGTAAAAAGCATTTCATTTAGGTTTTTCTTCAGGTGGTGCTGCCTAAGGAAATGCTCCGAAAATAAAATATTGTTTACATGTGATATTACAGTTGTGTGGGAGGACAAAATAGTCAAGCCTGTTCACACCGGGGTTGACGACAGCGTCACCCACCAGTTCAGATTTGGTGTCAAGCTCTCTCTGGAGTTCCTCATGGCTCCGTTGTTGTTCCTGATGCCGTTGTCTGAGGTTTTGGTTGACCGTTTCCTGCCGCTCTAGCTCTTCCAGTGCTGTGGTCCGCTCTCTCTGAAGCTGCGTGATCTCTTCAGCTCTCAACTCCAGCTCTTGCTCCAAACGCTCCACTTCTTCTGTAAGAACAGCACCAAAATTGTTTATAAAGCACTAATGAAGATCAAATAAATGTAGCAGAGGAGTATGGTGTACCCATGTGAAAGCGCTGATGCGATTGCTCTCTTTCCTGTTGACTGATTGGTTGCCCATCCAACATTTCCAGTGACCTCAGGTGGAAGATTAGGAAGAGGTGATAATGGGGCAGGCTGGAGATGGGGTTCTCTGCTAATGACAGACTCGTCAGGTTCTTCAGGGGCTTCAGTTTAGTTATCTCATGAAGCTAGGTGACAAATGCAGAGAATTTTGCTAGTAACATAATTGCTAGGACATGTTCCACAGAAGAAAGAAATTAGGTTTGGAATAATGCTCTGAGGATTTTTTTCGTTGATTGGTTGATTTGAAGACGTGATTAACAAAAATTGTACCCACTGAGAATATCTTGTTTCTCTGTAGATTTATGGTACGGAGAGATCTAAGCTTTTTTGCCATCCAAACGGGAAGATGTTCAATGTTGTTGAAGGCCAAGTTCAGAACCTGAAGATTTGTCATGTGCTCTAGACCTTCAATTTTTCTGCAGATAAATAAAACATAAATGTCAAAAGTTGTATTGGCCTTTGGCCTTTAGAACATTGTATCTTTCATTCTGTGACAAGAATATGAAATATACACATATATATATATATATATATATATGAGGAGAGATGTTTCTTGTTAAGCAGACATATGCCGATTCTTACCGTATCCTGTTACTGGAAAGGTGTAGTTCCTGTAATTGACATAGCTTCTCTAGTTTCTCGATTCTCTCGATCCTGTTGTTACTCAGGTTGAGAACGTGTAAGCGCTCACACTTATCCAAGTTTTCAATATACTAAAAATAATAAAAATGCACAGAAGTCAATAAATTAATGAACAAAATAATGCACCTAATGCTATCTCTCACACTGAGCGTTAAGCAGATAATGTCCAAATCTTACCCTAAATTGTTTGTCACTTCCTGTAGATGTACTCAAATCCAGGGTCCGCGCAAGGACTACATTGTCACATTTAGTCAATCTCCTGATCAGGTCTTCTGTGATGTATCTCGTCCCCTTACATTGCCTTTTTTCTATGAGTAGATCTTTGTGTAAATGAATGACAATACAACACGAATATATATATAAAAAAATGGCGACACGTTAGTAATTAATGTTTTGGCAATTGACAAGCTGAAATATTATTGCTTAATTCATCTACCAACAACGTTTATTAGAGGACATAATGCGTCAGGGTTATTCACAAAGTACAATGTGTACACAATAAGTAAAATGTTCATTCATTTAAATGTAAGTTAAGGCAACCCAATATAAAGTGGCACCCAATGTTTATACAGGCACTCTTGTCTATTTGGCTGACAAGTACTCTAACTAAATGGAACTTTAGGGCCAAAACTGTTTATGATTAATGAAAATCATAACATCTGAACAAAAAAGTGGATATTTTCACACACAAAAATATTAAAATGATTAATGCATAGTTCACTTCTTTTTCTCTTTTTACAAAAAAAATAAACATTTTACTGATGGAGTTTCATAGCTTAGAAAAAAAGACACGGGTAAAGACATATCTAAGCAGTAAAAACTGCTGTACCATCATCACTGGGTTCTTCCCGAAGACCCCCGTCCTCAGTCGTGGACCACGAGATGGCGTTTGGAGACACGGTTTCGCTCTGGATGCTCTTGAAACATTTGGATCCCGCTGCTGGTGATCGTTTGCGCATCTGATCCGCTCTTTTCATTTTATTCTCATGGGATATTAACATTACCCGATGTCAGCAAATACCATTAGATGAACTCTACACCATTTCGACTTCTAAAGCGTAGCTGCTAACATACTAGTGCATTTTGCTTAATGTTAAAATTACAATGCCAAGGCCAAATCTGACAAATGCAACGAACTACAGTCATCTAATAACTACAGTGTTTTAATAAGTATGAAACATTTAAGTGCATGCCCATTAAATGTTTCACAAAGACTGGACGACTTTTGTTAGCTTAGTTTCCATAGCGACCGATGAGGATAACGTTATAAGATCGTCCAGCCACCGTCAGATCCTTATGACTTTCTTATAAAAGCTGTGAAAGCGCTTGGATCCTGTTATGTTTGTCTCGTCTCCCAGGTCTGGTTATTTAGTTGACGGGTTTCTGAAGGTTTTAAACTGAGCCGTCACTCTTTAGTTGTCTGAATCTCCAGCGTGAACTCAAAGGATTCGCGGTGATGTTTGGATCACGTGACGCGACTGCAGTTACTTCAAAATAAGAGTCATGTGTCGCGACCCATCAGGGCAGACTTTATACACAAACCACCTCAAAGCGTTTTTACACTAGTGTTAAGCAAAATAATATATAATATACCTACATGTGCATTCACGAAAGACATCTAACACTTCCCTAAACATCCATATACAAGGCAAATGTTGAGGTAAATTGCATGTAATGCTTCTTTGTTTAATGTTGCGTATGTATGTGATAGGTAGAATAACAATGATGGCAAACACACATATTTTTGAGGTAAAAAGCTTTATTTAAAAGTTCCTGCTTATTCTCAAATGCCATTTCTTTTCGATTATATTGCCTTGGAATAGAAGAGCATATGAATTACAAATTAAAAGTACAATTTATTATTTAATTTTAACAGCCAGAAAATAAGAAATAAAATTGAAAATCCCCCAAAACACTAGCATACTGTTTGCAGTCATCTCTGCAGTCATAGTCAAATGGCCACCAGTAGACCCAAGCATGTGAGTCCAAAGGAAACTTATACCTGAAACATTGATCATTACACAGAAAATTACTTTTGGGGCTTCTATAATAGTAAATAAGAAACAATTTATGATACATCCTAATAATTGATCCTAAAATGCAACCAATTAAATAAAGACATTTTTAATTAATTTGTGGCTTTTAAAAATGATAAAAACAACCAATCAAAAATACAAGGACTTACTTATAATCATGATTCACTTTTATCGTAATACTTTCAGCAGTCATGATCAGATACTGCTTGCCAACTTCAAAATTTGTTGAATTGCAAGCCTCCTTTGTCACCAAATCAATTTCTGAATCAGCTTTTAGGTCGTCTGTTTGTTCTGCAGAAGAGAATTTAATAGATTGGACCGAAGCTGTTATGAAAACTACTTTTTCAAGTCATTTTGTTTCAAAACTTTTAAACAAACTTGACTTTCTGACAAATATTTAATATACTCTTGCCTTTTTTGAGCACTGCTTCAACTTTTGCTTTGTAGGTCACAAAATCTCCTGCTGCCTCAGATGATTCAACTATCACTTTAAGTGCTAGAAAGATAAAGACACAGTAAATGACATTTACAATATATATATATATATATATATATATATATATATATATATATATATATATATATATATATGACAATCATTTCTTGTGATTTGAAGCTTCATGGAGATCAGTATTTACCGTATTTCATGGTTTCTTTGCACATGTCTTTTTTAAGCCGCTCCACAGTGATTGTGGAATCAATGGTGGATTTAAAGTTGCAGCATTCCGCTAATGAAATTCCGTCATGAAAACACAGACAAACTGTTATAACACTAACACAGACGCATTAAACCTACATATGTAAATGATAGCTACAGGAGAGGCAGTGGTATAGTAAACGCAATGCTGCAGGTCGAGAAATGAGACACAGTGAAATGATTCGTGCTTTTTGTTCTTAATTGTTTTGGTTCTGTCATATGGCTTACCTGCCATGCAATGGCACTGGTCTCCCTCACAGAGTCGTAACAGTCTGCGGCTTTGTTTGTGGTACAACTTTATACACTGATCTTCTGTTAAAAACCAGATCAGGAAGCTGATTTACATAGCTAAAATAAATTTAGCTAGACATAAAACAAACATTAGTAGAAATGCCTTACCTGGAGCATAAAATTCATAAACTCTAAATACTGAGGCACTGGCCATGCCAACTTTAAATTCCTCTTGAATACGGAAACCCACACAGTAGTTTTCTGACGGTATCTGCATGGAAGTAGTGTACGGAAAAAACTATTCTACAAGATCAAATGCACATTATATTTTAAGTTTGTTTTTCTCAGTGATGCTCACCGAATCTATCTGAAGGATGACTTGGTCACCTGTGATTTTATAGTCTGATATCCGAGACTCAAGTCCATTCTGGTACTGCAAAATATAAAAACGTGAAATGTCACTACAATTTTCTAAAACAATAGATGGTTTTCATGAAAATACATTACCATGTCTAGATCTTCCTGGATTGGGGTCACACCGGTGGGCAAATTAATTTCCATCACAGTCAATCCTGACTCCGTTTCAACAGAATTTTGAGGTGGCTTGTATCTTCACATATAATGGCATTTTTATTTTAATGGATTTTACAAATCAGAATTTTACAGAGAAGCTTAAAATATGTAATATATTTTTGGGAGTTCCTACAGACTTACTTTGCACAGGCCACAATCCGCTGGGACAAAAGCATAGGATCTGTTTACCAAGAAAATCAGTTTAGCTGAACAAGTTAAGTTTAAAAGAAAATCAAGAGTACCAAACTTACCATCTGAATACAGGAAATGTCTAGAAACGTTGATTGATAAGTCAAAGCGGCAGTTTTTATTGTTTTCTGTCATCGCATAGTACACTGTCCTCAGCTGTAAAAAGAGTTTAGCAAATTAATCAATGTATGAATTTGGTTCCATGCATAAAATTTTTAAATAGAAGAAAAATCTGGACTGCTGTAGTGTTTATAATATACACTGAAAATGACATCCAAGAAAAAAAAATTGTTACACTGACAATAAAATAATATGAGAATTATAAATTATACAGTAATTAACATTATAAAATTTTGAAAAGTCGGTATGTAATATATATGTAACATCTGCCAGCATCACACCGCTGTATATTGCTAATAAAAAGTTTACTTACAGTGGCAAACGACACACCGGTGGTCATTGCGGTTTTGAGGATAATATCATCATTTTTTAGCATCTTTAAAAAAAAAAAAACACAGAAAACAGAGAGGCGTTTAATTTATAAAAAAATAGTGTTCGATTCTCTAAATAATTGAGTTAAAAAGATAAAAATAATCTTACCTCTATTGGTTTATGCACAGGCTTCTGTTGAGTTAGTCTGATTCTGCTGATGTCACCTTTAGTCTTGTATTCGATGTCAACAACCATGTCTAATGTAGCTTGACTGGCTAAGATGCTGTACTTGGTAATCGCCTCCAAAGTGAGAATGCTGTCCTGAAAATTTGATAAAAGACAGTTCACATCTGATAAAAAATATATATACATACGTGACTTGCATTGGCGTACCTGTGTGGAATGGACGCCCCCTCCATATCTCTGGTCTTGTGTTAACCAGTTCAGGATGGGTTTTGCATAGGCGACTTCACCTCTGGTTAAAGCATTCAGCAGGACGTAAACAGTAGTTTCCACGGTCTTGGCTGTCACATCACTGGGTTTTAACGAATCCTTGTCTGGTTTGGACTCCTGCCAAAAACGAACTGTGCCTGGTTCCCCTGAAAACATGAGACACGCGGACAATGGCTCATAATGTGTTAAAAATACGAGAGAGTCTAAACTGTGCAGATTTTTTGGTCAAACATGTCTTGATTTTACCATCAACTTGAGCCTGTTTTTTTATTTCTTCATAAAGACTGACTCCGGGCATACTATGGATGTCTGCAAGTGTCAGTGCATAAGACGCAATTGCTCTAGCATATAAACTTTTAATCTTCTTTGAGTTAGAGATGATGTACTGTGCGCCGCGATCTACAGCATTTTTAAAGACCTGGAGAGACAAGACAAACAAGTCTGAATGACTTGATATATCTGGAATTCTGGTTTCTGATTGGTTTAGATCGTACCTGTAAGTTAACACCTGGGACCTTCATAGCATTTTTAATTCCTATCATGACAAAAGATGTGAGGAAAACTGTCTTTTCAGTGACATCAGCTCCAGCACCCTTAGAGAAACAAAACAGCCTTGATCAAAACAGGACAAAATACAGTATTAAATCATAAACAATCTTTTTTTTTTTTTCCGTACCATGAGTTTGAGTGGAAGAGTTTTAGATTTTTCAGAGAAGGAGCCATCATTATTCTGACAATTTTTAATTAGCCAGTGAATGGTGTTGGTAAGCACTTTAGACTCAAAAGGCACGCGGCATTCATGCATGCCAGCAAGCGTCTTGATCATGAGAGCCGTCACCCTAAAAGGTTGCACAAATGTACTCCATATACGTAAAACTTAAAAAAAAAAAAAAAAGCCTTATTTTTGCTACCACTGAGGAAAACGAAGAAACGAAGCAGTTGATTACCAGGTGCTGGCGGATTTGTCCTTGTTTGACCACATACTAAAGGCATATTCATTCTTCAACTTAAATGACATGATGCTGGTGATGCCTAAAAAAATGGAATTGAGTTTTATTTCAACACTGTAAAAAATAGAACTGAACATTTTCTAGTTTACCAAAACTTTTGAGTCTAAAATATTACATTAATGCTATGCACATACAAACAAAATTAGCCCATATGTTGCTCAAACTAGTCAAACAGTTGGTTTCATGAATTTAAATATGAAAGAATTTTATGTGGTGGAAATATTAAGGATTTGTCAGTCGTCAGCATGCATTGCAGCATCAATAAATTATACATTTACTGTTATTAGGTGATTGCTAATTTCATTAAAAAATGTGTTGTTTTTGAAATATTGTTAGTTTTTGTGTTTTGTTCATCAAGAGCTCATCTTTGTAACATTTGTTGATTGCCACTAAAGTTAGTGTGTCAAGTTTTACTAGACTACGTTTAACCACTTATGCCCATTTTCTGGATATCTTAGTCTTTTAAGTTTTCTAACAAACAAAGACAATATTGTCTACTTAACCATTAATGTTTGTCATTTGTTAAAAAATAAAAACATCTTCCAAGAAACTGAAAAAAAGTTAATTAAGTCCACATTCAAGAAAACAAAGTGTGTTAGCTGAAAAAAAAGAGACGTGTGATTTTACTCAGTGACCGTTAAAGGCTGTACAGCAAGAAACCTTGAAATTTTGAGTTAAGTCAACTTTTCATTTCTTAAAAACATATATCTGACCAGAAAAACTGGTTTTATTTAAAGGGATAAACTAGATTTTTTTTCTCAAAAAAAAACAAAGACTTAAGTCTAAAGATTTTAAATCATTAATTTCTGACTATCTTAATGAATATCTTCATTTAAGAATGTCTATATGTGGAAAACAAGACATAATTAATTAAGTTTAAATTTGTAAAACAAAACGTAATTCTTCCGTCAAGAAAATTAAAAATAATTACTTATTCCCTGCTGAAAAATCCCCAGCATATGCAGTTTTTTTTGAAGCACAGCAATTGGTTTGAGGTTGTTAAAGCTGGTTTCAATTAGAGTGTACACAAAAATCTCAATGATTTTAACCATTCTTATTTGCTTTACTCCAATAAGCATCTCACCAGCTTGCATCTTCCTCATTAATTCCTTTTCACTCGCTTCAGCTTCTTTCCCCAGAATGCCCCATTTCTCCGTTTTTTCTAGGTAGTGGTAGACATAGTAGATTGGCAGGAGACCCATGAGCTCCACCTCGGCACTTCCCCGTGGCAGGTTAGTCAACTGTTTTAAACCTTCTGGGCTGTTTATTATTGACAGAAGCTCTCCCAGTACTTCACCTGAACACGAAGAAGGGATTACTTTTGGAACTTCAGTAAAGTGATTTTAACCTATATATACACCTTTATAAAGGTAACCCTATATCTGACATGCAAAAATGTGCGAAAGCTTCACAGGCATCATACCATGAACGGTCAGGATTCGATCCACGGTTGACTTGGGCACAATGTTTGGAGGAACCACATTTTTTAACTCAAGCTTCCGCATGGATGTGCCTAAGAACGGAAAAAGAAACGGTGCTCAACTTTACCAGGAAATGAGCAGAGAGCATGCTGGTACTTTTCGGTTGTCCTCACCAAACACTCCATTCGGATCTATTCTTCCACCACTTTGTATTTCCTTTCTAATTCCCTCTGGCTGTGAACACCAGAACATTAGATTATGATCTCAGTCATACCAAACTGATTAGTATGAATTATGAGTGGTTTACTTTAGATCATTTTAAATTGGAAACATCATGAGAAAACACCTCAAACTCTGAACACTGAAACGTCCTACATTAGCTTTCAGGGTGAGACATTTTGTGTATGATCAGTTCAAACTATATATATCTATCATATATAAAGTCTTCTAGCACTGACTTACCACCACTTTCAGTTTCTTGACCACGCTCTCAGTGCCAAATGCAGTTTTTAAAGTGAAAGTGAGCGTATGAGTGCCTGCTTCCAAGGCCATGATATAGAATGAGACCAAGGCCACCGAACGACCTTCTATGTTTTCATGTGGCTTTTCATGTTTCCCAGGTTGAGATCCACGAAACACACACACTCCCTCTGTTGCTGTCAGGGTCACACTAAACTGTTTATGTGGGAAAAATATAGGAAGATACAGAGAGAAAGAAAACCGTTGATCACATGGTAGTCACATAAGTAAACAGATACATGAGGAGATTTTTGAAGGGGGTTATTCTCTTATGCTCACCGAGGCTGCATTTATTTAATCAAAAATGCAATAAAAACTGTAAAACTGTGCGATATTATGGCAGTTTAAAATAACTGCTTTCTATTTTAGTACCTTTTAAAATGTATTTAATCCTGTGATTGCAAAGCTGAATTTTAAGGTCATAATGTATAATTCTATTTAAAGTCATCCTCCTGATGAAGAATTAAAGCTTTTACCCGAGTGCTTGAATGGCGCTGATTATATACTGAACCCCGAAGCTCAATTTGTTCTCCACGAACCATGGAGTAAGGCAAGGGCACATCCACACTAATGTCCTGGGACACCTGAATCTTTTCTTCTGACAAACAGATCCCTGACCAAAGAAAGAGTGTGAGAGTTTCACCAAAAACTGCTTTTAAACAAAGGTCTGCATGCACAATACATTATTAACTGAATGCTTTGTTGATAGTTAATGCTGTTTTTAAGAAAGCTTAAGCACATGGCTGGAATGCTATTTTTTTTATTTTGTTGTCATTTGCCTTATTATGTGGCATGTAATCCTGTTATCATCTTGGAAACAGATTCAATCAAATTGCATGTTATTTCATGAGAATAAAATTTTATTTAAAGTTATCTTAACTTTTGTCAGTCCAGTTGAATAATGAGTAAACACAGAAATACGTTTTTTAACACACACACACACACACACACACACACACACACACACACACACACACACACAGAGTCCTTTAGACAATCTGACATAGCTGGCAATAAAATTAAACTGGAAATGAAGTGCTGGTTGTCCCGCCAGAGAAGAGCAGGCCCCTATCTGAGCCTGGTTTTTTTTTTCTCTCTATTCAGTCTCGCCTACGGCTCGCTTAGTTGGGAATATTTAATTTCTAGTGATTCTAGCGATTATCATTGATTTGATAACACAGACCCTCTCTGCTTTTAATTAAAAAAATGTAAGTGTTTAATCCTGTCATTAAACATTACTGTTCAGTGCTTTGACACAGTCTGTATTAATAAAAGTGATTGATTGCGTAATACATTTTCTGTAATTTTATTTTTTAATCACAGTGGGGCCCATTTGAGCACACTGCATTCTGGGACAAAGTACACTGTTAAAAACAAAGTTGTTTCAGCTTGAAATAACTTGTTACCCTGCTGCCCAAAATATTTTAGCTGTCATTTACATTAATACTAAGTAACATATTGAATATATATTGAGTGTTGAGATTCAATCAACATTCAGTACAGTAACACACAGTCAACATTTGAAATGGATCAAATATTCATCAAAGTTGTCCTAAGACAAGAACACATTTTGGTTTTAGGACATCTTCGATCAAAGGTTTTGATTCAGTTTAAATGCTGACTAGTGTCCTTACTATAAACTTATTAGAAAGCCTTAAAAAGACTCAAAAATAATGAAAATTCTATCTGCATTTACTGTCATGTCTTTCCAAATCTATCACTTTCTTTATTCAGTGGAACAAAAAAGAAAAAGATATTATGAAGAAGATTGCTAATTAAATGTTGTTAACTATATAGTTTTGGTTCAATTTGACTTTTATTATATGGAAATAAAAATAAGAAATTTGTGTTTCGCTGAAAAAAAAAACAAACTTGCAACATCATGAAGGTTAGTAAATGACAGAATTATAATTTTCAGCTGGGCTATCCCTCTACAGGGTGAATGTTCTCCTGTAATTTGTGGTTAATTAGTATGTAATTGACATAATATGTAGATCAGTCATTCCCATATAATTCCCTTTTCAGCCACCAGGTGTTGCTAAAACATTTTGATAAGCTTTCTAACTCACCTTCATTGAACACCCCAACAGCTTTCAGCTCCCATGTAGTAAGTGAGTCTGGAAGAATTTTGGTAATGCTTACTGACCCAGACCTTAAACAGATGAAAATATAATTAATAGCAGCACAATTTCAGAGAATTTTTATTTTTAAGTCCATGAAATAAACCAAATACATGAAGGAACACTTTTAATAAATTTCATACAAAGATTAGTATTATCAGTTAGAAAGGTTCAGAAGGTTTTCATACTTGCTGGTGTGTTCTTCCCATAACCAGCTCTCAGGGAAGTAGCTCCTAATCTGAGATGGTGTCACATCCAGCAGAAAGTCCACTGCTACATTGTGTAACGGGGGAATATATTAGATTCGGCCTTTCCATGTGTTTAGTCATTAGCGTTGCTATGAAAGATTAATATGATAATGAAGTATGTAGAAAATACACATACCTGTGCGACTTAGAATGATTTCATCCGTTTTCTGTTGCCGGTGATTTAAAGCAAAGTTGCAGCATTCAGTGAAAGCCTGCTTACACAGTTTCTTCCTATTCACATCAAAATATCTACAGGTTTTTTCAGAGAGAGGTCATACGTCACATGAAATGATTCGCTTAAACACCCCACACAGTGTAAAGATACAGGTTTCATTCAGAATGACTTTCTAAAAAACTAAAAAGCTACATTAAAAAAACAAAAACACATTTATGTAATGTTATATATATATATATATAACATTAATTAACGTATTTATTATGAGTAGTACGTATTAGGTGTTTATGTAACAACGACAGTACAAAACACATAGCATTAATACCTGAAACGCTTTCGAGTGATATTTAATATTAAACTCAGAAAAGATCCCTAAAATATGATTCCGTTTAAGAGTAAAATTAAAATAACTTACGCAGGATAAGTCAGTCTCTGTGAACGTTGCTCACAGGATTCAAGCGTCGGGTTACTCACTGTCCCAACTGAGCAGCAATTCCTGAACGCCTTATACTTTTTGGCTATAAAACAAACATGTTGGCATCAATGCATTTTGATTTTGCTATGATATTAGATTATAATTTGTTGTATGTCACATGTAATTGATTACACATTGTTACAGATGTGGTGAAATGCTTTGCAAACATACCGTGTTGTTCAAACTTGTGCGCCAGGTCAACTGAACGCTTCGGCCTAACCAAGTCAGAACAAGTGCCTCCTACAAAAAAAAAAAAAAAAAAAAGAAAGAAAGAAAAAAAAGAGTGTTCGATAAAATGGTCCTGTGGTGTTTTGATGCGATAACTCACACTCTGTAACTCTACAAATGAGCATGCACCTGTCCTAGAGGTTTTGGCGTTTGCATTGGTGATGAACATAAGGCCGACTCGGTCAAACACGTCAGCATTATTTTTGCCTCCTCCTTTTCCACAACCCAAGTCACTTCGCTCAACATATTGTAGCACCTGCATCGATGAGAAACATTTAATAGCACGCTATTCATTTGTCTTTAAAAGCATGATGCGGTATAATGTTTTAGTTGACCTTTTTTAGCGGGTCTTTTTCATTAGATTTCAGGCTGTACAGGGCTGTATCTACAGCAGAGAAAGCCACCAGCGAATCTATGCTTTGAGTTGACACTCTTAATTCGACTTTATCTTTGGGTTTGTAGACATGGTTGGGAACTGTTATGTCCACCTGAAATATATATATATTTAGAAAAGTCAGGACTATCACAACTACTAGCACAGCTACTGACGGCAGAGAAAAGGGCTTTACGTTTAAATTGTTAACACATTTAGCCTTCACATCAATCCACGTGGAGTCCGCCACCAGCTCAGCTTTTTCCTCCCCGTACAGGACGTAGTACACCAGTAGCCGCGCAGACGGCACCATGTCAGGGGTGATCTTAATGTTGATGTTCTGAGTCTTTTCACCATCCCATTTAACTGTTTTAAACTGCACAACTTTTCCTCTGGAAAGGACCTGAGAACAAACGATCGCATCATAGCAGATGATCCATTAAAAAAAAAAAAAGGAATTTGTTACATTTTTATTTATTTAAATTAGTACTTAAATGAAAAATCTAAATGTTTCAAGATTCAAATAAACGCTGTTTTTATTAACCTTACGCCCACCGAAGATTCTTCAACAAAATGTATCATGGTTTCCACAAAAGAATTCAGCAGCCATATTAACATTGATAATAAAAGAAATATTAATTGTAATCTGCATATTAGAATGACTTCTAAAAGATTTGTCTGACACAGATCTGTCATCAGGAATAAATTACATTTTTAAAAATATGATCATTATTTTAAAAACAAATTTCACATTTTTACAATATTACAGTTTTTACTGTATTTAAATCAAATGATTCTTGCCTTGGCGGAAATTCTTTTCAAATCCTACCCACTTTTAAAACGGCTTTAAATGACATTGACAAAGTGATAATTGTAATGACTATGATAACAGCAACAAAAAAGTACGTTTTAGAGAAATCTAGAATTTCTCTAAGACTGAACTTGAAAATTTGTGCCTCAAAGTGATGCTTAAAATATGTTGTCACATAAAACATTGAAAAGAGCTTAATGACTTAGCTTAACTAAAGAACTTGAAACCTGTGCTGACAATGGAGTATCAGAAGGCAAAAACTCTGCCTTTTGTAAGTCAGTTTGGATTAAAGCGCCTGCTAAACGCATAAATGTAAATATATTTTACCTGGTAGCTGAAGGTCTTTAGAGAAAGATAGTCACGGAAATCAAAGAAAACGTTGGTATAAATGTACTGTCCAACTTCAAACGCTGAGGATTCAGGTAAATCGATGTACAGGTAACGATGGTTGACGGACTCGTATGCTTCAGCCTTTAGTTTCAGTGGAGCCTGACTCCAAGAAGCATGTTGTATCTCAAACTGAAATGAAGACAATATAAATGAGTTTTTAGCATTTGCATATTATTATTTTGCTTAATAAATAATTACCCGATTAAACTATTATCGCTGTATTTTTAACCCACTCTTGTTTACATCACTCAGCTCTTATGACTTACTGAAATATTCACCGATGGAGTCCCTGCAAAAAACGTTCACTCACAGTAAATTCAGCTCGTTTGACGTTAGCGGGTATATTACAGGTGAAGTAAGCGATTCCATCCCTCCCACTCGTGCTTGTCAGTGTATCCAGGTGCCCCAGGAATTTAAGGGTGTCTGGTCTGCCGTCAGCTGTGGTTACTGTTGCCCTCGTCTTGACTGGCATACCTTGCACTGGTTTACCCACAGGATCCTTCACCAAGACCTATGGGTCCAAAATGTCACAAAAATGTTCCGACGGATGAAACATTTAGGTATATATATAACAAACCACTTGACGGGTTTCTTACTCTCATGGAGTATGGTAGACCCGGTTTGATGAAAGGAGGGGTTGAGATCAGAGTCATTGTAAACGGAGTTTCCACAAATTTCACATTTGAGATCACCGCCTCCTGGGAGATGCCACCTGACAGGGAAAGAGGGGTTTCCGGCGTCGGCAAACGGTTGTCACATTTATTTGCTTTAAACCAGAACGAGTCTGTGGAGCGAACTGGACCTACCTGTTGACTCTTGCAACAAAACTCTCACCCGAAGAAAACTGTTTTCTTTCATGGCACTCAGACTTTGAGGCCCGTCAGGCATGGAAGATAAAGCTGACTTGATGTCTAAGAAGACCTCTATCTGCCCATTGTTCAGCTAAAACAAAAGCCAAAAACAAATGTATTCTCAGAACTCAAACATTACAAACGTTTTGTTGAGTGCTCACTGACCATGTATCTTTTAAACGTCTCTGGTATCATGACAGTTTCTTCTGGTGTGCTGTATCCGAACGTCAAGAAAATATCCGCAGAACTAACTGGTGTTCCATGAACGTACCTGTCAGCACACATAAACACATATTTTAATATATTTAACAGCAACTGAAATTTATATTCTCTAATCTCCAAAATTATTATTATGAGTTGGGAAGATTTTATTTCATGATTTTGAAAAAACAGTAATGTTATAAAGTAATATTATAATGTAAAACTTATAATATACTTAATATATAACAGCCTATAAAGTACAACGTTTTTAAACTGTCTTCTAAAAGTTTAACATATTTCCAAATGAAATGTATTCTTGTTTTCAGCATCATTACTCATGTCACATGACGCTTCAGAAACTGTTTTAATATGCTGATTTGATGCTCAAGAAACATTTCTTATTATTATCAGTGTTAAAAAATAAGTTGCAGTACTTAATATTTTTGTAGAAACTGTGATTGCCCCCCCTCCCCCCACTATAGTGAATAGTGAAAAATGAAATATAATGCTTAAAACGGTAGCCTACAGTGAAATAAAACAGGAAAACCTACTTTGCTGAAATCTTCAATCTGAAAGACTCAAAGTTCATCTTGCTGACGTAGCTGTCTCTGGGCTCAACGTGGATAAAAATACTGGGCAGCACTGAGAAACATAGCTGGAATTTAGAGGTAATGGGAACC
Organism: Puntigrus tetrazona; assembly: GCF_018831695.1. Classification (NCBI taxonomy): domain Eukaryota; kingdom Metazoa; phylum Chordata; class Actinopteri; order Cypriniformes; family Cyprinidae; genus Puntigrus; species Puntigrus tetrazona. The sequence continues at coordinate 21,034,272 of NC_056703.1, read as the reverse complement.
AAATGTCTATATAACACTTGTTTAACAACAAAACAAGGGTCTTACCATATTCTTTGACCTCAAACTCAGCGGTGGCTGTCGTTTCAAAGGAGTCTGCGTAAGTAGCCACGATCTTCCAGATCCCAAAACTAGCGAGATTGACATTGTGAATAAAATGACCCAGAGACAAAAAGCTTATAATTCAGAATCAAACACTTTCCTGCTGAACTAGCCTTTAATTCTTAGCAAACTTTAAACCGCCACAAGCCTTTAAGCATCTGATCAACTCATCTGTAATAATCTGTGTCTTACGTTGGTTTTAAAGGTATTTTGAACGGTGGAAGAAGCGGTTTTGCTCCAATGATGTCTGTCATATCAATCATCTCTACTTTGATACCATCAGGGTCCTAAAAGGAATTTGAAACCTCAACAAGGGTCACAAATAAAAATCATAATTCGTGTGAAGCATGAGGTCGTGAAGAGAGACGCTCACCACGAACGTAAGGGTGACAGCTCGTCCAGATTTCCTCAGCTCCTCGTTGAGAGAGTAAACGCGCACTTGTACTAAGAAAACAGGTAAAGGATGGATTTTTTTATTTCATTTTTTTCATCTCCTCGCTTCCTCTTTCTCGCGCTCTTACACACACGATAGATAGATCCTTATCATACTGACCCTGTTGTTCGGGTGTGTAAAGCGGCTTGTCAGTCTGGATGAAGAGAAAACCGTTCACAGTAGTGACTGGGATTTTTTCATGTGCAGAGAAAGCAGAGGAGACCGCCTGAAGGTAAACATACGTGTCCTCCTTAGGGAAATCCGTGGGCATTATCTGTGAAGCAGAAAGTGTCAAATTAGTGTAAACGCATTTAAGCAAAAACTCTGACATTCATTATAGACATTCGGTTTAATGTCAATTAAACTCTTTGTGCCTGTTGTGTTTTTAGCCCACATTAACTCACATAGACATAGATATACATGCCCTTTACGTTGCACAAGGATTAATTGTCATGAAAAAAATTCATAAATAAATGAACCATATAAACTAAGCAATTAAACTACATGACATTACCCTGTAAAAACAATTCATAAAAACATACCTGTTATTGCACAAGACTCCACTTTTGGAATTAATATTTTATGTTTTTATAATGATTTTATAAATTTTAATGTATGAAATACATTAAACTACAACACCGTTTCAGATAAAGGTATCAAAGCAACAATAAAAAACCCTAAATTAGTGTTGTCAAAAGATTAAGTTTTTGTTTACTGAATATATATATATATATATATATATATATATATATATATATATATATATATATATATATATATATATATATATATATGTGTGTGTGTGTGTGTGTATATGTATATTTATATTTATTATGTAAACAAAAAGACAAACACATTTAATATATATTTTGAAAATATTATGTGTGTGTGCATATATATATATATATATATATATATATATATATATATATATATATATATATATATATATATATACATATATATATATTTTTTTTTTTTTTTTTTTACTCTGGATGTGATTAATCGTTTAACAGCACTACTTTAAATATTATTCCCTGTAATGCAGGAAATCATTTTCATATATGGTACTAAATTCTTATTTTTTATATGTTTTATATGCTGTACAAAATAAAATGAATTCAACTCTCACACCGTTTAAGATAAACCAACTGTAAAAATCTTTAAATATTAATCCATGTAATGAGCAAGGCTTTTTTTTTTCAGAATATGGCTTTATTGATTTTATATATGGTACTGATCTATATTTTTAATGTTTTATGTGCTGTACCCCTTAAAACTCTTTTGTTTTTTCAGATCATTGCTTTATTGATTTTTTATATGGTAATGAAAATGTATTTTTGCTGTTTAAAATACTGTACCCACTTAAATTCATTCAACTCTGACACTGAAAAAAATATTATAGATAAAAGTGATTACAAAGAATAAATTTAGAGATTTTTATTCCTCCGCTAACGACTAACTCAGCAGTCCTACCCGTAAACTAGCCGAAGCTTGATAGTTGTTCGCGGCGTTGAGCTTCAGCGACTGAGAGGCATACTCCTTATGATCCGGCGCCAAAGTGTTCTTGAGGTAAAGATGCACCGTCAGCTCCTGCTCGTAACCGAACAACTGCACCAGCACCTTCTCCGAGGCGTCGAGTCGCAGCAGCTTAGGCGCGGTGATTAGGTAGCTGCAAAACAAAACATCGCGTCGCGTCGCGTCTCTGGGTCGCTACGGTAAAGTGTACGGTGTTGGTTTTGTAAGTGTTACAAGTCCGTTCTGTAGAAACGTTACGAATGATGTAAAATGCAACTTACACTCTCTCCTGGACACCAACGCAGAAGAAGAGGTGAAGTATACAGAGCAGAAATAAACGCGCCATCGTTGCTCCTTGCATAAAAAACAGGTCAGGCATTTGCCCGGAATTTTTGTCCGGAAAATCAATACCTGCTTTGCTTGCTTTGAGTTACTTATTAGCCCAACTGTCTTGAAATAAGTCCCAAAAACGTTTCTTGAGGTTTAGTTTGAGCAAGGATAGATATAGTCCAGATAATAGGCTTTCATCGGTCATAATGGTTAGTTTCACTGTTCTGGTGTTAAAAGTTTGATTATGAAATGCTCGTATCATCATCACTGTGCAGTTTGCTCAGTCATTATGCAAGTCACAGTGAAAGCAAAGCACAGGCCCAGTTGTGTTTGCCACTAAAAGGGGATTTCGGGGAGATGTTTTATTATTGTGCAATTCCAGTAACATTTGGACATTAGTCCGACTATTGACGTGACCATTGATTTTCTGAATTTGAGTAAAACGTACACAGAAAGCCGTTCATATGACGGGATGTTGAAGAGCGCTCAGTGAGGGTTCTCAGGGGAAAACAGGGCAGATCACTGATATTTCCTACCATTAACTCTAATAAAGGTACAGTATGCGTCGGTGGGGCGATGTCTTTTCAAAAGGGGCATGTTTGTACCTAAAGGGTCCGTTTTGGCACCCTAAGGGTACGTATCAGTACTTAAAGTCTACATGTTTGAATCTAATGGGTACCTTTATTTCTGAGAGTGTACAAAATATGATCAACAGGTAGCACACGTCTCCATTACTTCAACTCTCATCAAATCATTTAACCACTTTAACTTTTAATATTCAATAAGTCAACATTTTTAAAGGCAGCTGACTCGTACAGCCAACAATATTATAATTTCTAAGTTGAACAAGGTGGACATTTTTCCTTTTTTTTGTTTCGTTCTGCATTATCACAGCAAAATAAATCATTAAAAAAAAGTGACCAAATCTGAGATTATTTATTAATTATTTATTGAGCATACAAGTGAATACCCAAATATTTTTTTTTTTATAAGCAAACATAGTATACATAATATAATAGAACCGAGTTTTGTAATAATACTTTAGGCTTTACATACATACACAGATAAAGTGACTATTCCATGTTTTTGGAAGTAAATCTTCAACTCATATGTACATTCCTTTACATACTTCATAATGTTCATTCACAATAAACATGCTTTCCGATCGGGCTGCAGTGCCGCAAATCAGTCACTAAGTGGTGCTTGATCCCACGGGATCCTTCACGGCGGCTAAAGCGAATGAGGCGATGCGGCTTTATCCTCAGCGGCATGGGACGAAACAATACTTTTGCATGCAAATATGAATAAAAGATACACTGAATACCGTTTAACTTAAGTGATCGCGTTCGATCATATATAACGTGGCAGATATCCGCCGGAACAAAGAGCCATCGGTGCTTGAACGGTAGCTCTGGCGATGAATTCAACATGAACATACGAAACGGCCCTTCCCTGGCCATCCTTTTCACTTCAGTGCTGTCAAAACCGAGTCCTGCAGGCGCCGTTCTTCATATCTGACCACTTCTTCACCTTTGAGGAGCTGCGCAGCTTCCGCTAAAGGTGAGAGCACTCAGGGCCGGTTTGGCGCAGGCGGACTTCAACACATGAGCCGGCAGCACTGAAGAACAGCCCGTGAGATTGCGAGCGTCTAAGAAGCTCCACGCGCTCTCATAGCACCATGGTGGGTATGTGATGCACCAGCGAGGCCGGGTGAGGGACCTGCGCCAGCTGAGGAGGCGGAGGAGGGGGCGAGTGGGCCTGCAGCCCCACTACGGACCCCGTGCTGGCCGGCCGGTGCCTGGCGCTCTTCTGGTGCGCGCGCAGCCCTGCCAGCTGGGAGTACGCGCTCTGGCAGACGTGGCACTTGTAGGGGCGCTCGCCCGTGTGGAGGCGCACGTGGTTGCGCAGGGTGGAGGACTGGCTGAAGCGGCGGTTGCAGAAGCGGCAGACGAAGGGCTTGTCCAGAGTGTGTATGCGCATGTGAGAGCGCAGGTTGCTGCGGGAGTTGAAGCCGCGGTGGCAGATGACGCAGCGCATGCGGCTGGCGGTGGAAAGCGAAGCGGCGGTGGAGGTGTCGCACAGGTGGAAATCGTCTGTGGGGAGAGGAGAGGAGTTCAAACGCATGCTAATGGAGTTGCGACTGAGGCTGTTGGAGAAGTGAGATAAAGATCGGCCTGAAAGCGCGCCCCGAAGCGACTGAATCACTCACCGCTTTTTTTATTCTTCTGCTGTTCGTCCTCTATGCCGGGGACCCCTGGGATACCCAGGAAAGTGTTGTGGGAATTTCCATACCACACAAGCAGTTCTTGATCTGGAGGTATTGTCTGTTAATAAAAAAATGTAAATAATGTAAACATTTGAAAATATTAAAGAATCATCAAGTAAAACCGTGTACTTGAGCAAAACGATTATGAATAAATAGCAGTACCAGATATTTGATAGAGATAACACAGATCATATCTACCTTTGTTAATGCAGTTTACATTTTAACAAAACTGAATGTAGTCGAATCTCTAAAAACTCTCATAATCAAATATAAATAGCTAAACTAATAAATAGCTTATTTTAGTTGAAATAATAGATGTATCATGATGTAATAATATTTTAAACTGCACGTTTATAATTATGATAATTATATAAATATCAAATTATGATATTGTGAAGAAAAAAAGAGAGCAGGATATATGAAACGAACCTCTACTGCTTTGTAAAATATACTGCTTCCGATCTGCACGACTTCCAGGTTCTGTTCTTGCTCGTTGCGCGCGCATTTGATGTAAGTCATCCAGCTGCGATGATCCTCTTGACTGGCATCGATGAAATAGCGAACCGTGCCATCTTCATTGAAAACCTGAGAACAACAACAACAAAAAAAAAACGCTTGCCATCAATCTCTGGCTCGGCTCGACAATTCGAGCGGATAAGCTCCAAAAAACGAGCCTGCGCATGCGACACCTGTTGAACGCCGCTTACCTCCCACATGAGATTGTTGTTCTTGAAGAGATCCACATGCTCGGGTGAAATGACCCTGCCTGTGAAGGGACCCATTTCGGTGCCAGCTTTTATCCAGGTCTTGGAGAAGATGCCAAGTCCCTCTCCGGGGATTGAGCTCTGCGCAATGATGACTTCACTTGGCAGCACTAAACTGGAGAGTTTCTGGACCTCTGGAGACGGAAAGCGGCAAATTTAGGATCAAGTTCATTTGCGATATTTAGTTTGAATAGCTAGTTTAAATAAATACGCGTAAACAAAAAACACTTGAATTTGCAACGACTCAAACTGTTTGCGAGAGCACATAAAGCAAAACGTAAAAAATGTACGGTATAAATTCAGAACAAAGTGCATACAATCTTTTACATTTCGAAACTATTCTATTTTCTTCTAGGCCGGTATAAAGCGACGCGCAACGCGTCCATCAGTAAGACTTTAAATGCGGCTTTCAGGCGAGACACAAATAAATGTCAAACGCGTCTTTACGTTTAAGAATTCAACAATTTTCTACGCTTTAAATGTGACGAGGCTATATATTCATAGGCAAGAAATAGCTTATTCCGTATTCATTATCCTTTCAGAAACTTTGTAGCACTAAATGTGCGCTGAAAGAAACGAGAACTTTCTTTAAACGGCTCTGGAATTTCTGACAAAACGCAGAAAAGGAGATTAGCTGCTTGACATGGTGTGAATAGCGATAGAATCAGCTTTCACGGCATATTAACAGCGGGACGGAAAACTTTAAATGCGCCTGAGAGGAGAGAAAAGTGTCAAAGCGGGGGTGTGGAGACTGTCCCGGGCTGATGAATGACGGGCTTTTCTCTGTCTAACGTCCTGCCTTCACTGGCAACTTTCTCAGGTCAAGCACAACGTTCCCCTCGTGATTTTAATAGCCCCGTTTCGATAAAGTTCCCTTGCGAAGTTTAAATCCCGATTTATGCAGCCTAACGTATTTAGAATAATTATGTTATTATATTAAAAAACGTGCGAATTATTTAATGACTTTCCAAAAAAAAAAAAAAAAAAAAAAAAAAAGAAGAAAAAAGTAATTTCTGTCATAAATCTTTCTGCTGAAGTCCGTCTCGCGCAACCCAAATTGTCTTTCTTCCCCACTAACACATTGAGCATTAACTGCCAACAGTAAAATCACTGTTAGCTTGCGATATGTAAATAATTTATAGGAAAGTAGTAACACAAATGACAGTAGGCTGGCTGCTTGTGTTTTGACCTCAAGAGCTCGAGAAACTGTTGCCTTTTCCTCAGGCGAAGGCGCGGGCGGCTATTCGCGCAATGCGACTTTTAACTAACTTTTGCGGTTATTAAAATGCGGCTGACATGTCCGATTCTCATCCCGCACGTGCCATTAAATCGTGCATTTATTTAGCCTGCCTATACAGTCTCTTAATAAGTTTATTACACCGCCTTATTATACACATCCCCCATTTTAATCGTTGCTAAATTTAAAAAAATGACTTTTGTATTATTTTAAAATAGCTTACATTTCGATATTCCCGTCAGCCCCTTTTAATGATCATTAATTGTCACACAGAACTCTGCACGGAGCAATTTCACACCAGATCTAACTTGCAGCAGGAATGAATAAATACCATAGCAGGCACCCGTTGAAAACTTTCCCCTCAGTCCACGATGAAGGAATGAAGCGAAACCCTGCGGACTCACCTCCGGAGAAGGACTGCGCCAGGACCTCGGCGGTGAAGGCGGTTTTGGGGCTGACGGTGCTGGTCTTCTCCTCGAACAGGTGTTCTCCCAGGACGTTCCTCCAGCGGCCGTACAGGAAACTGTGCAGGATGTCGGACGTGATGATGTCGGACAGGGCCAGAGTCTGCTGCTTAAATCCAGCCTTCAGAACCAGGGCATCTGCAGGCAACACTGAACCCATGATGAAACCCTTAACTAATATCCCCGCGATAAAAACCCGACAGTATCCCCCCTTGCTGTTAAACTTAAAGCAAATATCTATGATGTAAAAGGCGAATGAATCGGTGCGAGGCCAACGCGGTGCCAGCGCGCTCTCTTCTTGCTAAGTGAGAATGTTTCGCCTTTCCAAGGTCCCGGTGGGCTTTATATGCGTCAGGTCTGACCCACGGTAATTAGTTATTAATGACCCTCCCCTTGTGTTCTTTAGACTTGTTCAACCAGAGGAAAAAAAAACGCCACACTCTTTATTGAGTGGCTACTCCTGAGGGGGTGGGGGAAGAAGGGGGAGCGGTGTGTGTGTGTGTGTGTGTGTGTGTGTGTGTGTGTGTGTGTTGACGTTCAGGATCCAACAACCGCGTTTTGGCTAAAATAACAAGCCCCGTCTCAGCACCGTGAGCTCCGCTCCAGCTGTTTGCTCCTGAGAGACGAACAGGAGCACCCCTGGCACGGAAAACCTAAAAGCAAACTTGACTCAGCGTGAAGACTCTTTACTAGACCCAGGTTAAAAATCTGATTTATCTCGTTTGTCTAAGACGATATATCAGTGTTTTTGTAAGCGCGACTGAAAAGATAAGAAAAAAAGTAAGGCATACGAACAGCTATCTTAACGTAGAAAAAGTGGCTTTTGTGTTTTGCCGATTGTATTTGTTTTTATCGTTTTCAGCCACAGCATAGTTCAATAATTATATTCATCCATTATTCATTTATTAAATATATCGGGCAATTGATTTTACGAAACCGTTGCGTAATTTCCCATCTAATGCAACATGTGGCTGAACTAACACAAGCACGAACACCAAGTTTTTATTAATGTTCAATATACAGTAATCATATCGGAATTAAATTCGCATAAACAATCTGAATAGGTTTTAATGATGTGCTTTGGAGTACGAAAATATGCAAAGCCGTCTGGGTCAAGTATATCTTTTATTCAATCTTTTTCAGGCCGAAGTAATTTAATATTCATGGATGTTAATTTAAAGTCTTTTAGTATTGTGCGAGGTGTATATGGACTTTTTTTCTGAATAGCCCCTTGCCTTTCCCCCTCTTTCTCCAGGGTTGATGGACTGAGACAAAATGGGCAGTTTCCCCCCTTTCCAACAGGGAGGACATCTTTATTCCTTCCCCGGCTTGCGGGTTTCCTATTCAGCTCTCTTCAAAATAATGCCGGCTGAATGAAAAGTGCTGCAAATCAATCTTTCATGGTGTTTTTGAGGGCAATTTGACATCCATGCACTCTTCTTTTCTTTGAGATAAGTACAAGGGGATGGCCCGAAAAAAAAAAAATCTGGACAAGGATGGGGTCTGGCGAGTGGGGAACTTCCAAAGGGAGATGCGAGGAGAGCGCTGAGGAGAATATAGGTGAGTGATAGGGCAAGAAAAAAGATTAGGACTCAACAGCTGCTTTTGGGGGCCAAATCCCCCCCTCCTCCTTTCCTGGCTTTTCTTTTTCTTCAGGGGTTTCACCCTCCCAGCTGAATTGGATTTGCACAAGTACAGATTGATTTGTTTTTATTGCGCTATTATTGGTTTCATAAATAAGGGCAAACTTAGCCAGCATGGGGTGAGAGACGCGGTTGCGTTTTTCTCGTTATAGAAAGACTGGGCTTTTGCAAATAACGTCGTGATGGAACTGACGGATCGTATCTCAAGAATTTTTTTTATTAATATGATCGGGCATTGGCACGCGAGTCGAACTTACTTTCGCATATTGATACGGAGGACATGGCTGTAAATATCACTTGCATTCCTAAATGTGATGGAGGACAGTGATTTTAAACTTCTTACGCGAAGAAAAAAATTATTCGTGCGGTAGAAAGATCTTATGTAACAGACTAACGCGTATAAAAGCTGCGTATCGAGGGGCGACCGAGCTTGTACAGCGCGCGATGATAATTAACAGACGGCAAATCAATATTCTATGAAATAATCAGATGCAAAGGACGGCGTGGAAATAATTGCGAGTTCAATAACAGGCTGATAAAGAAACTTGCTGCTGCGCGTAATGCCTTTTGCATTCATGGCCTTCGTCTGTCCCGCGCGTCTCGGTTGCACAAAGCTGCAAGCTGTTCCGCGGTGCTTTTATCACAACAGAAAGGAGACAAAAATCCCACAATAATGGAGATTTGCAAATGTTTTTCTATTGATTTGACTCAATGAACACTGGATTTTTAGGGCAGGGAATAAGAGAGGACTTGGGCTGGAAAGCTGAATTGGGAGCGTGGAGAAGAGAAATGGTTTTTATATGGCTGGATAAAATTTAATTAGCGTAGTACAGCCCTTGAAGGACAATAGAGGACTCAATATGTACCCAATCTGAATCTCATTGGGGATCCAGACCGCAGAAAGTCAAAAGAATTGGAGAGAGAAAAGCAAGCTTTGAGAAAGGGAAGGAGCGAGGCAGACGGCAGGTGACTGGCACGCGTAAAAACAAGAGGGACACTTTTGGCACACGGCTGATTATTTGAAAGAGAGAGAAGACAAAACAAAAATAGAGGTTTCTTCAGGTTTGGCCCACTTAGACCAGCTGAGACTAGGGAGTGAATAGTGCGCAGGGACCAGAGGGGGGACTGGAGAGCAAACAGAAAACGCGAACAAGCCGAGTCACATCACACAAGTGCTTATGGGAATGCGCCCAAATGGTTAAAGAAAACAGCGGCCACGAGCAGAAACCACGCGAGTATTATGTACATTCATCGTCTGTGGCAGAGCTGGAAATTAACTAACTACACTAACACATCCGTTACAGCACCTGAGTATTTTTTTCTGCTTTCCTGAATGTAATTGGGGCACTTTTACTTGTGTAAAACCAAACCGAAGTATTCAACTTCGCTACATTTATTTTTCACCAAAAGTACAAAGATGCTGATGGAGAACAGAGGAGCCGGCGTTTTTGATGGGCACTTTTCAAACCCCTGGGGTGGGGCCCTGCGCTCTCGGCCAATAACGGACAGGTCTGACTCGGGTGCAGAACCCAATTAAAACGTCCGGTTCAGCTGCGGGGGCGGGCCTTTTAAACCGCGATCTGCTTTTACTGTCAATCGCCGGCGTTGTCGTTTTGAGTGAGCGGAGTTGCGCTCTGATTTTAAATCGTGATTTTATCAGCTCCTGAAACGGGTAATGCCGTTGGTATTGCGGCTGTAAATAGAAACTCGGTTGATAGAAGGACGCAGTTATTGCATGGATGGAGTAAGAACGACGTAAGTGTCTAAAATACATGCGCACAGTTCAGCTGAACGGTAAAAACCGCCCTCTGTAACAGTGCAGTTAAATAAATGTACGAAGCTAAAATAAACACTAAGAAACACTAAAAACAACATTTAAATAAGAGTGCGTGCGTTTTACGTGCAGTAGATCAATCACGATTTATCTGTCAATCGGATGCATAAAAAAAAAAAAAATCACATGGGCGAAAAATCAAGATAGTAGCCTATGTATATGCCAGAACGATATATTCATAAACGAAACGAGACGATGCGAACATCACGGAGCATTCATGCTCATGCGTAGAAAGTTCAAAATAGCCTAGTAGAAATTATATATAATAACTTATAAGGTGCAGGAAATACCTAATATGGACAAAGACATACCCGATCGTTGCAGCTAAAAAAAGGGCTATATTAGGAAATTTCCAGGTAATAAATATAGGGTATGAATACTGCAGTGCTAATTGACGTAACATACAGTATAGAAACTCGTTTAATTAAGTGTTTGTATAAACCAATCAAGGAAACCAATGAAAATACAGAAAAAAAATACAACCTATCAATTAGACAGAATTCAAAAGTTGTTCTTTTTTTGGTCACATTTCTGAAATGATGGCTATGTGTGCAGTACAGAAAACTTGTGCTTGAATGATTTCATGTCATATTAAAATGCATTCAAAGAAATCTTAATTTGAATTGTATAACAAGTAGGTGATTTCTGACCTTAATCGTCCTATTTCCAGAACTGGAATATATTTTGGATTTCCAAGCCCCAAGGTTAACATATTAAATAAAATGCTATTTTTTGTTCTACTGTAAATGTGCCTGCACCTTTGTTATTTTAACAAACTACACTTTCAATGTGATTTTAAATCATTCAAATCAAAAAGAAGGTTGTGCAAGTGTTTTTTGGCTTGTTGATTTTTATCCACATTTGGCTAACTATGAAATATTTAGCAATAAGGTGATATCTAAAATTTATGTATACTCGCATGTATGTATTTTAGATATTTATTTGACCTTATTAGAATCAAAATCAGAAATTGACAATAATTTTAATCATTAAAATTGAAACAATGGCCAAGCTAACTAATAACCCATATTAACTTTCTGTTCATGCCGTTTTAGACCCTTTTCTTTACTTTACACCTTCACTTACCCTTCTTTGCTTTTGTCCTTGCTAAAAACAACCACGCAATCTTACTACATGGATAGGTAGCATGTTTGCTTAATCGTGTCAAACACGACAATTCGATTAGTATCATGTTTGCTCCAAAATCACTATATAACACCCATCGTGTTTGAAAAAGTTAGCTTCTGTGTTTCCATGTTGGAGACAAATATTCTATAATGCGATACACGCTTTGTCAATTAGTGTTGCATTGCAATTGTGTGTGTATTATCTCCCACGTTTCATGAATCATAGCGTCTCTATCTGCATATCATTCGGCTGCAGTTATATGCATGTGTCCATATAAGGGATTTCCTGAGTCTCGCTTGTGAAACAGTCATTACAGTACCTGGGTGTTAACCCTGATCCATAATGATCACATCATCTCATTTTGGGTAAAAACTGAATAATAATACTAAAGTACTTTTTCAGCAGACTACTTTTTTGCTCTCACTTGAGTCATATTATTTTTCAGTACTTTTACTTGTACTCGAGTAAATCATTCCATACGTAGCAATACTTTTACCTAAGTACAATTTCTTGGTACTCTTTCCAGCACTCAGTGGTCTTATTGAGCTATGGATATTGCAGGAGCACGTGCGCAATTTCCATGGAGAGATTTAGGGGAGCAAAGCATCTGCTCGCCGTCGCTAATGTGGGCTGACACTTGGATGAAGAGGAAAATGTCTGTGTTTTAGCAAAGACGTTATTAAACGCCTGTTTTGAGCCCAGGACTGTGGCGTACGGCACTAATTGTGCTGCTGAAATGATTCCATTTGTTGCTAAAACTAATGCACGCAGAAAGAAAATACAAGCACCGCCTGTTTCATAGTCCAATAAATAAAGTATCGACAAATGTCCGTGTGATTGCACAAGCAATGGCATGCACCGAAGTGTTTTAACGCATCTCTTCAAATTGCTTTTAAAAATTGAGAGAGAGAGAGAGAGAGCTGCCATTATTATTTTTTCCTTTCCGTTTGAGTTGTTATAGGTTGTTGTAAACTAGAGTGAAACTTCAGGTTTTATCATCACCAAATTAATTGTTTGGCATTTACATAATTTGCAAATAAGCACACACGACGTTAAAGACGACATTAACATCGACACAATTTAAATACGTTTTAAATGAATAAACATTCAAAACTAAAAGCTTGTTAAAGTCATTTCCATTTTTTTTTCATGCAAGCCTATAAACTGGGAGCGAGGAAATAAAGTCAAGCAGATAAAGAGTTCCACAGGTGACAGACAGATGGCAGAAATGCTACTTTTATTATTGATTACTCAAACATTGCTCTTATTATTAATTATTGCAGCACATTACAGAGAAAAAGAAACCTGAAGCTCTTCTCTGTGCCTTAAGGTTTCCTGATCTAAAGATTACTCTATGCAAGCACATGCTGCAAGAATATATGACTGATTTTATTCTTTTAAAGAGAGTAGACTACATTTTAGACAGATCCAGGTGAAATGAGACACATGCTGATGTAATAGCTTTTCACTAAGCCTATAGGCGCCTTACTTCATATTTTTAATTCACGATACAGTGCACCTATATAGCTTCATTGATCAGCCAATCAGCATGCTTTGAATGTTCACAGGCAGTGATTTGCCGTATAATGATGGCAGTTTCTTTCAGCTTTCGTAATTGTATTATTTGTTGACTCATCTCTACGAGTTCAATACAGATTGATTATTCTATAAAGGGTCTGTGAACTGCAGAATGAAGTGTTGTACGGGACATTATCTTTTCTCTAAAGTAGATTACAAACTATAAACAATCAATAAAGTGCGGATTCTTCCGAGTAGGTTTTTAAAAGCTTATTGGTAATGGGAATAAAGAACGGAATGATCTGAAAAGGACCAGAATTTGAAAACAGCTGCTGACAGAGTCAGTGGGAGATAGAGACAGGTCTCCCGGTGGGTGGAGACCACAATATACACCAGCAGAGGATTTGGCAAATCAGTGTGACACAGTGTAGTGAGAAGGACCCCGGTAGCTACCAGCAAAGCCTTCTTTTTGGTTACAAGAGCAACTAACCTGTTGAAAACGGCTTTGTTGGATTTGTTGACAAGCAGCTTACTGTTACTGTTTGATTTTATACCATTCATTTTTTTTTTTTTTTATTGTGATTAAAATGATTAGCCATCACTTTATTAATCACATCTGTTGCTCTGCCGTTTTTTAAGGTCTGAATAATAAGAATATTATTATAATTTAAAAAAAAGCTTAGATTTATAACAAGCAGCACAACAGTGTATTTATGATGAGATGTGTCACTAAAAATTCTGATCAGTTGTTTCCTTCCTGTTTTTATTTAGCAATTATCAATTCAGTTGTAATTAATTAATATTTGTTAACAAGTAAAGGTTTTGCTGTATTAATTTGAACAGAATTAAGGTATAGTTTACTCAAATAATGAAAAATCTGTTACAATTTACTCAGTCCAAATCGTTTTCTTTCCTTTTGTGGATATTTTGAAGGATGCTGGAACCATTCTGGTGACAACTTACTTTTATTATAGAAACAAAAATTCTTCTTCGTTTTTTTTATATATATATATATTTTTTTATGTTCCCCAGAAGAAAGAAACTCATTTCGTTTTTGGGTGAGCTATCGCTTTAAGAAATTTCCACATACATAATAATATATTGGGTAAGAAAGGGGCAAACATTATTAATAGACATAAAGCACCCGCTTATTGTTCTCAATTCACAGAGACCCATTTGATACATTGTACAGCAACCTGTTACACTAACAAAACTCAAGGTGAGAGTACAAGGATAAGCAGCAGTAAAGACCGAACATATCCGAAACGTGAAGATGTGATGGCAATAAAACACGACCCACATCATTCTTGCAGATAAGTGATGGTAACAGCAGGCAATTTCCTTTGAGAGATAAGTGCATTAAAAGAAAAGGTAAATGCTTGTAAAAAGTAAATACGGCTTTAACCGATGCCTGCATTTACATAATTCACCTATCATTTTGCAAAAAGGGAGAAAAAGGCATACCCCGCTCGGGCATTGTAGTCATTAGAGTGATCTTGACATTTCGCTGGGAAAAATGTCGCTGCATCAAATGATCTCAAAACAAAAGACCTCTTAGTCCACACAATAGTCCACTTACGGCTTTTCCTAAAGTTTTTTTTTTTCTCCCCGCTCACGTCAATTTTGTGACTAATGCATTTAAGAATTAAGACTGAACGTGGTGGATAGAGGTCTATTATGGTCAGAAAAAAAGCAAAAAGTAAAAGCAAAAACCTCTTCTCCCACTAGAGCCTAAATTTTTAATCAGTGGTTATCTATCTAAAGGTCAGAGAAATAAATGCAGGCTCATCAGTATTTACCCTTCCACTTAAGAAGATATTTCCTGAAATAATCCATCTGCTTTTATTACAGTGTGGCACCACTCTCCCTACTTTCACTATTCAATTAAGGGACACCTTCTGGGTCATTACCCAATAATTACTCATTTGCTACTGATGCCAAATGTGCTTTTGGCAATGGGCTCTGTGCGTCTATTACAGCAGAGCGTGTACAGTACAGCTGCCCCGGCAATTCCCATGCTGACACCCTCATAACGCGGCCTTTCTCTCAGCTTCCTGTCTCAAACTTTGAAAATGGCCACTTAGCGCTCGAGCATAGGACATCAATTTTAAGTTGTTGTCATCTGATGTGTAATTACTGGTAAAGACTTGATGGCTGACATCATCATCCGTCTGACCGCAGATGTGGGAGAAGGGAGATGCATCGCACACAATGGGCTAGGCACGAGATAGATATGCTAGGGTACATGCTTGCTTTTACAGTATGTACATTCTCAGAAAAAGGCGGGTATCACAGTGATACCGCAGACTATATGAACCATTCGGGTCCCACACAGAACATGTCTAGAAAAGAGTGGTTTTTTATTAATTAGTGAAATTTTAAAAAACTCTTAACAGACATTTATGTGTTAATGAATAATATTTGACATCCACACAACCTGTCTATTCTACAAAAAGGTTAATGATACTGGGTTCTTCACACAAAGAAAAGCCCTGTTCTTTTCACTAAAGGGTCATAGGGGAACCTAAAATGGTTCTGCAGTGGCATCGCCGTGAAACACAGTTTCTTTCCTGAGCGGCCAATGATTTCCTCAAACCATATACTTTTTGGTTTTGATTTCACTTTATTTTCACACGTCAAAACATCTTAGATCATATAAAGTGTTAAGTAAAAGTTTAATAGTTGCGGAGACGACTATAAGCCATTCTTCATTCATTCGCAGAAACATAGGCTACATAAATAATACTGTAGGAATAGAAAAGTACTAAATAGTACTCATAGTAAAATTACTAAACTAATATAATATAACATTACATTTCACCACCAGAAATGTTTTTATTTTTTATTTTTAAATAATGCAGGGCATAATAAAAGCACACACAAAAATAATGCTTCAAAAGTAAACCCGGATTAATGTCTATATAGTTTGGAAAGAAAAATTACTTCCAGATTTGAAGTCATGTGTTGTTCCCGTAGTTCATAAGCTAATATATTATGCTAAATCTCTTTTTAAAAAACAATTTTGACTAAAATGTGAGTTTTATTTATATATATACACTAAATAATACATACATATATTATTTGCGTGTACGTACTGTGGGTAACACTTTTTTGGGGGGTCTCCTAACTGCTTTTTATACTTATTAGCATGCATATTACTAAAATATTAAACATTTATTAGTAGTAATTAAGAAGATATTAATGCCTTATTCTACCATGACCTTAATCTACATCCCTAATTCTACCTAATACTAAACATAACAACCTTATTAACTATTAGTTAGCAAGAAAATTAGTAATGTATTCAGGTAAAATTAGTAGTTAATAGTGAGGTTTTCCCTTTTCTAAAGTGTTACCCATTAACGTTTATAGCAATTCATAAACAACTTGGTACTAACCGTGAACCTACTCCTAAACAAACCTCAACCCATGTACTTACCTCACATAAGTACGTTATGCAAGTAAAAAAAAAAACTGTTCGCCTGAAAAAAGAAAGTCATATACACCTAGGATGGCTTCGGAGTGAGTAAAATATGTGTTCATTTTCATTTGTGGGTGAACAATTCCTTTAACAGAGTCAGTCACTTTTGCATTATTACTGACACAGTTGCCGTTTGGAGAAACACACACACTTGCATCGATGCGCTAGAAAAACACACAGTGTTTGAGAAACCTGTCTGAAATAATGATTACGGTAACACTTTAAAATAGGGAATGCTTATTCACTATCACCTATGACTTTTCCTTCAATAAATTCCTAATTTGCTTCTTATTTATAGCTAGTACGGTAGTTGTTAAGTTTTGGTGTTGTGTAGATTAGGGATGTAGAAAAGGGCGTTAATATGTGCTTAATTAATACTAATAAATGGCTAATATTCTAGTAATATGCATGCTAATAAGCAACTAGTTAAGAGTCCCTAAAATGAAGTGTTACTATAATTGCCTTCTCACAATTTCATAAAAAAAAAAGACACTTGTCCAAAAGTAAAAAAAAGAAGAAGCAAATTTTCAAATCAATGTCAAAATCCATGTTCATTTTTAAAAAGCGCCAGTAGCGCATCCTCTTGGCATTCACTGGCATGTATTGCTTCATTCTACAAATTGCTGCTGGTTGTTATGCAAAGGTGAGTATAAAAAGAGCGTTGAGTGCTCCTGTTCCAACACGGCCTGATAAAAGGCCTGTGACTCCTCTCGACATTTTCCACTAACATCCATGAAAATCAGAGACAAAAACAGACAGTGGTCCCAGCCTGGAGGAGAAAGAGCATTTCAGGAACACCAGCAGCGTATACCACCCCCATCACGACCTATGTGCGGGGGTTGCATTTCAACAACAAGCAAAACAGAACCGATTCAGCAGGGGTTATAAAGGGAAAAATCCAGGAGTGCCCCCACACACACACCCCTTTTTTTAGCCTGGCAGATTGTGCGTATTCATGAATCGGTTTCCCCTTTCTGTGAAAAGTCCCTCAAAGACCAGACAGCACCCTCTTCAACGGGCCAGGCTCGAAAAGAGTCGGCCAGAGATGTCCGAACATCAATTACATGTTTGTTCACTTTTGGGTGACACACAGTTGACCCGGGGTGAACTTACACTGAAAGGGCTGTAAAAAAAGCCTCCTCCTCCTGTTGGCCTTCTCCCAGTGCCAATAGACTACCCTCGGGCCATTAACCCATTGTCAACCAAATGCAACTTCTGCATTAATGAAGCCATTATGAGGTCTACAGTCAGAGAATGAGAGAAATAAAGACACCGACTATTCAATTCATAGAGTGGGCCTTGGCAAGAGGACATAATAAGAGACTCTCAATGAAGCAGGTTAGGGGTGCCACAAGAGAAGGAGGCTGGGCGGACAGCTGCGTGAAGGAATGTCAAATGGCTAAGTCGCAAAATCAGCCCGTTCACGAGGATTCGGCAAATGTGCGAAAGCGCCGCGCTTCGAGGATACGGTAGAAGTGTATTTCAGCAGTTCGCCGCTTCCATGGAAATCAAACCCACAACCGTGGCGTTGCTGAGCTGCAGGAAAAATGAACATATAAGAACTTGTACGTTTGCATTATGACGACAATGAGAATGATCTGCAGGAACCCAACTCCAATGCTCCGATTCGAGGACTTCCGCGTCAAACTAAAACATCCAACCAGCATAGCAGTCTGACGAAGCTGGCTCCAGCACAGCGCCGGCTGTGTGCGGTATCGTAAAGACATTAATCACCGTGGCGAAAAGATCCGCTGACAGCACCCAGACCGGCTGACTTCCAGCCATATTGGCCTGTTTCTTATGTTAATGCAAGGATGGGGCCCTCTAAAACCAGGTCTATTTGTCCCATTCACTTCCTCACAGAAGGCACTTGACATTTCTATTGCTCGCCTTTTTTTCTTAACTATCATAGTAAGAGCTGCTGCCCATCCATCCATCCCTGCCCTCCAACACAAACACGGCCACCACCGCTCATTGCACACTCACTGCGACCAACGGCCCGTCCCTAAATGGTCAATGACTTTTAAATAGCAGGCAATAGAGTGTACGTGAATGGCAAATCAGCTAATTTGACTCTGTCATTCACTCATTCGAGTCCATCGCCTTGAAAACGGCTTTCATTTAAAGCCTGAAGCAATCTTCCAGATGATTGAGGGCTGTTATTATCAACCTCAAACAATTAATGTCACATTACTTTACATGCATTATCCCCTTCATTAAGCACTTTACGTAGGGAGCAAATGGTACTTTTAAAAGCCATATATACATGAGCGGAGAGAAAGAGAATGAAAGTCTGAGAGAGAGAGAGTGGGAGAGAGAGAAAGAGACAAAGATACACACACACACACACACACACACACACGCATATACTGGCCACCCAGGTGCATAGACCTCATTATGAAACTGAAAATGAATTCCTTTCCAAGAGATGAACTGGGCAAATATTGAAGAGCTACAGGAAGAATTAACATCATAAAACCTTTTCAGTCCTCTGAAGCTTTATGCTAGAAAATGTAATTTAATAAAATGTTACTTAGAAAAGGAAGATCCTGACCTCATACTAAAAAGCAAAAATATGTACACATGTACGCCATTTAGAGAGAAGCAATGGTGAAACATCTAGTCAGAGCTGTTTAGGAGATTGAACAGTGAAATTATCCAGTTTCGAGGTGTGATAGGAATTTATAAGACGCCTCTATCGATATCAGCTTGTCGATACATTGGGTAAATGAAGTAGCTTTCGCTTGTACTGTATAGTCAAGCTGGTTACCCACTGTGAGAGCAGAATGAGAGAAAAAGATGATGAGAGAGACCAATTTAAAAAAATGATTGGACAACACTGCAAGTTAATCTAACTTTTCATCTCTCTTAAAAAACTTAATACAAAAACAAATTCCATAGCTGCTGGGCCAAAACACCAAATTGAAAGTGTAATGATCCAGGACAGATCTGATGAAAATGGAATGAAATGGCTACGTCAATATTTTCCATAACAGACTCTCAGTTGGGCGCTCAGCGCAACAGTAGGTTCAGAATACAAGATAGAATCTCTAACACCTTAATACTCATAGACTCAAGTGCTAGCTGATAATATTTCAGCCTTCCTCGTCTTTCGCTTTCAAATTAACAACAGAACAATAAACGAACGAACGTGCCAAAGATGCAATGTGCCAGAACGTTAACAAAATTCTTCAGCCTAAAAACAAATTCAGCCGCTTCCAGGTGTCAGCGAAACAATCATAGTCATCCCGTGAAGGAATTGGCACAGCATATCTGAGCAGCGTAAAAAAATTCCAAGCTTGTTATTGAACCTCAACGTGGACATGCGATTAATTGAGTGATAAAACATTACGTTAAAAGAATGTGTCGGAAAGAATGTGCGGCTGATTATCTCTGAAATTAATCAGGAGTTTGTAAAACAAGCAAAAAAAACTAATGTTGACGAAAAACTTTCAAGAGAATCTGTGACACCATATTGAGAACACTGGCCTCATTGTAAGGGACCTGTTAATAGGCAGATAATAGAGTAGTAGCCTATTTAACCCTAATTTAATCTATTTAAACTGCTCACTTTACAATTTTGAGAGAATAAATCTGAACAAAGCTCGCAAAAATATGTAAATAGGACTAGCTTTGAGCAAAGACGCTCGCTGTTCAGGAATGCCTACAGTAGACTCTCCGAAAGGATTTTGGCTGCGTGTATAATCTCGCCTTTGAAGCCTGCCGTGTTTCCCTCATCACGTCTTGAACATTTTTTGTCCTCAAACTGAGCTCAGTCTTAAGTTAATCCAGTGGATACTGGATTGAACCTTCACAGACATTACGGCATGGTTCCTGGTTTTCCCCCCGTCCCATGGAAACTATTTACCTACAATAGGAAATAACTCAGAGCTTGGGGATCATAGATGAAAAGATCAGTGCCAGTGGACAGTGCCATCATATCACACAATAGCGTATGTCACTCACGGCTAACTTAAAGCCTCTTTCAATTCCTCTTTGGATGGTTAAGATCTCTTTCTCTGTTTCTCTCAACAGGACAAGCGGTGCGAGAGTTGGCAAACTCCTGTACCGGCCAGACGCTCCATTCTCCAACTGTTTGCCATTTCAAGGTCTTTTTTGCATTTCTGCTGAAAGGACCCCTGTGAGGCTGGGACTTAATGGATGGGCCGACAAATAAAACTCTCCGCATACCAACTGTCACTTTTTATTTTTCACTTTTTGTCTTTAAGTGCCGAGCGTAGATTGCGTAAAATGTTTGTTTTTTTTTTTTTTTTTAAGAGGATTTACATTTAAAACACTGGTAAGTACTCCAGTGGAGGGCTTTTTTTGTGCCTGCATATTTCCATTTCATGCTTTACTCAATATATTTTTGTCTGTGGATCAACTGAGGCAGAGCAGAAGATGTAAGAATTTGCAGGAATTTCATAAATGAAATGAATGACTTTAATAAATAAGTGAATAATTTTAAATCATTTGAACTTGTCAAAACTTGTGAATACCGGCATCCATTGTCGAGAAGCTGTAGCTGTATATTGTCATGCTTAATGAGTCATATTCAAAGAAAGTATAATTCTCTGACATCCCTGAGCAGTTGAAAACATTGCTTTCCACCTGTCCGTATCAATGTCTTACAGGTTTAATTAGCCAGAGAATGCCAGCATTCAAACCCTCCAGGTGAGTCATTACTCCAGCTTTCCTTTTCAAATGCTCCGCTTTTACATTTAAGGCTTGTGACATTTCTCTCAACATATATGACTGGGACAAGATGCCTCCATAGGCTCAGCTAAATGTTGCATCCTCCATTTTAAACGCATTACTATCACTAGCTAAAAAATGTCAACCAACATGGATAAATGACATGCATTTTCATAAAAGAAGTTGCGAAACAATCAAATAAGCTAATGAAGATAAGTCACAATGAATCAAAGCTCATCGCAAGCAGCTTTTCCACAAGCTGAGAAGGTAAACATACGAGCACGATGTCATTCACACAAACACTAAACATCGTCATGGTAACACACCTGGTATTCAGATAATGCAATTAGCATTCATTTAACAACTTTAGAAGGTGTATGTATTTTTTAACATCTATAGTTCATTTTAAAAGTTTACATAATTTATCATCATGAACTCCTGAAATGAAATACACAATTAGGAAAGCAGAGCAACAAATAACTCATTAAGTTATCATTTCTATTTCTGGAGAAGGAATTCACTTTCACCTACACAATGGCCTTCTCAGCGTGTCTGACAGGTGATCCTCATGGAGGAAGCCTGACTTGCACCTTAACGGGCCGAAATTCAACCCCAGAACCCGAAGTGAATGAGCTCAATGCATCTCCTCCTCTGACCCCTCAGAGTGACAGAGGTGACCCAAGACCTGCCCTGGTCACACACCTGGCCTGTAGGTCCAGATGGCACTGATTGGAGCGATAAGACAGATAAGAGATGCATTCTTACTGTAGTGGCATGTGTGTGTGTGTGTGAACGTGAGGGTGAGGGGAATATCACATTACCTGATCTAGCATGGTGATGATTTATCTACACAGCGAGAGTGAGATGTAGTAGTTAACAGAATATCTGACTGTTGGGTACACCAGTGCTCAAAGGCAGGCAAGGGGGAAAAAAAATCTGGTTCCTAATTAATAATAATAATAATAATAATGTCATTACAAAATAATTGCTATTATTCTCTTTAAAGATAAAGCAATAATTGGCTTAAATCTAATGCAATAATTGGTAACATATATTACTAATCAATATTTATAAAACCATAATACTATTTAATCGGTTCTACTGCACAATTTTATGTATAACTTAATGCTGTTTCTTCGTTTTTCTGAGCTAAAATATTTTTTTACAGTGTACTGTATATTGTATATACTGTATATATTGTAACTGTGCAGCATGTTTAGTGATGTAGATGAAGTATCAGTGTTGCAGCCCAAGAATAAGTAAAACAGGAAACTCATCATTTGTTTTTGTTTTTTTTTTCTGCATGATAAAGCGTGTTCTCAAATAATTAATATGCGTTGGTTACAGTCTTTATTATTATAGTTCTTGCTTCCCAAACCAAGTCAAAAATTGACGTGGTGACTTATTTTATTTAAATACATAGCCGTTCCCATAAAGCCTTATGAATATCATACAAAATTAAGTGAAATGTAATAGTATGCCAGCCCTTATTGCTAACATTACAAATTTTATCTCACTTTCTAGGCACACTTTTTCAGTCTTCAGCAGTAAGAGGTATACTATGCAATGGAAGTCTTGTCCCCTAACACACATCTAACTAATTAAGGAAAATGATTGAAAAGAGAAATTTACCCCAAAATGTTTTTACTGGCAAAGAGGTGCTGGCGGCCTCAGAACGGTCAGAACATAATAACCTCAGCATAACAGAAAACAAACGTCATCGCATATCTTTATCAAGCAAGTGTACAAGAGAGAGAAAAAAAAAAAAAAATCAAGCCTTCAGCTACTGGCAAAAACGACGGTCTAAATGTTTTCATGGTTGGGCTGTTCTGCTAATTACAACGTCAGACAAGTACTTTAGGTAAATCATATTATTATCAGGCTCACAGTTAAAATTCACAAGCCACCCCCCTTCAGACCAATGACTATAGGCTACATGATAATGGCCCTGATTATTATATTGCTGATATATCACAATGTTGGTCAAATTTATTTTAATGTTATTACAGTATATAAAATATAACAGTGTAGTACACATAATAACGTACTGCAGGTAAGAAGCCTGAAAACGAGTAAGCATTTTAGCACTTTGTCGTCTTAAACGAAATATATTTTTATTTTAAGCTACATCTTCAACATAAAGTGATCTTGAAATGATGGATGCTGGCAAGCTGGCAAAAGTTGCGTTCATTTGTAAAACTGTAAAAGAATCATAACCTTTTGTTTATTTTCTGCAATAATCCAAAAGACAGTGGGAAAAAGCCTACTGGAATTAAGGAGATCAGGTCGATGCTAGCTTTTGAGCTGGTCTGCCAAAAATGCTAATTTCAGAAACACTTAGATGGAAAGAACACCAGATAAATAATAAAAAAAAAACCACACACAATGCGCTAATTAAACAAAACTGGCAAGCAACTTCAGCATTATGTTGTTAGCCTAAAGAGTGAAGCCTCAGCAGCCTGTGACAGCGACCTCTCCAAACCCTTTTAACAAAAGGATCCTCAGATAACTTGTATTGCTTTACACTAGAATTAGAAGTTAGTTTTGTAAACCTCAAACTCAGAAGAGATCCAAACAGAAGTACCATTCAAAGACGAGCTCAACAATGGCGACGCTGCGCTACAGAGTCATTTGGTAAATTATCAAATCCTCCCGAGGAAAGAAACGTCCCAAAAGCGATATTTCCTTTCAGAACAAAAACCCACATCTCACTTGCATTCACTAAGTGAAATCTGTCTTCAAAAGGCAAGAGGCCATCGGAGACAAATTGCCTTCATTCTTGCTAAAGGAAAGCATTACAAAAGGAGCCAAATGAAAACAAAATTACTTGAGGTAGGTATCTGGCTGAAATGACAACACATAAAAGCTCTGTGGAAGAAAAGAAAGAAAACAGTTTCCGTTCTTGTAAGAAATCGTCAATTGGATCTCCGGAGGGTACTCTTCTGTCTTATTACCTTCCCCCTTAGCTTTTATTCATCTATGTATCTGTATTTTAAATGACTCAATTACCCAGGACCCTGTGGTGAAAATTACATATGTTTCCCCCATGTTTCCTTTTTGGGGCTGGGGCACAGGAGACCTCGGTGTGCCCGAACCCCTCCCCTGCTCACTCTTTCTGGATCGCCTTTCTTCATCGCTCTATTCTCTTCCTCCATCTGTTGCAAAATGCACAAATATCGTGCAGCGCAAGTCTACTGTGAGAAAAAAGAAGCACCTGGAAAGATGTTTCGCCAGCTTTCTGAGTATAAAATATTGACCGTCATATTGCGATAATAGCTCCTATCCTGTCAAACCGCATTTAAACTTCCAGAAAATCAGAATGTGATGTGTTCGCGTTTGGCTTTGTTTGTTTTGATGTTCGCCAATTAAATAAAAGTGGACGGAAACCCTTTTACTTTCTTAAATGCTTTAGATCTGTATCTCTTTTTCTGAACACCCAACCAGTGCTTCTCAGACTATTAGCATCATCAGTTTTCCCATCTGTCTCTATTAATGGAAGGCTTTTCATCCTTGAACTGAAGCGGTTTTACAAGAGACTCAGTCCATTTTCCGGAGAAATGGCTTTTTAGTGGAGTCTTATGTTACATCTTAGCATCAGGAGTTTGTTTGCCGTAATTGGCTTACCATTGTCTCGTTGAAATCTCCAATATTTACACACACGCAGCAACACATTTGACTTTGTCAGACACCATCAACAGACCACAGTAGACAGTCCTCTGCCGAGTCCCATCTGGAAATGCCTGAATCCTTAAGAGCCTTTAGCCATTAAGGACACGCATGCATTTCTTATTGGTTATGATTGTTTTATCCCACTGCGAGGAGGGAAAAGAGGTTATGCAGAAGCACTGTTAGTGGGCCGATGTCACATGTGACCTGCACGGCGCTCTAAGGCACTCTTAGGGTTGTGTTTTGTCTGTTTTTGTGTGAAGAGCTCTTGAGCGCCCATGATTTTCCACTTGGTGAGGCCTCTTTACACAGCCCAACACAATCAGGAGCCGAGCGCAGGCTGTGTTGATTGAGTCAATACCCCGTCCCGCACACAAATATGTCACGCTGGAGCATTCACACGCTTAGATAAACAATTGAAGTGAACAACAGAATGCGAGTATAAACACAGAACCCTTGAACATCTCACAATAGGTCGTATGTTTACTACGCGGAGAAACACGAACATGCTTGTAGACCGTAAAAACTGCTTTTTGCAATCTTTGATTAATCTTTTAAAAACCGAGAAATTCTTTGAAATCGCAAATTGTATATAAAAAGCAACATCTTTTAACCAATGCTGATGAAAAGCTGAATAAAATAAAATTTTATGAGACAAAAAAAATAGTTTATTAAATATCACAAAACAAATCAACGACAACAATAAAGTAAATAAAACTGGCACACGGTCAAACAATGCAACCATATGAATTATTCATGTCCTAGTGCATTCTGGGAGGAGGGTGAACGGGACTAATACACAAAACATTTTTAGCAGCATAAACTCACAAAAATTAATAAATCTAACTCACCTACTTGTTGGTTAAACTTGTAAATATATATCAGTGAAGGAATCACTTGCATAATACTGCATATGTTATATTTAGTTAACACAATAGTTAACATGAATTAACAATATTTAACAGAATACGTTCCTGATTGAAATATAATAGTATAAAATTCTAAGACTTTATCAAAAAAGTTGTTTATTTTATGCATCACAAACAAATAATTAACATATTCAATTGCCATTATTAAATGCTATTACAAGTAGATAATCATATATAATTAATTAACACATATAACAGTTATTAGAAAGTGTCACAGAAATTCAAGTTAGGAATAGTAAGCGAACCATAAAACCTAAAATAATAAACGACACCTTTTTTTCCCCCATATTTATTTACTTAATATAATTTTTTTAAATGTTCTCCACAGAAGTCAAACAGCTCAATACATAACCCTAAGAGAGAACAGTTTTGTTTTGCAAATGTTTTCCCAGCAACCCCTAAGGAAAAAGAAGAACATCAAAAACAGATCAAACATGCCATAATTGTGCTTGCAAACAGACGACTGCACTCTGGGGACTCAGCAGTAAAGCCCCCAAAAGTGAGATGAAGGTATTGATTGGGATAAGCTGCTGTTGCATTATTGCTACCCCGGGGTGTTACGGAGACCAAACCGATTGAGCAGCCAAGCAGCTGGTGAGAGGTTAGACACCCCTCACACACTCACCTCTTTTCACAGTCTAGTCAATACTTGACACTAGACTTACACTCTGGTGTTCATAAGAGGACTCTGGGACTGCGTCTAGGCTGAGATCTCAGCAGGAGGGAGAGTGAGGACTAA